>NC_046284.1:24248877-24848877 GCF_004115265.2 Rhinolophus ferrumequinum | reverse complement strand
TGAGAATCCAGCAGCAGAGCCAGGACTCCATCCCAGGTTCATTGGTATAGGCTGGAATAATAATGTTAAGGATTATGATAAGGAACACTTTGCATTTGCATGGTGCTTTTAAGCTTTATAAATTTGGGGGAGCTTAACCTTCCTTGGCTCATCACTTTTGAATCTCACACACTGTGGACCCTGCTTGCAAATTCAGAAGCCTGGCCCTTTAAGTGACTCACCCAATCATCTAGCCTGTTACTGGCAGAAATGGGAGGAAAACTCTATTTTTATGGCCTCCTGAGACTCTTTCCTCTGAATGCTAGGTGGCCTTCCAATCTCTAGGTCTCACTGTTCCTATCTAGAAATGGAAGCCAATACTGAGAGACAGTAAACTGTAGAGGCTCATTGTAGGACAGACCTGAGTTTGAATCTTAGCTCTGCATTAGCTAGTTGTGTGGCCTTGGGCAGGTTACTTACTCACTCAGAACCTCAATTTCCTCCTCTATAAAATGAGTGTTCTAATAAACCCTTCTCATAGGACTGTTATGAGGATGAATAGAGATTATCCATGTAAAGTGCTTAATATAGTGTCTGGCTCATAGTAAAAGCTCCATGAGTATTAGCTATGATTATTACTACTGCCTGTCTCTTTGCAGGATGATGAGCAATCTCATACAAATGCATGAGAAAATTGGTCTGGGGGTGGGAAAGAGATAATTGATGAACCAAAGAGTTTCCAAAGAGGTGTCCCTGAGGCCATCAATGGGGGAAGAGACATGGAAGGGTGAATATTGATGGTGGGAGGAGCTAAGGATTCTGTTTGGGTTGGGATGACTGGCCCGGTTCTGGGATTCTAGAAACAGGCAAAGAGAAGGGAGGAGGTTGGTGATCTGTATTCAGGTCCTAAACATATCTCAGCAGCATGTTGCTCAGCAGAATCAATTGCTGGCTGTCAATTCCAAGTGTCTAACTTTCCCCCTTTTCAGGATCTCATTTATCAGCTTCCCTGGGATGGTTCCCTTCCTGAAAAGCTAGACAGAGGGCCTTTTTATTCTTTCGGGAATCTTGAAGCCAAAAAGATTTTTCGGATGACCAGAAAAAACCTAAAACAAATGCTACCTTGTTCAGGAGCCTTTTGCGTATATGGAAGTGCACTGTACAAATATAAGAATGATTATTAATATTCCCAGTAATAACAGTAACAATCAATCTTTAGAGCTTGTTCTATAGAGTGTGGCTCCTGGAGGTTGACACATCATCTTAAATGGCAAGACACATCCCCAGGGTCCACTTGCATGCAGAATCACAGCCAAAATTCTTCTCCCTCTTTAATGGGACCTCATTCTCCCAGAGTCATACAAATAATTCAGCCTTCAGTGAGATGATTCTCATGCTATTGAAGCTCCCTGGAGATTGGATGCCGTGCGGAGGCGGGTAGATGTGGGCTCCTGACTTCAAGCTGTTGGAAGGCGATGAATTGATACATTTCCTAAGCACCAAGGGCTCAATTCCTTTGGAAATGAGAAGGACTTTGTCAAAGCCTGATGGTTTATTAACAATTTTCTCAACTGAAAAGAGCCCCATGTTTACCAGTTGACAAGTATTTAGTTAGAACCTTCCGTAGAGGATCTAAAGAGGTTTGTCAGAGCTGACAATGTGGTTGAGGAGACAGGCCACAAACATATAAAGATTATTGATAATATAAAGCAGTATCTTCAAAAAAGACATGCAAGCAGCTGGAGCAAAGTGGGGAAAATATAAGATACAGAGTCAGGAGAATTGATGTCACAATCTCTCTGAACCTTGGTTTCCTCATCCTCTTGGAAAGGCAGCCCAGTGGCACTGAGAGAACATTAGGTTTTGTGCCAGACCAACTGATTTAAAATTTAAATCACCTCACAAACTAACTAGGGGTCCTTGAACAAGTAACTTAAATCCTGTGAGCTGCAATTACCTCATGTATAAATTGGGGTATAATGGTAGCTCTTACTACATAGGATGGTGGTGTGGATTAAATGAAAGCACACATGTAAAGCACTAAGCATAATGCCTGGCTCACGGTAAATACTCAATAATCAGTTCTTCTTATTATAATATGCAGGGAGAAAAGGCAGGGAATGTTTGTAAATAGTAGGGCTTTATTTTTCTCTTCAGCTCTTTATACGCCTGACATTACATTTCATGGGAATGCAAACTCAAAAAAATACTTATGTATAAACAATAATTATATTACTGCTCTGTTATATTTTTATGTACCTCCCCAGGATTGCTCACCAAATTTGGTATGATCAAATTTACAGTAAAATGAAAAAGGAAATAAATTATATAATCCTTGTGGTCTTCGGAACCTCCCTGAGCTTCAGTTTTATCACCTGTAAAATGTGGCCAAGCACACCTATTTCAAGGGCTATTGTGAAAATGATATTGAAATGTGTTGATATTGGCACAGAATAGGCAGGAAACAAATGTTAGCTTCATTCCCCTTCTCTATTCTATAAAATTGAGAGTAATAAAGAATCACCCTCACTGGGATATTATAAGGATGAAGTCAGGTATATATACAGGAAATGTTTGTAAACTGTTAGATCCCAATAACAGCCTTTACAGAATATTTGCTATGTACCAGGCACTGTGCAATTATCAAATATTAATCAATTAGGTAAACATTAATTGTCTGCTATTTGGACTACACTGTTGTAGGTGCTGTGAATGATCCAGAGAGATCAGGGCCATTGGAGTGGATGAGCCCCTCCATACAAAAGCAGTATTAAGAACAGGACCTTGAGGGATGCTCTTATTTAGGGTACCAGAGGAGAATGCAGAACCAGAAGGAGAAATCATTGATGAGAACACTAGTACAGCATGGAATCCTCAGAGCCAAGGGAAGAGAGAGATTCAATAAGTAGGGAGGGATTCACATTGTAGCATTCTGCAGAGAAGGCAAATAAAATTAATGTCCCATTGGATTATGCCTCCAAAAAGACATTGCTAGCTGCAGTGAGAGGAGTCTGAAAGAGAGAGAAGAGAGAGGAGAGAGAGAGAGAGAGAGAGAGAGAGAGAGAGAGAGAGAGAGAGAGAGAAAGCATGCAGGCACTCTCTTGATGTGGACTAAGGAATGAGTGTATGGTAAGAAGTGTGGAGAGCAAGTCTACAATACTCTTTTAAGATGTTAAGGAATAAGGCTGAGAAAAGGAAGATTGGATGATAGCCATAAGGGGACTCAGGGTCAGAGAAGGGTTGAATATCTTTGTGGGCTATAGGGAAGAAGAAGCCCATAGGGAAACAGAAAATGAATAAGCAGATGAGAGAGAGGATTACTGAACAGGCAGAAGAAGCCTGAGAGATGAGACTTGGGAGGTACAGCTCAAAGAGGGACTTTCAATCAATAAGGAGAAAGGGATCCTGGGGTTGCAAATGCTGCCTAACGGTCAAGAGGCCTGAAAACGGACAATGGGCCACTGTATCTAGAATTAGGAAACCATGAGGGCCTTCAATAGTGGGCATTAAGTGGGAAAAAGTGAAATAGTTAATGGATGGCAGAGACCATATATTTGAGAAGTTTTACAGACCTAAGGGCAGGTAGAGAAAGGCTGAGGGAAAGATTGTGTTTTATGGGGAAGGTTAAGATATGTGTAGGCAGAGGGAAAGAGTTAGTGGAAGGAGACAGGCTGAAAAGGGACAAGAGAGCCAGAGGCTGAGGTGGCAGGAGGGGCTGAGTAGCACTGAAAAGGACCCCAGAGATGGTGCCTTCTTCCTTTGAGATGGGAGGGAAGGACAAAAAACCCAGAGAGGTCAAGGTTCTGCATTCAGTCCTTGAACCTAGCCTTGGGCACTAACATCATCACTCCTGACCCTATACCTTTCAGGGTATCTCACTGTCACTGAGTAGTTTTGAGGGACAGCAAGGTATGTGATTTAGGGGAATATACTGGTGGCTTTCTCCCTAGGGAGGTGGGAGGGAGCTGTAGCCCCATTCTGACACTGGGCCACAGAGTGTGGCCCAGCCAGGAAAGCCTGCCATCTATGACCTATACCTGTGCCACATAATCTCTTCTTCCCCAATTTCTTCCCTGAAAGCACCAACCTAGACCCACTCTTGAAAACAATGTGAGGGTCCACAGTCATTCAGAGACTCGAGCTTTCCTGTTATTTGCTAAGGCACTAAAGGCCCAGAGTCCTATGATCCAGTCAAATGTTATTGAAGACAAGAGAAGGGGACTTTTTTAATATAACCTGGTCTTCAGCTCTTTGACATGCACACACTTGTTAAATGTGTCATATGGCCTTCGTGCCATTTGATCTGACCCCAGCTATGGCCCATCCTCTCCAGCATTGCTGCTTTCTGGTCCTAGGCAAATACAGCTCTGATGGGCCCACTTTGCCTTGCCTCTTAGTTTACAGTCTAACAAGTCTCCTGGGATTTGGGTTGCAGAATGGCAGGACAGTTATAACCTCTAGATGCTTGAAAATAAGAGAGGGTGCTAGACCCCAGTCATCAAGGGGGGGACACTGAGTGGGTGCCAGACCCAAAGCAGCTTGGAAGATAAAGTCAGCCCTTAGTATCTTTTGTCCTGGGGTCAGCTCTGGTGTTCATATACCCGTCTCCATGGTGCCTGGGATGTAGGAATGCAGAGGAGAGGGACAAACAACTCAAGTTAGGGAAAATTAAGGCTCTGGAGCTAACCCTCAGTGTGTACTTAAGGCCTGAGTTGTTCCAGGATTGAGTTATAGGGGAGAAAGGTTTATTTGCATTGAAAAATGGCACTTAACAAAGGAGGTGATTAAAAATTAGAGAAACTACAGATTCAGAAATTTCAGGGCTTGGTGTATAAGAGAATTCTTTTGTCTCATTTTCCTCTCTCCTTCTCTCTCCTCCTTTCCTCCCTCCCCTTTTGCTCTTCTCCCTTCCTCTCCATCCACCCCCACCCACAGCTACTGATGTGATTGCTCATGATCTATAGTCAAATGCCATTAACCCCAACATGCTCATGAGGGGCCAGCTAAGCTGTCCCATGAGCCAATCTTGTGAGCAGACAGACCAGGGAAAGCATCAGGCAGATCCCCCACCCTACCCTCTCAGGGGTAATGGTAGCTAAACCAATGAACTGCCCTAAAAATAATCAATAAATCACTTGGCGTCTGAAAGAAATGGAAAACACCCCAGCAAACAGTGCTCAGAACATTTTCCATGACCTCTTCTGCCTTGAATGTCCATGGCGCACAAGCTACACAGGTCTAGATTGACTCTGCTCTCAAGGTGCCACTCCCAGATGGCGCCTGGCCTGTCTCAGTTTCAGAGGGTGGTCATTCATTCTAATGGGATGTCACGGGTGCCATCTTCAGGCACCTGGCTCTGCTGCCAGCCACAGAGACTATTGCTGGTTGCAAATCCCCCAAGTGCCATGCTGGTATAAAGAGAACAAGTCATGGCTGCGGTGGACATATGACCTTTCATGGACCCAAGGTGGGATGACAGTGTGATGTAATGGACTGAGCCCTGGACTAGGAGTCTGGACACTTGGCTTTCTAGTCCCATTTCAGCCACTAATGTTCTGGATGTTAGATAAGTCACTTTCCCTCCCTCAATCTCAGTGTGCCCATTGAGACGTGAGGAGGTTGAACTAGATTATGTCTAATGACACTTACAGCATTGATACGCAAATTCTGAATTTTTTAAAACTGTTTTTGGAAAAATTTGAGTTCTGATTAGAACGTATGGGGGGACTCCTTTTCTAGGGCTCCCATTTAGCTACTTTGCCACCAGATCCCTCACCCTAAATTCCCATTCAGTACATGCAGCCATGTACTGAGTTCCACTTCAGACATCAAAACCACTCATGGGTCTAGCCTGTACGTCCTACTGAGCTGGTTCTGTGCTTGGGGCTGGGCCATTCTGATGGAGTCCTGCGGTGGAACCCTGTGGGAGGGGATGTGCCATTGACTCCCAGATTTTAGTATAAGCAGGTGAGATGGCCACCTAGGTGGGTTGATTTCTCCCATGTTTGTATTTTCAAACTTTTTAACATATGGTAAAATTGAAAGAAAGACAATAGTTTAGTGATAACCAGAGGGTAAGGGGAGTGGGGGGTGAGAGATGAGGGTAAGGGGTATCAAATATATGGTGATGGAAGGAGAACTGACTCTGGATGGTGAACCCACAATGGGATTTATAGATGATGTAATACAGAATTGTACACCTGAAATCTATGTAATTTTACTAACAATTGTCACCCCAATAAATTAAAAAAAAATTGAAAGAATGGCACAATAAATACCTGTACATACTCTCATTAACAATTTGCCATATTTGCACACTCTCTTTCTTCTGACGCCCCTGCCCCTGAAAGTATTTTGCAGACATCATGACACTCCTCTCTGAAATACTTCAGCATATACCTTCTAAGACTAAGGATGTTCTTGAGGAAGCTTTGTAAAGGCTCTGCAATTCTCAGCTAGGGGAAAGTGTCCAGTCTCTGGAGTCCAAAGGGGCTCAGGAAGTATGTGAGATCTAAAGACCAGATTTCAGTCAGCCTGGATATGGATAGTGGGAGAAGGAACCAAGCACAAGAGAAGAAGGCACAGCCAGTGGTTCAAGTGCAGGTTCTGAACCAAAAGAGGAGGAGTAGGAGGATGAGATAAAGGAGGAGGAGAAGGCGGAAGAGGAGGAGGAGGAGGAGGAGGAGGAGGAGGAGGAGAAGGAGGAGGAGGAGAAAGAGGAGGAGAAGGAGATACTTCCCTTCTTGAGCTTTAGTTTGTTCATCTACAAAATGGGGGTTATGCTAATCTCTGTCCTGCCAACCTCTCAAAGCTATATGGGGTTCACATGTGAAAACAGATATGAGAGCACATTGGGAGCTGCCACACTTAAACACATAAGGACAAGTGATTTGTAGAGATTACTTTCAGTGTTAGTAAAGCTCAGGCCTGGAGGTCTCTGGAAGTGAATAGTCCCCCTGCTCAGTCCCCAAACTCTTGTTACTTGAAGCCACAGAATTTCCATCTATAATGGAAATCTCAGTGGCTGACATCTTTTGCAGTTTTTCAAAAGCATAAACACACATCCCGGTTCTTTCTAGTTTTTTTTTTTCAGATAAGTCCATTTTCTCTTATTGATTATGACACAAAACTAAAAGATCACCTCTACATTTTCTTCTTTCTGACATTTTTTTGTGTTCACCCTTAATTTCTACTATTGCCTCCCACCCTGTTGAGACTTCTAGTGTTGGAAATTTCTGTTATCCTGCCTACCCCTAGCTTAAAGAGCAAAATGATTTCCAAAATTAAGCGAGCATTTGGGATTTTTAACTTGATTTTATCTTTTAATTCAACCAAAGGTATATGTGTGTGGGAGATGCACTTGTCAACTAAACGCAATTTCTCTGCCTCCTAGGGGACTGAAGCATAATTGTAGCTCTGTCTTCCTGGTGTCAGAATGAAACTTGCATTTTCCTGACTGGTGTCAGCACACTGACAGACAGCTCCTGGGATATAGTAAGGGGTATTGGAAAAGAACGGGCAGAAGGGCGAGAGATTAGAGGCTGGTCTCATGTCTCCTTCCCTGGGTGACTTTGGCCTAGTCACTTACTGTCTTTTGCTTCAGCTTTTCTAACTTAAAAAATAGGAATAATTCTCTTCCATTTCTACCTCATAAAGATGGTGCCAAGACCTTGTCAGGCTTTGGTGATATGAAAATGTTTGGAAGTAATAGAGCTACGGGGAGTGGGGGGCAAGTGCCATGGAAGCAGTGTATCCTAAGAATGCTAAGTAGCTAGAAAGGAACTTCAAGTTTTCCTTATATAACCCCATTTGAGAAGTGAGGAAACTGAGGCTCTCCTGAGGTTCAGAGAGGTCCCAAAAGGTCCCCCATAATTTCACTACATGTTCACCATGAGCCCAGATAAATTTTTCCAAAACAGAAAAGCAAGGAGGCAGAGTCATGAGGTCCTAAGGCTTATAGCACCTTTTACAGAGCACATATGATTCCTGTACACACCATGTATACCTTCTGACAGGACTCCTCAAAAGGGTGTGTTAGGAGGCAAGGTTGCTAATCTGCCAATTTTCTCCATGGGCCTGGGGGTAGAGTTCTTTGTTATCTTACTCCTGAAATTGTGGCGACCTTCATAACAACCTGCTGAGGGAGGCAGGCAGGGGGACAAAGATCCCTGCTCCACAGAGGTGGAGTCTGGGGCTCAGGTTGGAAAGCAGACATACTTGTATTCATCTAGCTAGTCAGTCAGCATGTTCACCTCACTCCTGATATTTTAACTTTAAAAGCCATGCTCTTTCCACTGTGCTTCAGCTGCCTCTTGCCTGATGCAAGGAACCCAACAAGAAGGGAGTTCAAACAAGATAACCTGACTGAAAATGTTATATAGACATACACAAGGATTCTTAGAAAATTCAAATAAATGGCCTTTATGGAATATGCTTATTTTGAATATTACCCACACACCCAAAAGGAGTAGAGTGGGGCTTAAGGGATCGAGTTTTCCAGATAATGGCCCCAATGTTCCTTGTAGCTGGAGTACAATGGGAAGAGACACTGCTGGAGGGTTGTCATGGAAAGATTTCTTTCCACTACATTAGTTTCTTTAAGTTTGATATAAGAGCTTGCTAAAAAATGCTGTTTTATGGTCCTCATGCCCAGCAATTCTTGTTCAGTAAATCTGTAGTGGGAGCAGGGAATCTGCATTATTACAGCACATCCAAGTGATTCTGATGCATCTGGTCCAATGGACCACACCTTCAGAAACCCTGATCCAATGCAAGGTTTACTGGTCTTTGATCCAGTAAATCTTGGAATCCTATTCAATTAGCAACTGTTTGCCTGGGTGCCAAGTAATTTTGAGTTTCAGGGAAAAAATGATAAGAAGGTTTGAAGCCTTCCTTCTCACAGTCAAAAAGCCCCCAGCTAGACCTCATAATTGTGACTTCTTCCAAGTTAGAATGTTTTCTTCCTGCTAAAGACCTCATGGCAAACAATGACCTAAGTAAGGAGCAGGGTTCTAGGTTTTTAATTGGAATTGCAGTGAGAGACCCTGAAGAGGCAGCAAGCTGCCCAGCTCTAGGCCTTGGGTAGATATACTCAATGTGCCTTTTGTGAGCACAGACCTTAAGGTGAGGGGTGGCAGGTCCAGGCTAGCAGGCTCCTGGCTGCTCACTGGGGTGCTAAGGATCTCTGCATTCTTGGAAAAGAGGTGTCACAACTGGTTATGTGTCCCTGCACAAGAAGGGAGTCCTGTATTATACTCACAGACCAACTTTTACTTTTTTCTGAGTCACCAAAACCAGCCTCAGCGCCCAACCCCAGCCTAAATCTCTAGTCATTCTCCTATCTAGTCTAGTCCTTTATTCAGAAGCAAGGTTGCATTTTTTTCTACAAGAAGTGTTTTCTAACTCCAGAAAATAATGTATGTTTATTAAAGAAAATTGTAAAATACTAAAATATGAAAATAATAAAACATTTAAAAATTGCCCATAATTGCATTGCTTAAATACAATCACTATTAAGATTCTGGTGTGTTTCCTGTTAGCCTTTCTATGCATAGGCTTATTATTTATCCTTACTGTTTATATAATAGTGTCCATACATTTTGATTATTTATTTTTCTTTTAAAATAATCATAAGGATATTTTCAGATTATCATATAGTCTTCCAAATTATACATTTAAAAGTAATTGTACAATAATTCATTTAGTGAATCGACATGATATGCATAGTTCAGTATCTTCCACACAAAGGACATTTGATAAATACTTGTTGAATGAATGGATGGATTGATGAATGAATGGATGGATATGCATAGTTCAGTATCTTCCACACAAAGGGCATTTGATAAATACTTGTTGAATGAATGGATGGTTTGATGAATAAATTAACATTTATTTAAGGACAGATATTTCCCAAGGAAACTTAACATTAAGTAATGAAGTGGCCAAGGAGGTTGGTCAAAGAAAAGGGAAGGGGGAGAATTGCTAACTTTACTGCTAGATAATTTGTTTTAAGAATTCTAACCTCTGTATTTCCCCTTCCCTTTTTTTCCCCAAAAGAATAGACTTTGATTTGCCTGGAGCTCATTCACAATTATTAATATTCCAATTTTACAGATGAATAAAACCAAACCATAGAGAGGCTAAACAATCCTCCTAAGATTACATAGCTAGTACATAGCAGAATTAGGTTTCCAATCTAGGTCTGTGAGCATCCTTAGTTTTGTTCCTTTACCACATCACACCTCTTGCAGAAAAAGCAATGAAGAAGAATAGTTGTCATGAGTTTGTACTTCAGGTGGAGCTATTCTGGAATCAGAAACTTCAGTTACTGAGGCCCATTGGATTGGACTGAGCAGGGAGCCTTTATGCCACGAGGGAGCTCGCCCATCCCCCCCAAAAGCACATTCAGCTGGGGGAAAAAGGAAGACCATTGAGGCCATTACAGAAGCTGGTACTGGATAAGCTCATGGGAAGAGGTAAGGGTGAAATTTCAATATGCAGAGCCTGAAACTGGACATTTCTAGATGTCAGACTTGTTTGGCTTGGATGACTGGGTTTTATACAGCAGAAATTGGTAAAAGAGCAGGTCTGGTGAATGTTTGTTGTCTTTGATTGCTTTTAGAAAACAGAAAATTGGAAATGATTTAGAAATTGATGCAAAGGCAAAGAGGTACCATGTTTCCCAAATAGGAAGAAAAATTAGTGGAAGCCCTTTAAACTCTAACTATAGTTCTACTGTGCTAACAATTGCATGGCAAAATACAGGCGACTTTTCCATTTTATGCAACTCTTTTGCCACATTAATGCTAATATCAGTGGTTAGCAAAGCAAATGTAATAACTACTTTCCCCAAGGGATCTGTGATTGCAGTTTCCATTCCTCAGGCCTGCAATTGAGCTGTTGGAAGAGGGTTTTTCATATTTCTTTCTACCTCTTCTCTAGTATTTTGATCGACAGAATCCCATTTTCTCAGTGGAGAAAAACAAAGCACAGAGTCATGTCTGTACAACTACCATCAGAGAATTGGGGAAGAAATTAATTTGGTCCCCTGGACTTGAACAGGAAAATAAATTTTGTTTAGAAAGCCCTTCTTGCCCAATACGGCCCATTTCTGGTGGCTACTTCTACCTCAAGATTGGGGGCAGGGCTGGTTTACCACCACCAGATGCCCCAAACACTGAACCCATTATGGTATGTGCCTCCATAAGTATTTAAAATTTAAAAACACAATGCCATAACAGAAGTGTAATGAAATCCAACACAGTACCACCCCCATTGAAATATCAAATATCAAATTCTTTCTAAAAATAAATGTTGGTTCCCCTTCTATGCCAGCCTTGAGCAAAAGCATAGGTGGTGAAGTCCAGTCCCTAAGTTAGCAGCAACTGGGGGCACCCCATATTCATACTTACTTAATTATTTTCTTTCTGTTGGAGATCAACCCCCACAAAAGAAAGGTTCCCAGGCAGGAAAGCATCTCCCTCTTTCCCTAGAAATCCACAGGGCTGGAACAGTAAAATTACTCTCACCTCTGAGGCTCCTTGGGGGGCAAAACTCTTTTCTCCTATTCACATTCTTCGTTCTCTAGAGCAGATAGTGACTTAAAATCAGATCTGGAGGAACCTAGGGCTGAGGTGATGCTTCCACTCAGACAGGGGTTTCCCAAGGACTGAGGCAGTGCCTCTCCTTCTGATTCAGGGCTCCTGGGGCAGATGCCGCTTCCCGCCTGGGTTGGGCCTCCTGAGGGCTGGGATGATGTCTCTGTTAAAACATTGGGTTTCTTAGGTCTGGGATACAGTCTCACCCTCAGATCTGAGGCTCCCTGGGACAGGTGCACCATCTCGCCCTCATATTCCAGCTTCTGGGGACAGGCCCGCTTTTATGCACCTGATTAAGGGATCCAGGGGGCAGGGACCTCCCCTCCCTCTCAGATTCGGGGCTCACCAGGACTGAGATGGCGTCTCCACTCAGACTCTGGTCTCCCTGGGGTATGGGCAGGGTCCTGTCCTCAGCCAGAACTTCCCGGGACAAGAGCTGTGCAGTGGCCTCCCTCTGCGTGGGGGAAGGGGCTGTGGGACCAGCGGCCTCTTCTCCGGCGGGTGGGGGGGCTCCCCTGAGGCCCTGCCCCCTTCGTGACATGCCCGAGGTGTCCGGTGACCAAGACACTCTTAGCTGGGTGCAGGGTGCGGCTCAGGGCGTGGTCACCGGGGCTACTTAGGGCGGACAGTGCTGGGGACAGCGCGGAAGCTAGTTGCGAGGCTGCTTAGCGCTGGCACTCAGCGTGGGTCATGGCGTGGATTCTGGACTGCCTGTTTGCGTCTGCCTTTGAGCCCCGCCCCCGCCGTGGTGAGTGGGGCTCACCGAGTCGGGAGGGGGGGCTGGGGCGCTTGGCCGGGGGCGGCCGGCGGCTGCAGCCCCGGCGGGGTGCCCTGGGGCTTGGCTGGCCGCCCCCTTGCTTCCCTTCCCGCTGGCTTTTAGCTAATTGTTCCTGGCTCAAGGGACTGCCCCGTCGAGGCCCCGCATAAATCACCAGGTTTGCCGGGAATAGAGAGCAATCGTGCTAATGGCTCGGCAGGACGCGGGGCGAGCACGGGGGCGGAGCCGCTGGCTCAGCCTTCCTTAGCGACAGCCAGAGCAGTGGGGCCAGACCCGCAGGAGCGCCATTCGCAACTCAGGGGCCCTAAAGTTCCAAGGATGAACGCCCGTGGCAGGGCATCCAGGGCCCAGGTGCCCTGAAGATGGGGGGTTTTCCTTTTGCCCTGAAATTTGTCCCCCTTGTCACAATCTCAACTGCAGAATATCAGCGTGGGCCCCTTAGCGTCATGGAATTCAACCCCTTCATTTAAGAGATGATGACATTGAAGCCCAGAGATGGGAAAGGCCTGCCCAAGGTCATACAAGGAGTTGGCAGCAAATCTGGTTTTACTGAGGCTCTGCCAACTGCCCACTGCCCCAACCTGCCCAATGGCAGAGGCCTGGGGTCTTTAGTCTGGGTCTTTCCTTGAGTGCTTGGCTCTCCTCTCCCTGTGGAGTTGAGGATATAGGTATGCAAAGACCAAGCACCAGTATAAATATCTGGGTGGCATCTCACCCTTTTCCTGTAACTGCTTCTATAAAGTATATTTTGGAAACTGATTATTTTTTCCTCCTTAAAGTTTCAGGAGACTGATCTTTTCTTTTTGGGATTTCCCAGGACCCTCACCCACACTGTCCTTCACTCCCCCTTGGTAGGCTCCACCCACTCCAGGCTGCCACCTGCCCCCACTACCACCTGTTTTTCCATAGTCTCCACCTCCAAAATCTATATTGGTGAGAGTGCGTCATTGGTCACCAGCCGTAGACCAAACCTGGGGTTGTCTCCTCTTTCCTCTGCCCCCTCACAGGCGGAGAGAGGAGGGGCTTCAGCAACTTAATGCAGCAGAAACCTACTTTTAGTTCTTGCCAGCCCCAGCACCCTACTGAGAACCATCCCAGGAGTCTGACCTACTGCTAAGGGACTGCAACATGCTTAGCAAGTTCAACTACAGTCTCTGAAAGGCCACAAGTTCTCTGAGAAGGAAAGAGATGCACGTGCAAACACAGTTTAATTTTTTGTTTTGTGTATTTTTTTGTTTACGTGATCCTGGTGAGTCAAAAAAATAATAATAAAATAAGGGAGCTTTATAAGGTGCCTTTTAAGACTTTACGGCTCAAATACCCAAGCCTGGAAAAGGAGGTCCACCCCTGCCTGGCCTACTAGGTTGTCATGTAATTCCGATGAGATCAAGGATATGAAGTCTCCTTTATGAATAACCCCACTGGAGGGGGTCAGTATCACACCAGGAAGCGCATTCCCATCTAATGACAGCCATGTCTATTAGAAAAGAAGGCTTTTCCTTAAACTGAACCCAAATCTATGTCTTGGACCTGGAGCTGACCTTTGTGATTTTCCCAAGGGAACAGTGTCAGACCTCCCCGTTTTCCCACCCCCACTCACCCCTGTTCTTATCCAGGCCAAAACTGTTCCTTCACCTAGTTCCTTCATCTATTTCACATGTGACATGGCTGCAAGGCACCTACCCACATCTAGCTGCTCTTCTTTGAACATGATCCAAGTTGAAAATGCCCAATGACCTGGCCAAAAGAGGATTTCCAGCTGTGCCCCTATAATTAATAGTTCTGGATTGCTGCATTTCCCTCTTTTGGAAGCCTGTGTCACACTTATGGTACACAGATCCATAGCCTTAAATGCACACATACATACACATTCCCACCCCCACACATGCCCACATACAAAGTCACGAACAGACACACACACTCTCACACACACACACAAAGCACATGCATCACATACTTTCCACACACAACAAAATATACCCATATCACACATATACACACCACACACATATACATGCCACACAGTTCACACAAATAGCTCATTTATATTGGAAATACTTTCGAATGAAGCTACTCTTTTTAAAAAGGTAAACCTAAATTCTTTTCACGATCTTCATTGTGTATTTAGTTGGATTTTGAACCCAAGCACAAGATCTTATATTTGCTGCTGCATTTTCAATCTGGTGAAACCTGTGCCCCGACATATGCCAGTGGCACACCAATGCCTACACCAACTCTATTACTCATACAATATTAGGTAATATGTGTGAAGTGCTTACCAGGTGTTGCCCCTTACGCTCGGTCCCTTACATATATGATCTCATTTACGTCACATAACATGGCTTTCAGATAAGTACAGCTTTTTTGGTAAGAACCCATTCATTGCACTCTTCCTGAGAAATGTTGTGCATCATGAAAGGGTACTTTTGTGGGTAACTATTTATATTCTGTAGGACTATAATTGCCCTTGGTACCTCCCTTCAAATGCCTTCCAGAAATCCTCGGGAGTCAGAGGTGGGGGAGAAGTAGCTGGTCGTATCACCCACCCATTCTCCCCTTCCCCAGGAGACAGTTGGTATGTAAGAGCAATCTTTTGAGGGTGGCAATGGGCAATGGGCAATACCATATAAAGATATTTGGGAGAGGCATCATTGAGCTCTGGGAAGAATGGGGGCCCAGAATAGTTTTCTTTCCCAGGGAAAGGGACAGCACAATTGACCCATTTGAAATTCTCTCTCCAGTTCACTCTTGGCATTGGATTTACCTCAGACAATTGGACTTCTGTAAAGCAGCCAAAACTCTAAAGTTGAAGGGACTCTGGGGTCCACTTTACATACAAATTTGATCTTTCCTTGGAGATGGGACCTAATCGATTTGCTGAAGCCAGGTCTGGTTGAACTGCAACAGGATCATTTTCCAGAGCTGGAGCCAATTTGCCAATGAGACACCCTACTCCCTGAGTCACGGTATCAGATGAGCACCCCCATTCACCAATGGCAGGACTTCCCAGAGTTCCATTGTAAATCACTGGATGCACCTCAAAAGATATTTTGCCACAGGGAAAAAATGTGACAATCTAGAGCTTAGGTTTCTACGTTATTCCACACTTTATCCACCATGAGGATAAAATGCAGGATCTGTGTGATGAAAACTGGCAGAAAATAATACTCTTGCAAATGTACCTCAGGCTCCAGCAGTAGAGCTGACATTCATCACACTTAAATATCAAATGACAGAAAGCATATCGGGCATTGATAGAGCAGGACACCAGGTCCCGGAGGGTGATTATGGCAATGGTGAAAGTAACATCATTCCTTTTTTCACACTTATCTAGTAAGGCAACCTAAATGTCCAATAATAGTGGAATGATTAAATAAACTATATAACAAATCCACTCGTTAGACTAGTCTACAGCTATAAAAATGATGTTTATGAAGAATAGGTAGCAATATGGAGAACAGTATGATTATAATTGTGCCAAATATGCATTTTTGTACTATTGGAAAAAAATTCAGCAACAAAGTAAATAAAGTAAGAGATTCTATTAAGCTGATGAAATAATAGTAATTTTTTTCTGTTTCCTAAAATCTCTATCAGGTTTGTGCTTGAATCACTCTCATAATTAGAACAGGTTTTTAAAAGGCTAATGGAAGCCCTAGGTTATGGAAACAATCCATGCAATGATCTAGAATCCTGCTGCACAGAGTTTAATATGAGGGATTTTATTCCTTCGAATTTTCGTTTAAATGTAAAGATTAGATTAGGTAAGCCAAATGTGATCTTCCCAATGATCATGAAGTGTCCCCTAACAATGGGCGGGAAGTGGAAGAACTGGTTTGAATCCCAGGCCTGCTTTTTATAGTGTTGCTGTGAGCAAGTTACTCAACCTCTCTTAAAATGATTTAATAATGCCAACTTTTCCAGGTTATAAATATTATTATTATTATTATTATTATTATTATTATTATTAAATGCCTTCTACAACTCAGGTATCAAAAGATGCATTTTATTCCTTCTCCAAATATTTACTATGTACGAACCACTTTACATAAACAATCTCATTTAACTTTCCTAACAACTCTCTGGTATTATTATGCTTATTTTAAAGACAAAAGTTCAGAGAGATTCAGTAACTCGCTCACTCTAGCACAGTGAGTGGGGGAGGATTACAACTTCTTTTGGTCTGATTTCAAAGCTTGAATGAGATTAAAAGGGATCACATTTGCAAAGCTCCTAGCACTATGCTGATATGCAGCAGATATTTATGAGGTGATCAATGTGATGTTGATGATGTTCCCTTGCCAAGAGTCCAAATTCTGGTCTTTGATCTATTACTTATAGATTCCTTTCTATGAAAAGGTTCACATTTTAACAGGAAATTTCCATGCAAATGCCACTTGTGTCATCATTGCTGGTGCTCTGAGTCACTAAGACACAATTTCTGTTTCCTTCTGGCAGTATAATTTATTCTCACATGTAGCAGTAGAAGTAGGTAGATGGCATGTTTGATGAACCTTGGCAGCTACTGTCACATCTCAGATACACCTCTTGAGAAACCACACAGCTTCCTCGGGATGGGCACCCAACACCCAACAACCAGTAGGCCCCTGCACTAAGGGAAGCTTATTAAATGGTGAGGGCCTATCCTGAATCCAACTATTATTCTCTGTATGGTACGGCTGACCCTTAATTGTTACTCCTCCCACATCCCTCCTCAAAGTGGAGGCTCCAGCACTTCCTCAGAAGCAGACACAGGAAGGAGCAGGAGAAGTTTTTCTAAATCCCTAAATCCTCAGAGAGGCTCACTAATGGATTAACTTGCATGTTGGAGGCTAGGGTTAGTGAGTGGTAGTATGAAGGATTAGTAAGAAAGGTGAAGGAGAAGGAGGACTTGAAGGCATAGAACACCTGAAGCCCAACCTCTCAGAGCTTTCTTTGCCATGAATCTCAATACTTCTCTACTCTGTAGCCTCTTTGTCCCTCCCTGGGATTATATCCACCCCCTAAACTCAATTTCTTAAACTTCCCCCACCACTCCTTTCTTTAATGCAGCTTTCGCTTGTAATAACTTGTTTTTGTCTCTAGAGGGAAGCAACAGTATCAGAAAGGAAAGGGCACAGATTGTGGTCTTCTCTCACTTTACTATTTTTTGCAAGGGTTAGATTTTATCTTCCATTAACTGCAAACAGATAAATAACAACCAATTGGAGCTGTATTTTAGGTGCTGCAAAGTATATCACAGAAGCTTCACATCTTTCTCCTTATTGTCCCATCTATCCCCCAATTTTGATGGCTGCTAGAAAAAGTTTGGCCTTGGGAACATTTCTTAATTTCTAGGGTAGAGGTGAGAAAAACAACAAGAATGGTAGGTCAGTTTAGCCAGGAAATATTCATGCTGTTATTGTCTTGAACACAACAGCACGTATTTAGGAGATAAGGTTGGGGAGCTCAGTCCATAGTTGGGGTGGGGGATTTCTAGATGCTGAGCAGGTAGTTTGAAACTTTGCTGTGTGGAGTAGTACATCTGAAACCTTTCTCTCATTAACACTGCCAGGAGAAACTGCAGAGTGAGAATTGGACTTAGGGTCCAATTCTTCCGGGGTTGCATTAGGCTGATCAAAACATCATCCTCCAAGAAGAGGGGCTATTTCAAGAGTGTCAGACAAACCAGTAATGAGGAAAATTGGCAGTTCAGTCAGTCAGTTTCAGTCCCTAAACACCCCGATTGAGACAGTCTGGGCTATATGAGAAAGGGGAGGGGGTAAGCAAGGGAGGGAATTAGCTAATCTTTTCTTGAACATTGGCTATACATATTAGGCAATTGGCTGCTGCTTTACACATTTTACCTCCTTCAGTCATGTGGGCATTTCTAAGGCAGGTGTTGACATCTCCAATTTATAGATGAGAAATCTGATGTTCAGAGAGATGAAATAACCTTGCCAAGATCACACAGCAAGTAAGATGGAGCTGGGCTAAAAACTCAAAGCTGTCTCCATCCAAAGCTTCTCTGCCCCCACTGAAAAGATGAAGGTCCTGATCTTGAAAGGGTTTTACTCTGATGGGGGAAACCAAGGTCTCTCTCCTCAATAAAATTCACATTTTGATGCCCTGCTCTTATAGGTTCTTGTTTTTTTAGGGTGAAAACAAGCAAATCTCTGTTTACATTTGGCAGTGATGGGGGTTATCAAAGCATTTTTCCACCTTTACAATTTCCCATATAATATCCATGTTATGAACTTTAAAGAGAGGCTTAAAGTGGGGGTTTTTAAGCTTCAAGGAAAGTTGTGTGTGTGTGTGTGTGTGTGTGTGTGTGTGTGTGTGTGTGTATCCCATGGTGGTGACAGTGTTGACAGAGGTCCTGGAAGCCCTTTGTATCCCACCATTTATAAGGGTTGGGGTGGAGGCGTGTTGACGATAGCCTTCCATTACACTAATTTAGAGCCTCTGGTCCAGGATTGCATCTTTGGAGTCGTAGCCATGGAACTTTTGGCTTCATAAAAGTTGAGGTTTGCCCTCCATTTCACAGGTAGGAACACTGAGCTGGAGTGAACCAGATAGTCTTCAGGAATCCAGGTGGGGCTTGCACAACAGCATTTAAACAGGTGGTTCAGTAGATGGGTGTGTAGGGGATGGGGAGGAAGGGAGAGAATCTTCAAACAGGGAGAGGTCTCACTGAGGGAGTGTGAGAAAGTGGACGTGAAGCTGGTATCTTCAGAGGAGAGTGAGGAGGTGTCAGACTGGCTCCCGCAGCAGCACGGAAGCCAAGTGCCTGAGACTTGTAGGGACTTAACCAAGGGGCTTCAGCTATTCCGTGTCCTGCATAACTTTGACTGGCCTCTCTAGATTTTTTTTTTTTTTCAAAAGGAGACTTACCGGCTACATAAGAGTTTAGACAATGCTTTTAATGCCCACCCAGGATGAGGTGCTGACCCAGGCCCAGCTTGAGGGGCAGGCTTTATGGATGTTCCAGCTGCTTCTCATCTGCACACCAGGCTCATTTGTGCCAGTTGAAAGGGCACAATAATAACAGTAGCAATTTAAATCTCGCTTCTCACTCCCCCTTACCCCAGAAAGTTTCAAAGTGACTCACCACCATTGAATTGTCCTTCTCTATCTACCCGCTGACCTCTTGGAAGCTGGTTCCCTGGGGGCTGAGCTGGAAGCCAGTGCTTCCAGCGGCCCTTTCGTTGTGACTGAGCCAACCCCCCTCCCCAATAAATGTGGTCTCCAGAATGCAATGTGTTGTTTTAATTTGGATTTCTCAGATGAGGCTGCTTAGAAGGCATTATGGCAGCATGAGCCCCATTAGGCAGGCATAGTGTTCCCCCAATTATGAATAATACAAAACTGGGCCCATTCAGGAATGTTTTCTGAGTGGTCTCTGCTTGCTTTTCTGTGTGCAGTTTTATTTGGAAATGATTGATCTGTTTGAAATTTACTGGATACCAATTTCTGGTGGTAATGCTATTAAAAGAAAAAGGGTCTGAGGGGGATGTGAAATGATTCCCTTACTCCGTCCTGAATCCTTACTCCATTCCCCTCCATACCCAGCCTCAGGAGAGCTCCTAGAACTGGAGCTGGTGAGGTGCTTATGAGCCTAGAGTAATTACAGATTTTGAGGTGTCAACAAAGCAGGTAATTAGGTGGAGAGGTATCAGCTGTCTGAGAGACAAAGAAAGTAATTATGCTGAGCACGCTTCGTGCTATCAGTAAACTTAAAAGAAAGACTTATTGGGAAATGATACTGTTTGATAGAGACTTCAATGTCTAGCATGAATCAGAGGACCTTTGGTGAGGCTGCCTGGTATAGAAGAAAGATTTAGAGAGCATGGCAGACCTGGGTTCAAATGCCAACTCTGCCTCTTACTGGCTGTGTGACCTTGGGGAAGTTACTTAACTACTCTGAGCTTGATGTGTGATGTGAAAACAGAGATAATCATAGCTCCATTTATCTCATAGAGTCATTATGAGGACTCAAGGTGATAATGCATGTAGGAACACTTACCACAGTGCCTGATACACAATAAGTGCTTTAATAAATTCTAACATTATTATTACGTTCATTATTATTATTGCTATATACCAGGCATTCTCTACAGGAACTCAGATTTTAAAAGGAGAGACAAATAATTGCAATTATGCATGATCATATCATAAGAAGTATGAACAATGTAACTATGGTGGGTCAAAGGAGGGAGCCCTCAATGGAGAGGGAGGAGTACAGAAAAGCAGAGGAAGTTTTGTGACTCTTGAGTTAGGTGTTAAAAAGTAAGGAGTCTGTCAAGAAACCCAGGGGGAGAGGGATTCCAGGCAACAGGATTTACCCACACAAAGCCAAGGAGGTGTGAAACAGTCAGGCCCTGCGCAAATAGTTGGGCTCTGCTGGGCACAAAGTGGGGTCTACTGGGGGCGGGGGTTGGGTTGGGTTGGGGTGGGGAAATGACCAAGAATCTTTCCAGTTTACTCCCACCAGCCCCTGCACTGCGCCCTAGGCGCCCTACCTGACCAATCACGTGCGGCGCCCTCCTCTTCTTTCCTTTGAGCAGCCAGGTAAGCTCACAAACTTTGCCCCAGCAGGACTTCGCGCACAGCGGTGGGTGGGCTAAGACCAGGCATATCAAGCCAGCCATCGACCTTGCCCTGGTAGCGGCCCCTACTTCTTCCTTGTCCCAGTCCTGGAGCAACGCCCCCTACCCCACACACTCCAATTAAAACAAAAACAAGCACAGGATCACCTGGGTTCTCTAGACTACCCCGTGCTCTCAAACACACCCGTGCACTTACACTGCAATCCCCCCTCCAAGACACACACGGTTTCCAGACCTCCAACTGAGCACAGACACTGGCCACATGCATTCCCACCACACACATGAACACATCACACCCAAAGACACACACACACACAAACCTTTGAACAGACACACACCTTAAGTAGTCTAACATATAAAAACACCTTGCTCATGAACACACACACTACACACCACAGCAAACACCACCCATAAACCCACATTGACACAGCGTATCTAGGGTAAACACACCAAACACACACACACAGCACACATACACATTCACCACAGCACGACCACCAACCCCGGCAGAAACATACATTGAACACACCCACATCCAGACTGCACCCATATAATCACACTATAATCTGAAAGGAACACAACCTACAAGCGTGTACACACAAACACCGCACAAGCACATGCTCCATGTGCAAAGGTAAACCAAATACACTCCACACCATGCCCTTGAACTAAAACACGCACCACGCACACCCACACACACATTCAGCCACACCGAATGCACACACGGATGTACCGCACTCGCGCGCGCGCGCGCACACACGCGCGAACATGCATACATACATACATACACACACAGCCTGCCCCCTCCTTCCCTTCGGGCGGAAGACAAGGGGGCGAGGAGGGGAGGAGGGGAAGGAAGGAAGGAGGATGAGCGGGCGAGGTGGTGCAGGCTCAGACGGTCTTTTCCCTTTGACCCCATTGACACGCCTGTTCCCCATTTCCAAGCAAAGGGAGTGAGTAAATTGGGTTTAGGCTGGGTCCAGTCAGAACCCAGGAAAACTGGAAGGTCCAAGGAATCCATTGGCGGGTGGCTGGCGCCGGGCGGGTGAGCTTGCGGGGACCCTGATTCAGCGTATAGTAGACCCCGCTGGAGGCTCCTCCTTCTGGCACCCTCCCCAGACCCCTTCACTGCCTTGACCTCTGCCCCTCCCCCTGGGACGGGAGGAAGCTTCTTTTTCCCCTACCTGAAAGAGTGGACAACTGTTGGGGGTTTCAACAAGAAGTTTATATCCGCAATATTTTTGCGAAACCTGTTCTAATCTAGCTTGAAGGCTTGTCTTAATGGAGAGCTCACCATTTTGCAAAGCAACTACTTTTCTACATAAAAGGCAATGACTGTGAGAAATCTGTCACACCGCGCTGGACACATAGTAGGGCGTTATAAATGTTCCTCCCCCCCGCTGATGTCATCAAATTTGTCAGGTCTATCTGCAGTCCAGCCCCAGCCCGAGACAGCTCTTGCGCAGTCAGCGAGCTTTTTTCCTTAGTACACAAGACCGCCTGAAAACAGAGGCTTTGGCCAGGGAGCCATGGGCGGCAGGGTGCGGTAGACACGCTAAAGGTGCTTTGCCCTTCTGGCGCAACCCCTTCGGGAAACTCTGAGCTCCCCTCCCACTGTCGAGGGCTACAAGGGTCACTCCAGAATTCTCCGCATCCGGATGACCATCTGGCTCCTGTCCTCTGGTGGCCTCCTTTCTGTTGAAATGGATAGCGGGTGAAGAAGAGATGGAGGAAGAGAACTTCCATGCGCTGCGACGCCTTGCCATGCAAAGTGCATAGACTTCATAGTCTTTATAAGTTCGAATCCCAGCTCTGCCACTTCATAGCTGACTACCTTAGCAAATCACTGGCTTAACTGGCGGGTGATTGTAAAATTTAAAGGAGGAAACATGTAAAACGCTTATGTAATGCCCTTATCTCAGTTAAGATCCCAGAGATTTCTATTCTCTCCTCCTCTCCCTCACCTTCATCAAAGGTAAAGATTTGGGAGGTTGTGGAGTCTTTGGGTCTGCAGTGAAGCCATTCTACACATCACCTCCACTCCTCCACTTCCTAATTTACTCCCACTGTATTCTTCTCCCATTTTCTAAGTTGTTTCTGTTAATTTTTTGAAAAATATATATTTATAGTGAATACTCATTGGGTGTCAAGGACATCTCCTCCTACCTTATGCCTCCCCAGTGCCTAGCATAGTGCCAGACACAGCACAGGCTGTGTACAGGTGGCAAAGCAAAGCCCTGGGTGAAATCTCTCAGAAACACTGAGACTGAGGGCACATAAAGACTTATCACAAGGAATCTACAAGGACGACTCCAACAGCAGCACCCGAAGTACTTTGGGGATGGAGGGCAGTGGCTTTTGGATAGGGGTCTATTCTATTCCTTCCCAAAGCCCTGAAACTCTAAGCCTGCCTTGAAGAGTGTTGTCTCACTGTGACTGAGGTTTCTGCAGTCAATTAAGAAGAAAGCCTCTTTCCTGGAGGGCAGTGGCCCTGGCCAGCTAAAAGGTGACTGACTCACTGTCTCAGAGTTAGGCAGTAGAGGTGGCGCTAAAGTGGCAATGAATCAACCCATGATGGCATGGGGAGATTACCTGAGTGATGATGAGAAAGGGGATGAGGCAGAAGCCTGAGCCCTTGAGGCTGGCACTAAGTGATAGAGTCTATATACTTATTCATAGAGTCAGCTCCTAACCCACCTTCCCATTCTCACCCCCACCAAGTCCTGAAGGGTAGCCCTGGCAGCCTTCTTAGCAGAGGAAGTGAAGTGGAAAGCACCTTTCCTGAGGGTATGTTTGGGTGACGTGGGTTCCAATCCTGACTCTGCTACTTACTGTGTGACCTTAGGCAAGCCCTTGTCTTTCCTGTGCCCAACTCCAGAAGGAAATTAAGGGGGCAAGGGGCTCTGTGCACAGTTTTGTGCTAAGTTTTTTACCAGTGCTATTTCACACACTTTCCCCCCCAGTGTTTGGTGTGAACATTTATTCCTCTATTTTGCAGTTCAGAAAACTTGAGGCTGAGTGATAGTCAGCCATCCTCCTTCTTTCTAATATATTATGCAAGCTTTATGCATTTATGTTATCAAGACTATCATTGTAACCCAAACCAACAACCTGTCAATCCTCTGCCTACTGGCTCTCTATGCACTCGGGTTCAAATCATGTCTCCCAGCTGTCCCCAAAGTCAACCTGTGTTGCTTTTCTGGCAAGGCAGTTGGCTACCTGGGTGGGTTTCTCTTTTCATCTTCCATGATGCCCAAACACCTTCGAGTCAAATCTTTCCCACTTATATCATTCTTATATCTCACATTAGAAAGCAAGCATCACCAGATAGATGTACCCCAATATCAATATTTTATCACAAGAGTGGGGGAATTGGCTGCAGGATGCTGCAGGCGAGGAATGGGAGCAGAGCTGCCAGGGCCAGAAGGAGGGGTTACAGAAACACACACACACACACACACACACACAAAAAGTAAAAAGGGGAGAGGGGGGGGGAGGGGGAGAGAGAGAGAGAGAGAGAGAGAGAGAGAGAGAGAGAGAGAGAGAGAGAGAGTATGCCAGAGACAAATTGGACTGGCCTCAAACTGCTGCTCCCTCCCTTTCTCCCCCTCTCATGATCTGGTGCTCTAGAATGTATAAAGGGGCAGCACCCAGCCCATTTTCGGCAAGAGGAGAGGGAGAGATCCTCTCTAAATGCAAGGGAATACTTCCCTGATCCTGTGTTGGGTAAGATTTATTTAATTACTGCGGAGGGAGGAAAGGGGGGGGCTAGGAAGGAAGAGGAGGGGAAGAGGGCATCTTCGCGGTAGTGATGTTGGTGAGGTGGTACTTAAAGAGCGCCACCAGTGCTTCAGCCAGAGCCAGAAGCTCTCTCCTGTTTCTAGGGGATGAGAATTGCCACTGGGCTTCTAGATATCACTTCCAATCCAGATCTTTAAGAGCCACATCTCTGAGCTTTTGGGGAATAAGTCCATGTCTTCCTGGGCTACCCCAGTACCTATGCATGCCTGGAGTCAGCAGCTGCCCTATATCTTTTCCTTTCCCCTTTCTTCCTTCTCTTCTTCACCTAGGCTCTCTTTCCCTCTATTTCCCTCTTGCCGCGCTCATACACAGTCTGACATTCTTCACTCTCCTCTCCTCTTTCTTTTCCATTCCTGTCCCTCTCTGTCAACAGCACTCTCCCTTTTTTTATTTACTTTGCCCAGGAGAGGAGAAAATTCAATTCAAGGGGGTGTAATCGTGTATTTGAAATTCTCCCCACTTGAGATCTTGCATTTACAAACCTATATTGCTCTTGTTGCGTCAGATGAGAATATTTAGTGCTTATGAATAATAGATTTTTGCTTGGCTGAATAGTGATCTGTATATGATTGTTGGGCTGCAGATTAAAAGGCATTTTTGGAAGAGGTGTTAGAAGGTAAAATGGTTCAAGCAGGTGTGGATGGACTTCTGACCTCTCCAAGTGCCAACAAAATAGAAAAAAAAATGATGAAGACTAGTTGTGTGTGTGTATGTGTGTGTGTGTGTGTGCGTGCTGGGAGGAAGTACTGAGATCATTCTCATCCAGATGTGTAGAGGACTTTGTGAAGTTAGCTTCATTTGCTCTTGCTGCTCATTGAACTTTGAACAAATGATCTTTCTGTCTCTGAGTCTGGAAGATCAGAGACCCTGGTCAAGATGGGAAACAAGGAGGAGGAAGAGTGAGAAAAGGAGGGGAGGTTGTTGTTCCTTGTGCAGTCCTTGTGTGCATAGGTCCAACAAGGGATGTTCCCTGTCCTCCAATGCCATACAAGTTAGGGCAGAAAAGCAACAATGAAGAGTAGAAAAAAAGTGTGCTGAGCTGAGATCCAGGAGTTATGGACCTTCCTCTTTGCTCTGCCACTAATTAGCTCTGTGTCCTTCAGTAAGTTTCTTAGCCATGTGAACCTCCATGTTTTCCTTTCTTTCACCTGTAATGTGAGATTGTTTGCCACTGCCAAGGAAGAGGAAAGTCAGAGTACTGAGAAGAAGAGACCTATGGGATGAGTTTTGAAAAAGGAATCAGCTTTGAATGAAGCTATAGGAGATTGTGGGGGTACAATTAGAAACAGAGGGAGTAGCCAAGGGGATTTAGCAAACAGGTATGCGTAAGGCACTGAGCTGGCTGCTGCGTGTAAAATTGCTATGAATCAGCCCCTGCCCCTCTGCAAAAGGATTTACAGAGTGGGGGAACCTGAGCCGCAGAACTAAGCGCTAGCAGTACCTGCAACTCTTCCCAGGACAGGCCCTGGCCACGCTGCAGGACTGACCAGCTGGTCACACATCCACTTGTTCTCCGGGTCGGACCAGGAGAGTCGCCAAGAGGTAGTGCAGGGGCACTCTAGGAACCTGAGTGCAGCCCGTTGTGGGGCTAGAGTGGGAGATGAGGGCACTTCGAGTGGAGAGCCAGACGTGAGGGAGGGAGAGAAAGCCTGAGACTGCTGAACAAGTTGCCCGGGTTTTTGCTCACGCAAAAGATTTAATTCTTCGAATTCTCGGCAAGGGTAGGCGCGAAGAGTGGTCTTTGCGCGCAGAGGGGCTTTGTTTAATTTTGCAGGTTCTGCACTCTCTCAAGCATCCCAAGCTCTGCAGCACAGGGGCAGCCAGGGGCCCAGGACCACCCTTCCAGGCGGGAAGGCGCAAGGTCTGCGGCTGGCCAGCCGGTCAGTTCCCACCCCTCTCGTCCTCCCCTCTTCTCTACTCTCCTTCCTCTCCTCCTCCCCCTTCGCCATTCCCTCTGCTGTCGCCTTGCTCAGGGTCCAGGGCTGGCAGCCTGGCAGGGCTGAGGCTCCAGTAGGAAGGGAAAAAGGAAGACCCACTTAGGATCCCCTCCACCTCCCTACTTCCCCCACACACACACACACACTCTGGGGCCTTTTGGTCTGCAGAGGGCCCAAGTCGCCTTCTCTTTCCAGCTGTGGCAGTGGCATTATCGCCCTGTGTCCTAGAGCTGGCTTAGTCCTGTAGAAGAATCAAGGACTGCAGATATGAGGACTGTGTTTCTACCATGTTCTTAAATAAACAGGATAATAATAATTTGTCCTGGCTGTGTTTAGGGCTTGGAGATGCTCACCAACTTGTCAAAGGCCACCCAGCTGCTTAGTAACTAGGCAGGCCTCCTGACTCCCAGTCTAGGACTTTTTTCATTGCATCATAGCCAAGACAGTAGTCTAATTTTGAAGAGGGTTAGATAGGTAGTTAGACAGACAAGCATTAATATATATATTTTTAAATGTGGCTATTTTAATGTAGTTTTAAAATACTATTCTTATTATGAAAACTATCTGGAAAACATCTCCAACAGCCCTAATTCCCTGTGACAGTCACTCAGACAGGATTTTGGAAAAGAAAACTGGCAGAAAATGGGATGCTTGTTTGGGGAAGATACAATCAAAGAGGAAGAGAAGCAGGTGGGGGTTGGGGAACTAAGATGGAGGAGGGGTAGCTCTGAGCACAGAGACCCAAAACAACTTTATTCTGAAGATTTCCTTGACAAGCCTCTGTCCAGATGGTTTAAGGGAGTGTCCCATTGATCTTTTCTCTCTCATGAGCACTCTGTAGATGCCCTACCTGTGGTCTGGAGGGCCAAATGCTTAATGGCCCTCCCTTTAATTCAGAGTCTCATTTTCTTCCTTCCTTCTGTTGAATTGAATACATCGGAGAGGTCTATTCTCTCTCTCTCTGTGTGTGTGTGTGTGTGTGTGTGTAAAATTGCATATGTGAGAGAACATGAGGATGCATGTATGCATGGATGTCTGTGAGAAGGAATGTGTGTGTTTGAAAGGGAGTGGTCTTAAAGAGCGGGGCTTAGTGGGCCAGCAAAGTTGAGAAGATGGGGAAAATTAATCAGAGTTTACTGAGTGCATACTGAAAACCTAAGACTGAGTAAAGGTCTGCTCAGGGCTGGTGAACCTGAGGAAACAGTTAATTCTTGATGTTCTTTAAAGGAACAAAGGAGAGGAAATGTACTTAAATCAGTGCAGGGAAGGATGATGTTAGACCCATGGGCCTTTCTTGATAGTCCTTCAGACTCTTGACATTTATGTAACCTCAACTAGGTTGCAAGATTCCAAGGACAGGAAGTGGGGCTTTCCACTCTAGATGGCTACCCCTTTTCCTCCACCATCCTTGGCATGGATGGCTTGCACACTGTGCTGAGGAAGCAAAAGGTAGGGATTAAATTTCTTTTTTGGTCTGATTAACTTTTTTCTACATTACAGCCTAGACTAATCCCCCTATCCCTTCAGTTAACTGCCTTGCATATCTGGTCCTGAAAGACCCAGTGAAGAAACAGTTTAACTCATCCCTTCTGAAAGTGTGCTTCCTGTTAACAGGGAATGAGTATCCATTTTTGCCTTCAAAGGATAGTAGGAGGGCATTCTCCAATGGAGGCATTATCTGCCTCATTCCAGATAGTAGCACTTCTGCTCAGTCTTCCTCTCAAATTTGACTCTCGGGTATTTTGAAGGGCAATTCCCTACGTTGGTACAACACTGTACCCTGTGGAGGATTTTTTCATTCCATTCTATCTCTTATTTAGTCTTTATCACAGCCATACCTAATAGGTATCATGATTCCTATTTTGTAAGATGATGGAACTGAGGCCCAGAAAAGTGAGATAATTTGCCCCAAGTCACTAAGTTGGTAAGCATGTGAACTTATATGTGGTGAGGTTGGGATTTGAACACAAGTTGTAGTCCATACTTCAGGACCTTTTCAGGATGTTATGCTGTAAACTTGGAGGTGGGCTGGAGTGAAAGATGTTGTGGGAGGAATATATAGAGCTTTTGGTGCCTTTCTGCTCTATCTATTCCTTTCCTCTGCCTTTGATAATAGTCTTCTTCAAAACCATCTTCTTCACCATCATTAGGTATCTCTCTCTCTCTCTCTCTCTCTCTCTCTCTCTCTCTCTCTCTCTCTATCTTATTTATTTATTCTATCTATGAATCTATCTATCTAGTCTAATCTACCACTCATCTACCTTTATTCCCAATTTTCAAGAATTGTGTGTATAAATCCAGCCACCTCCTTAGGAAAGCAGGAAAGTTTGATCCAGACTGTCCCAGTTACAGGCGGCAGATGTTGGTGATGCATACTAATAAATACTGTGGTTTAGTGGGAAGAACAAGGCCAGGCCTGAGGATAGGTAGGGACAGCTGGTTCCCCGATGATATTCTTCCATGGCAATTTTGTGCAATTTCAGGTAAGTCACAACCTCTCCAGAGTCCTAGTTTGTTGTTATATGTGAAAAGGGAAAACATAACACCCAACTTACCTCCTTCCCAGGGGTTGTTGTGAGAATAAAATGGCATGATTCATTTATCCATGAATAACAAATAGCTGTTTTAATTATAAGACCTTTATGTTCTTCAAAACCCTTAGAGTTTATAGTCATATGATTCACCCAACAAACACATATTGCACACCTACTATGTGCTAGGGTCTGGAGATAATGGACATATGGAAAGCTTTTGAGAAAACAAGGCACAAGACAAATTAGGTTTTTTTTTTTTTTTTACCTCTTGCTGATGGAACATCTCACTTTTTAATTTTTCTGCAATAACATAATAGAAGCAGCAACCAAAAGGGAGAAAAAAGGATTAAATGGTAACACAGCTTGTGATGCCAGTACTATTATGCACTCTAACACTACAGATAATAATGAAGATATATATATATATATATATATATATATATATATATATATATATATACATTCTTGTAGTTGATGCCACATCACCTTATTTACACTATCCTTTGGGATATTTATGACATAAAGATTGACTTTCACTATCCTGAGCTTGAGTTGTTTCTTTGGTCAATAAAATTTAAAAAGGGCATGCCACGTTCTATAGAATTACGACTGTACCTATTTTACAAAGTTATTGTAATTTGTAGTGGCTTTGTGCCTTCAGATAAGAACTCTCCTGGCTTATCAAATCAGGCTTTGATTATATGTCCATTCTTTTGATTTCATTATTTAGCTTTGTATTATTTTGCAGCTATTAAGAGCAAAGGTGGATGGGGCAGTGGAAAGAGTCTTACGATTGAGAAGAACTGGGTTCTTGTCTAGACTCTGCAGTCAAATTGCTGTGTGGTCTTGGGCAAACCCCTGTCCCTGTCCAAGTCTTAGTTTTCTGAACTGTAGAATGGAAGCTTTCGACTAGGTGATGGTTAAGGTCCCTTTTATCTCTGATACATTCTAATATTCTAAGCAGTTCGTGAAACATTATTGTTTTGAAGCCAGAACTTTTCTCAATATATTTTAACAGTATTACCTCTAGTTTATGAGCTTCTGTTATGGCACGATGGGCTGACTTCACATACCACGTTTCCCTGAAAATAAGACCTAGCAAACAAATCAGCTCTAATGCGTCTTTTGGAGCAAAAATTAATATAAGACCCGGTATATTATATTATTATATTATATTATATTATATTATATTATATTATATTATATTATTATACCCGGTCTTATATTATAGTAAAATAAGACTGGTTCTTATATTAATTTTTGCTCCAAAAGATGCATTGGAGCTGATTGTCTGGCTAGGTCTTATTTTCGGGGAAACACGGTATTGAAGAATGCTGTCCCCAAATTTAATTATCTTGGGACATCACCACTGCATAGGATAAAATGAGCCATTTTGTTCATTACATCTGCTGCCTTTGCTGAAATAGAGGCTATAGGACAACAACTTGAAGGCTAACTCATTAATGCTCAGGGATGAATGAGGTTATGTGCCATCAGACAAAATTGGTGCCCAAATGTTTTCATCTAGAGACCTTTCTTTCTTGTATTGTGATATAGTAATGGGGATGTCTTTATCCATTGTCACTGCCTGCAGACATTCGAATAACAGAAGCAATGCCTCCTGGCCACCCAGCACTGTCCACTAGCAATTTCTCAAACTCTGAAGAGCTCTTGGAGGCTTGGAGCAAAATTCTGATGATGCCATGAAGTGACTAATTTATAAATTTTGAATTTATAAAATTTATAATTTTAAAATTGTAATTTATAAAAATTGAATCCTCATAAGGAGTCAAACAATGATATCAATGCAGTTCCTTACCTTTTTCTCATAGGTGTTTACTAGGGAGCAGTGCGTCATCCCTATTTCATAAGGTCAGCAGAGTAAATTAGTCTTCCAAACTGTGAAGGTTATGGATTTATGCCTAGCTGAAAGCCTTTCTGTCCTGGCAATGTCAAAGAAGGTGACCTTTCTGACGTTAATTTGTGTCTCCATCTGTACCATGCATTGTGGGAGGACGTGAGGAACAAGCTTGATTCCACTCATGTGTGTTTCCCCTTTTTGTATTGCTGGAGACTTGATCTGGGTGTGCCTCTGGTCTTTGTTCAACTTCTCTCTCCTCATATCTGCTTACATCCTAGCCCCTTTACTGATCCAAATAAAATTATACATTCTTTTGCCAGTGACAGTGTAAAAGTGGATGGTTTGAAAGAGAAATAAATTTGAGACATACACACATTTTACTAATCTGAATAATAGCATTTGAAAAATTGACTTATGCAGTTATTTTTTCAAAATTTTATAAGGTATTTTTTGTATACTTGACCCTGATGCCATTGGAGATTGAAGAAGAAAGATCTATTCCCAACAGTCTTTCAAGATCTCTTTACCTGTTTAATTTAATTCAAATTTTGTAGAGCTATATCAGAGTAAGTGGTTAGATGCATTGCTACAAATTCTAATTTTATGTAATTACTTTTGAAACCTGATATTTTCTGGTAAAGTCAGGACCTCTGCAAAGAACCTTCAATATCAATGTATTTATTCATACATGCATTATTCATGTAATTCTCACACAACTGCTGAAATGTGTACTGCATTATTTCACCGTTATAGGGGAAGCCACTGAGGCTCAGAGAACTCAACTAACTTTTAAAAGTCACACAGCTAAGAAATTGTGAAGCTTGGCTTCAAACACAGTTCTGTTTAGTTGCAACTCCAGTGGAAACCAAGGATATTTGTCTAAGGACATTTTTTTTTGCAAATGAATTCTAGGCCAAAACTGAGAGGGCTTGCTTTCATCTTTCTTCTTGAGTATCTTTTGATGTCAAGATCACTTGGTCACTTCAGGTCAGCACCATAGCATGCTGCTGGGGGAAGGAGAAGACACTTTGGAGCAAGAGAGGTCTCTTGGCACCTTGTTCATTGTGAGGAGCCTCCTTTTGTGTTCAGCTTAGAAAGTCAGGCCTGAAGACAAGTATTCAGATCTTGTGAACCTGTTATGTGCCTCTCTCATAATGTTGAAGGCTGCTTACTCGTCTCCTCTCCTCACCCTGCTCATCTGCTTCTTGTCTGGGCACAATGGCCTTCCTAACTCTGCTTCTGTCATGTATTCTACTGGTGCCTTGAGAGGGTTGCCTTGAGAGGGTTGAAAGTAAACAAGACAGTGTCAATTTTGCTGGCAGAACTGAGGCATATGACTGCTCTTAAGTTTAGCCCTGTATCTTTGAGCAGGAGGCAATGACAAACGGTTTATTCTAAGGCCTTTGATTTCCTTCGGAATTGTAAGCATCTAGGCTGACTCATCTCTCAAAGGCTTTCCTCTCTCTGTTTTTGGCTGGTGTTATTGTGAGATTTTCTTGTTTGTTCTTACCTTATTTTGGCAGGGGGAAAGGAATTGATTTTCATCTTGATTTTTGGGTGAAAGTACGAGTTATGCTCTTTGGATGACCAGATTTGGTAAGCTTCAGCAAGAAGAAATAACTGCAACTCCAAAACAGGTACAAAAATGTCTGAACTGGGACAATGGGAGATGGGAGCAATGTTAGAAAAAATAAACCAGAGCTAGGTTGTGTGTGTCAGGAAGAGACCTTCGACTAACAGGTTTTGGACCTGTTATTGTGAATGAGGGATTGTTAGAGGCTTACTCTGGGACTGTGGTTAGGTTATGTGCATATGCCTTTGGTTAAAAAATGGTCATTTTGTGGATGTAGTTTGTTGGTCAGGCTTAGGCATTCACTTTGGGTAAAGGGGATGGTGCATTGCAGCTGAAGGACCTTTTTAAAAAACCCATGCTAAGGATTTTCATTTTAGCTCATTTCAAAAGCCATAGAAAGACCCCTCATCCTTTCTATACTGCACTTCAGTTATCTGGCCAGCATTTATTTCTGACATGTGTGACTTTGACCATTAAGGAAAGTGGGCAAAAGGGAATTTTGGAAACAAAAGTAAGGTGACTTTTTTTGTTTGTTTTTTGGGACAGAGCTCATTTATATGGATTATTGAATGATAAACTCCTACCTACCTTTCTCTGGCAAAGACACATAACCTGATCTTTGGAATTTAACTCCCCCCCGTCTCCCAGTAATACATAAACTGTCATCATAAAACTCCATGGGAAAGGGAAGCTCAGAAAAGGGGCATGTGACTACTTCCCTTCTTGCTAAAAGGTTTAGTTCCCTGTGTTCTAAATTATCTCCTCTGTCAGGAGCCAGCATATACACACTCACCCAAACCATAAGCTTCAGAGCTATCTTAAATTCTTTCCTTTCCGTTACAATAAAAAATTCCCACAAGTCCAGAAAATTTTACCCATATAATTCATCCTCTGCTCCAGCTCCATGACACTGACTTGTGTTAGCATCTCTTGCCTCTTGGCTGATCTACCTACTTCAGGCTCTACCCAAACCAGGATTTCCACTATTCTCTGTTATTTTTCCAAGCTGCAGCTCTAAGTTTGCCATTACCCCCGTTAAAACCCCGCAGTAGTTCCCTACTGCCTTCAGGAGAAAGTCCAGCTCTTTAACATGGCTAACAGGGACATTCATGATGTCACCCCTGCCTATCCAGATTTATCTCCTTTATGCAGCTTTAAGAATGTAACAACCTCTCTCCCATCTCCTTGTCTTTGCACAAGCTGTTCTCTCTTTCTGGACACTCCCCCCTCCCTGTCTCCAGGCAGACTTAGATGTTTCCTCCTTTCTGCTCTCAGGGTACTTTGTTTATATCTTGGCTGATTGACTTATCACAAGGTTTTGCAAATTATTGCCAACCTGTGTATCTCCTTCACTGCATAGTTAAATCTGTTATGAAAGGAGTAATATCATCTCCCTTATATTTGAATCTTTAGTGCCTGGTACAAAGTGGTCATTTAATGCAGGCTTTTTAAAAATGAATAAACTAAAGAACAAAAGAATAATAGAGATGAGCCTGTGCATGAAAGGATATCATGTGTGGGGTCAAGGGAGATCCCCACTGAGGGATCCTGAGCAGCCTGGGAGCAGTATGAGATAGTGGGCACCACGGAGAAGGGACAGGTTTACCAGTACACTAAGACAAACTTCACTCTGATCAGCAATCTTGTATAGGGAGTCTCCCTAGAAATGTCCTGGAAATGTTTTGGTACAAATATGATGTGTGTTGTTTTAATGAAAAAATAGTACAATTAAGTTACACAATTTTTAGTAAATAGATAAAAGGCAGAAGGCAAACAAAATCCCATAGACAGTATAATACATAATACATATACTGTTAATATCTGAGTGCATTTCTTTCAGTCTTTTATTTTCATGTGTATTTTTTCACATAGTTGTAAACATAATACAATTCTGCATTTGTGTTTGTTGTTTAAGAGTTCTTTGTAAATATCACTTCAATGATTGCATAATTTTCCATACTATAACCATTCCACAATTTATATAACTAGTTTCATTGCTGGGCTAGCTTTTTTCCCCTTAATTTGTTACTGTTATGGCTCATGTAAATATGTTTTTTTCTCTCTGTTGGAAGATTCCACTAAGATAGATTCCTAGAAGGGTAGTTACTAGGTCAAAGGGCCTGGGGATGATTTTTGGCTTGAGACTCATGTGTCCAGCTTGCTTTCTGGAAGAGTTGTACAGATTTACAGTTCCCCTAACCTAGATGGATATGTCCATTTCACCCAACCTGGACAGCATTTAATTAACATTAAAAATAAAAATAAACTTCATTGATGTTCTAATTATTTAATGGAAAAGATTACCTTATTCTTGTCTCAATGTACATTTTTAAATTGCAAGTAAGGTTGTTTCTTTTTTATTCTTTTCTTTCTTATTTTTGCCTAATTAGATTATTTTGTGGACGATTGGTTCAGGGCTGATTTTTTTTTTTTAAGTTGGATTTTTTTTTTTTTAAATAAGCAACCAGAGGCAGCTCTGCTTGAGGGTGAAGCCACCTCCCAGTTTTCCCTCCCCCTCTACTAACCTCCCCCCCATAGTTCCCTCCACCAAGTCCAGTGACAATTGGATGATGCAGCCTTGATAATCATTCGATTCCAGAATGGGTGGCTGCATTCCTTTTTTGAAGGCAGCAAGGACACTGTGCCCCAGAATAATGCCCCTTTTGCTGTTGTTATCCGCCTTCATATTTTTAGTGAACGTCCTGGGAGGAGCCCCAGGACACAACCCAGACCACAAGACGAAGATGATATCAATTCACAGTCTCTCAGAGCTGGAGCGTCTGAAGCTGCAAGAGACTGCTTACCACGAACTCGTGGCCAGACATTTCCTCTCTGAATTCAAACCTGACCGAGGTGAGCGGTACCCTGGAGTGTGGCATCCTCGCCCTTGGGCGAGTGGACCCCTTCCCCGGGGATGGGACGGGCGAGTTGGGGGTCCAACTGTGTGGGAGGGGCTCATGCCTGGTGTTGGACCTGTTCGGTTCTCCTGACGCTCGGAGAACTGAGGAAGGAGGGGTTGAAGTGTGTTTGTTGAATTGCGGAAGAGATGAAGATTAATTGAGTTGGGTCAAAGATTTGGGGGCTTGAGAAACAGTAAGACCGACAGGCAGATAGATGTCAGGGACAGACAGGTCGGCAGAAGACAGGTGAAGAGACAGACACACCAGGTGCGGTGCGAGAAGGAGTCAGAGGACAAAAGCGCAGAGGGACACTATGAGAGAAGACTGGGACAGGCAGAGACAACGCGGTTAAGAGATGGAGAGTAAAGGGAAATAGCGAGACAGCGAGAGACAGACGCGCCAATCCCGGCGTAGAGCGGCGGCGGGAGGTGCGCTGAAAACGCTGCGGGGCTCAGCTGGCGGCAGAGAAGCGAGCGGGACCAAGCACTGGACAGGGTTCGAATGTGCCAGAGGTCTCAAGGATAAGGGCGCAGATTCAACAACTGAGGGCAAGGGGCAGGGGATCGCGCGGGCCGAGGAGCACCCCTGCAGTAATGAAAAAAGTGTAGGGGCGGGAGGTTCGCTAGGCACGCGCAGCTGGCAAGGAGCGAAGCAAAGGGCAAGAAGACCCGGTAGGGCAGCCGCCGCTGAGGGGTTCTGAGCCCGGGACAGCTCTGGGAGCCGACGGCATTCCGGGTGCAAACGCGCCCGCAGTAACTTGGCGACACCTATTCTCGGAGGCTGCGCAGGCAGAGCCCTTCTTCTCGCCTGTTGCACTGTCCCGGCGCTCCAAGCCCTGGAATTTCTGTTTTAAGCGTTGTGTTCTGCTACTACTGGTGCGAAACAAGATGCGTGGTGTGCACGCGGCGCCTAAGATCGTCTGGTTTGGTTAAAGTTTTGGAGTCTCATATATAGTAGATAGAATTAGTCCCGTTTTCAAACGGGGAAACTGAGGCTGAGAGAAAGCGAAATACTTTTCGCGGACTGGACAGAGCTCCTTACCTCCCTCCCTCATCCCTGCGGATCAATGCACTGAGGATTAATGCGGATCAATGCACTGAGATGCTTTAGTCACTTATCAAATCCTATTTGTGTGAGTGTGCGTGTCTTGTCTTTTTTCTCTTCCCATAGCTCTACCTACTGACCGTTCAACTACTTTGGAGAAGTGGTTTCTGATTCTGAGAGGAAAACAGAGGGGTGAGGAGCTCTTGTACTTTCCTTAGGAAAGAAATGGGATGCCGGAGACAAGGCGTGTCCATTGCCCCCTCTCAGAAACCCCGTAGGGGATGATTTCAGGAAATGGCGCATTAATTGCAGGTGCTGGGGGGTCCCATCAGATCGGCCTAAGCCTTCCTGTTCAATCCAACCCGGGCTGATCGCCCCTAAGAAATTATCCTCATTGCTTCAAGGTGGTCACTCCCCTGGCAGGACTTAAGGCAGAGACCTTGAGCTCCTTCGGGCTAGTTGAGTGGAACTGAATCCTTTTGGGCTCTTTCCGCGAGGAGGGGCGCTATGGGTCTGGAGGGGTAAGGATTGACTGAGGGTAGTTGCTTAGAGGAATGCTACAGCCCCTGCAGTTCCTCCTGGTTTAAATGCTGCGAAGCATTGACGTTTCTCATTCTCTCCTTGGCTCCCCAGTCGTATCACTCAAGACATTTGGCATTCGTCTGGAAGAGGCACTGGTGAATGAGCTTACCCGCCGCAAGCATCTTGAACTAAGAGCCGCGATGCAGAGTAAAGAATCTACCGGTCAGGCTGCGGGCCGTCGTCGGGGAAACGTGGTGCAAAGGATGTTTGGCCGCATCAGGCGCTTTTTTAATCGCAGACGGGATGAGCCCTCCTTGCCCCGAGAGTTCACTCGCCGTGGGCGTCGAGTGAGTTAAACCCTCCAGGTTTCAGGCAGTGGCCCTTCCTGAGGTGTGAATGGATGTGGGGGGTAGGGTCAAGGCCTGTGTATTCAGAGAGAGGAGGAGCTGAACAGAACAAGTTGGAGGGGAGTACTTGGCTTGCCCCAGAAAAAAAAAAATGTCTCATGTTATGAATGTGACACAATCCTCAGGAAAGTCCAAAGCAACTCTCCAGATCCCCCATTTTAAGGTAGTCTGGGTTTCTCCACAGGGTGCAGTATCTGTGGATAGCCTGGCTGAACTGGAAGACGGGGCCTTGCTGCTGCAGACCCTGCAACTTTCCAGGATTTCCTTTCCAATTGGCCAGCGACTCCTGGGATCCAAAAAGAAAATGAGCCTCAATCCGATTGCTAAACAAATACCCCAGGTTGTTGAGGCTTGCTGCAATTTCATTGAGAATCATGGTAAGGGGGCTGTAAATGATGGTTAAATCAAGGTAGGAGGCAATTAAAGAAAGAACAGTGTTCTAGAAATGGGGAGAGAAAAGAGGTTTCAAGGATGAAGGGCTTGAAATGTTCCTTCCCCTGCCACCAGCTGGGGTCAGGATGCAGAGGGGTGGGTGGGAGGGAAATGCTATCTATGGTGAAGGGGACCAGAAATTCTTACTGTCCCTGGTTTTTTCTTTCAGGCTTAAGCACAGTGGGGATTTTTACCTTGGAATACTCCGAGAAAAGAGTGCGTGAGGTAAATTGGCTATGTTTACACTTTTGTTCCTTGACTGAGAAAATCAGGTGAGGTGGGGGATTCCCCCAGGGACTCCAGGGGAGTTTCATGTCTGGTGGTGGGAGCAAGGTCTTCTTTCTAGCCCCCCAGGCACACCATATTGCCAGCTACCTCCAGTGAAGCCTGAGACTTATTGAAGGAATAACCAGGAGGGAGACTGTGGTGGTCAAGGCAGGCAGACATGTATTTTCTTCCTTTTTCTAGCTCCGTGAAGAATTTGATCAGGGTCTGGATGTAGTGCTGGATGACACTCAGAATGTGCATGATGTGGCCGCACTTCTCAAGGAATTTTTCCGTGATATGAAGGACTCTCTGCTGCCAGATGATCTGTATATGTCCTTCCTCTTGACAGCAAGTGAGTCTTCTGATGTCCCTTCTCCCAGGCAAGGAAAGGAACTAGTACGAGGGTGTGGAGGCCTAGAGACAGAGCTCAGGTTGCAGGACTCCAAGGAACTAAGGCAGAATGAATATTTGAAGATGAAAATACCTCTTCAAACTATTTTCCTTGTGTTTCATAATATTCCATTACAAGTCTGCTGTTTGGAAATTTCTCCAGAGGTTCTTGAAAATATGTGTGTCCTCTCAGGGCAAAGAAGAACCTATTTCTGTAGAGGTGGTTCAATTTTAATGGGAACACCTCTCACTTTTAGGGCTTCTGAGCTCAAATGCTGTGGGAACAAGCAAAGAAAAGATGCCGGGAGACTTTCTCCATAGCCTTCAGTGATTTTCAAGCAGAATCACATTTCTCTTGGTATCAGGCTGCTGCCAAGGCAAGTTCCCTGAGTCAGCCCCTGTGTTCTTTCCTATAGCTCTGAAACCACAGGATCAGCTTTCTGCCCTGCAATTGCTGGTTTACCTGATGCCACCCTGCCACAGTGACACCCTGGAGCGTCTGCTAAAGGCCCTGCATAAAATCACTGAGAACTGCGAGGACTCCATTGGCCTTGATGGACAGTTGGTAAAAAGCTTTGGCAAAGGGTAGTGAGAGCTGTGGTAGGGAACATGTGTGGCAGTATATGAGAAAGACAGAGCCAGAGAGACAGAGGGAGAGTGAAACAAGAACAAAAAGAGGTGTTTCCATTTGTATAACTTCCATTACTGCGTCAGACTCAACCACTTCCTGCTTTCCCTTACCTAGGTTTCAGGCAACCGGATGACTTCTACCAATTTGGCCTTGGTGTTTGGATCTGCTCTCCTGAAGAAGGGGAAATTTGCCAAGAGGGAGTCCAGGAAAACAAGACTGGGGATTGACCACTATGTTGCTTCTGTCAATGTGGTCCGTGCCATGATTGACAACTGGGATATCCTCTTCCAGGTAGGTGGAAGTTTTGGACACACTTATTTCACAGCTCTCTTTCCTGTTCACAAGGCAGGTAAAAGTTGTATGTGCATCCCTGAGGATAGCCAAAGGTACCTCAAAATCGCCCAGTCTAGAAATTCTTTTCATATTAACTGGTCATGGTGCCTTTAGTTCTGGGTTCCTGATAGAGATAAATACAAATTTATTTTAAAAATTGTTTAATAAAGGCTAACATTGCTAATTTCATCCTCAGGTGCCTCTCCATATTCAGAGACAGGTTGCTAAGCGTGTGTGGAAATTCAGTCCTGAAGCCCTTGATTTTATCAGACGCAGGAATTTGAGGAAGATCCAGTGAGTATTTTCTTGTTTTGTTTATGCTTAGCTTGAAGAAGAATCTCCTATGAGGGTTTCAAACCCTAGGCAATCTTTATATTAGTCAACTAAAGTATACAAACTGTCTTGCTTTTTAATTCTCATTCAGGAGTGCACGGATAAAGATGGAAGAGGATGCTTTACTTTCTGATCCAGTGGAAAACTCTGCTGAAATACGGGCTGCTGTTCTTGCTCAAAGCAAGCCCTTTGATGAAGGTCAGTTCCCTGCTGGAAGTCAGACCCTTGCTGAAGGTCAGGCCTTTGCTGAAGGTCAGTCCCTTGGTGAAGGTCAGGTCCTTCCTAAAGGCCAGGTCTTTGCTGAAGATGGGACCCTTGAGGAAGATGAGTCCTCTGAGGAAGATGTGACAGTCAATGAAGAGCTAGTATTTGAATATCTCAATCAAGGAGTGGCCTTTGGAGAAGCCCACGGTCTTGAGATCCTAAATGACCTTGAAATTCAAGGCCCACATCTTGAAGGCATGCAAGACTTTGATGAAGAAGATGATGATGATGGTGATGATGATGATGACACTCTGAATTTTGATGATCTTCCTCCCCTTGAGGGTATTCTAGACCTTGATGATGAAATTCCAGAACTCATTGAAATCCCAGACTTTGAAGAAATACCAGCCCCAGATGTGCAAGAAATCCCAAACCCTGGAGAAAACCCAAACCACGACCTCGAAGAAGGACTAGATTTTGAAAACTACCAAAATCTTGACCTTGCAGAAATTCCCTATCTTGATATAATCCCAAACAATGAAGAAATCTCAGATACTGATGAAATCCCAGACAATGAAGAAGCCCCAGAGATAGATGACATCCCAGACAATGTAGATGCCTCAGATAATGATGAAAGCCCAGATTTTGAAGAAGACTCCAATCTTGAAGAGGTTCTAGCTCTTGAGGAAATTCCAAATGATGAAGCCTCAAATATTGAAGAAATTCCAGACCATGAAGAAACCCCAGAGGTCAATGGGATTTCAGACTCTGATGAAGACCTTGATTTTGAAGAAGTCCCAGCTCTTCATGTGGTCCCAAGTCCCCAGGAAGCCCCTGGTGGTCATGAATTCCCAAATCATGAAGAATCTGCAGAGGTTAATGGACTCTCAGACTCTGAAGAAGACCCCAATCTTGAAGAGTTTCCAGCTCTTGATGGAGTCCCAAATGATGAAGAAACCTCAGATACTGAAGAAATTCCAGATCACGAAGAAACTCCAGAGGTCAATGGCATTGCAGGTTCTGAAGAAGACTCCAACCCTGAAGAGATCCCAGCTCCCCATGTGGTAACAAGACCAGAAGATGTCTCTGATTTTGATGAAATTCAAGATCAGGAAGAATCCTCAGAGGTGAGTGAAGTCCCAAACAATGAAGAAGCCTCAGATGCTGAAGACACCTCAGGACACAAAGAAACCTCTGATGTAAGTGGAATCCAAGACTCTGAAGAAAACCCCAATCTTGAAGAAGACTCAGTTTTCAATGTGGTTCCAGAGCCTAAAGACGCTCAAATTCACATTGAAATTCCAGATTCTCAGAAAGACCAAGCCAACACTTTTGAAGAAAATGAAGTTACCAATGTCACTCCAGAAACTGATGATGTCTCCATTTTCAATACAATTCCAGACCCTCAGCCAGATCTGGCTGTCAATCTTGAAGAAATCATGAATGTGCGAGCAGTACCAATGCCTAATTATCTTGACTCTAAAGAAGTTCAGGATCCAAAAGCAATCCAGTTCCATAAAGAAGATGCAGATGTTACATCTCCTGTAAATACCACTCTCCTCCTTCTTAAAAACAAGTCTCAGCCTGGTCAAGTCATGGACTACAAGTCCTCCCCAGAGTCATTGGAGACCGACACCTGCTTTCTCCCCTTCATGAAGTACTGTAAGCTTCCAGCTCCAGCTTTGTTACTCATTTGTTTAGGAAAATTAGTTAGGCTAGTTATAGGGTGGTGGTGGCTGTTAGGAGGCCGCATTCTTCCCCGCCTCCCTGGAGGTATTGTCCATTTGCTCTAAGCATGGGGTATCTGTCTCACTCTTTCTGCTCTCTAACCAAGCCCTCCTCCTCCACCTCCAGCTTCCACAGTTGGCCTACATTTAGAGATCTATATTCTACTGTTAGGCTGCAGTTTTCTTATAAGTCAAATGGGGATAATCATTCCTGCTCTAACTTCTTGCCTCATACTGTATTTAAAGCTCAAAATTAGGTCTTAGTCCCTTGGGTGCTGTGCAAAGTATGAAGTGTAGAAACATAAGTAGTTAACATTGTTACTATTTTCCAGGTTCCTCTGAGGAGCCAGCTGTGCCTTCCGGCACTGCCCGTTCCCATGACGATGAGGAAGGAGCGGGTAACCCCCCCATTCTGGAGCAAGACCGCCCATTGCTCCGTGTGCCCCGGGAGAAGGAGGCAAAAACTGGCATCGGCTACTTCTTTCCTTAGATGTTTTTCCTTCTATGAGGTGCCAGACAGGGGAAAAGGGTGGGGGTGACCTGGGATGTCACAGGAAACACAAAGGAGTGTGTCTCGAAGGTAAAGATCTGAGGATGAGAAGGAGTTCCACCTGATGCTCGGGTCAGGCTATGAATTCCAAACACACTGCCAGCCCCTTCACTGGGGATGCGTGATCCCTTCAGCTGATAAAAGCAGAGATGTTTCTGTGTCATGCCCAGGCTCCCTGGTGCTACCTTGCCTTTCTCTTTTACCCCTGATCCTGGCTTTCCCACACTATAGCCCTTCCTTTAATTGATGTGACATTTGTGGTAAACACCTGTCCCAGAGAAGCTCACAAATCTCGAGGTGCTTTCCCTCCCCCAAAGGGGATTGCATGCTTTTCCTGACTTTCCTGTCCTCCTCCCCAGAGCTCAAATGGAAAGGCCCTCAAGAGGCATGCTAGGACGTTAGGTCAGCTGACTGACAGCTGACAAACAATTAATGCTAAACCATGTCACACCAACTCATAGCCGTGTCCCCGCAGCAACTCCACCACCTCAGGATATTTTCCCCCAAAATTATTTAGACTAATGGCTTATCAACCAGCCAGTCCCAAAATTTTGTGCAGTTTTGCTCAGGTAATGCCAACACGAAGAACACTCAAGTGTAAGTCTAGCTTTTCTTTGGTCAGAAGTTAGAGGAGAAAAATTGATTTTATTCCCTGGATTTGTTTTACAATCCCAGACAGCTGGGATTCATACCCTGTTGTCAACAAAACAGCTAGTTAGGTACAGACACATAATTCCAAGTAGTTAAAGTCACCTGAATACGAATGATCTTATCTATCGTCTCTGTAGTTCCTCTATGCAGGACAGTACAAATTTGTGGGACATGCTCTGGTAACACAGATATGGGTTATGTATGACATCCAAAATTATAGCTGATATTGAAGGGTAACAACTGCTAAGATCCACAGAATGAAGAATGTATTGTATTGAGGGATAGAAACTGATCACATAATGGGTAACAACCGCAGAGCTCGAAGATTTGTGATTGTTAAACTTCTCTGGCATTTAATCATTAATAAACATCTGTATTGTGACAGCAGCATATTCATGGCTTACTGTGTTTTTTTTTTTTTTAATTTGAAATTTTGTTGGAGAGTCGGGAAGCTCTGACTGGAACTGAAGAAGAAAGAAGTGGGGAAGAGGAAAAAAGAAGAAGAGGATGATGTGGAATAAGGGGGACGGGTGACATAGTCTAAAGGGATGGAGTGAGTGGAATAAAGAGGAGGTGGTGATGTGGAATAAAGGAGAAGGGGTGACTTGGAATAAAGTGGAATGAACTGGAATAAAGGAAGTGAGGTAGAATAAAGGAAAGCATGAGGAATTAAGGGGAGGAGATGAGGTGGAATAAAGAGGAGGGCATGATGGGGAATTAAGGGGAGTAGGTGATGTGGACTGAAGGAGAGGGGTTTTAAGGAATAAAGGGGAGTAAAGTAAAGGGAACAAATGTAATTGAATAAAGAGAATGGAAGGGTTAAAGTAGAATAAAGGGTTAAAGAGAGATAAAAGAGAAGTAGGGGAAAGGAATGAAAGTTAAGAAAGCCTCTAAAGGGAAAGGAGGGGGAATAAAAAGATCACTAGGTGTCCTCAACTGAGAAATTCCTCCTGGATTGGTGAAAAACGAAAACCTAGAAACATCTGGAGACATGATTTCCAAGTGTAAGAGAAGAATGTGCTGCTGTTTGATTGGAGGAAACTCCAACCTTTCTTGAAAGCTTGAGACTTCATGACATGCTTGGAAATTTACCATATTAGGGACAGGGCTCCAGAAAGTGAAGTGGTATATATTTTTTAAATTTTTATACAGTTTACTTTAGGATATTTCCTTGTGTAGAGCTTTAGACATCAGAAATGTAACATTTTACTCCTCCTATAATAATTATTTTATAATAATGATTATAATGATAATCAACACATAGTGAGGTTTTCTAAAAGTGTATGACACTGTTTAAAGCTTTGCATGCATCATATTATTTAATATTAATAACAACTCTATGAGATACATGCTACCGTCACCATCATTTTCTTATTGAGAAAAATAAGATACAGAGAGGTCAAATATATATATATATATATATATATATATATATATATATATATATAATCTTAGATTATAGGGAAAAGAGCAGATAACGCCCATCTCTAATCAACACTCTCAGCCCCAACCCCTTGGTTAGTAGTCACCACTGGGGAGGAATATAAGGGAAGCAATAGGATTAGGAGAAAACCTGGTTTCAGGGAAGGCCAGGAAGTGAAGGGAATGTTTTTAAACAATCTACTTTCCTGTTTGTTATCTGGTTTATTTAGTGGTTTTTAAGCTGTGTGGAAAAAGCACAAGTAAACTCTTCCAGGGACACATTTTATTATTTTGTGTGTATAAACACACACACACACACACACACACACACACACACACAGGGGGTGCCAAAAATGTATACACATTTTAAGAAGAGAAAAAACTGTATTATTTGTAATATTCAATATATACTGATAACAAAACATGAATACAAGTCACATTTGACTTCTACAATTAAAAGAGGTGTCCTAAGTGGTTACCATCAGCGTCCAAACACTTCTGATTACAGCGAACTGTTGCTTGAGCATAGATAGCATCTCTTAAAATGTGTATACATTTTTTGGCACTCCCGACACACACACACACACACACACACACACTGGAATATTATTCAGCAATTAAAAATAATAAAATCTCAGTCTGCGTTCCTGCCACCATGTGTAGCAGCCACCACTCCAGCCACTTCCCCAGACATTCCGGCAGCCTCCGACCCAAACACACAGAGGGCCAGGGGCACTTCAGGTTTGTCCTTCAGTCAGCTCCAGCTATCCCCACAGCCGCGGGAACAATGAAGAATGAGAGAGTGACGTCATAGGAATGGTGGCAGCAGGGCGCACTTTCTGAGTTCTCCTCTGGATCTTATTACAAACGGGACCTATAACCCATCAAAGAACTCTTTGCTCATCACACAGAACAGCTAAGAGACTCGTGGATTACTTGAAGCTAAGGATTACTTGAAGGTGCGCTAATTGGGCGAGCAGGGGAAGGAAGGAAGGGAGGGGAGTGAAAACTCGCGGCCCGCAGGCAGCAACCCGCCCCCGGTGGGGTCCCGGGCGGCGGCGGCGAAAACCCCGGTGGCACCCGCACGCAGGGGATCCCAGGGCAGAACAGAGACCACGAAGACCAGGAGGTGGGCTCTTTCCCTGCGTCCCACGGATGATTTCTCCCGCCGGGAGGGCAGCTAGTGGGCCCTAGGGCAGGCAAAGAACACAGACTCCATACCTGGGCCCCTCCCCCGCCCCGTTCTTCCAATCCTACCCCGGCCCTTCCAGAGACTTAAACTGGCCCCTGAACTGAGGAGTAGTGTCAGATTTCAGAGGAGCCGTAGTAGTGCTCAGGCTCTGGGAAGCCTGACAGGCAGCCCTGACCCAGGGAGGAGACTGGGAAGAGTGTGATTTTGGCTGGGCTAGGAGAGGAGACTCCTCCACCCCCAGCCACCACCTTTTCTGGCCTGTGGGAAGAGGGTGACGCGCGGCTGGGCTGGGAGAGAGAAGACCCCTCCATCCCCAGCCCCCACCCTTTCTGGCCTGCCTAGGGCGGGGCAAGTGCAACTGCAGAGGCACTCCCAGGGATCAGCAGTAAGGCAGACGCAGCTCTGGGCTTTCAGCAGCTCAGAAATCTCCCGCCCATACCCCCCCATACACACACACACACTGAAGAAGTGCCCTAAGACTCAGGAGTAGTGGACACGGGGCTAGTGGGGCTACTCTCAGTGTGCATATGTGCAGGCAAGGGCAGAAACTGCACTGACTTTGTAAAAACTATCACACAGACCCCTCAGGCCCACACATTTAAATCTACAGTCCCAAAGTCACTCTGGGCACCAGGTGACCGGCTCTGCCTGCACAATAAGCAGGGGGCTCTTTGGTACTGCAGAGAACAACCTGGACATTACTTGGTGGGCTTAAGCCAAGACTCTCACTGCTTTTTATTTTGCTTTGTTTTGTTTTGTTTTGCTTTGTCTTTATATCTTTGATATCTTTGCCTGTGTCGAGTGGGGGTTATCGGGTGTTTTTACATGTGAATGTATTTGATTTTTTTCTTTGTTGTTGTTGTTGCTGTTGTGCTTGGTGATTTGCTTTGTTCTGAAACTGCCCTACCAGGGCCCAGCTTAAGAGGCACAAGATTCAACATATCCAGAGGCCAACTCCAGACCAAACCAGAGTACTACTGGGTTTGACCTACAAGTCACACACCCAGAGGGAATTCTCTGCAGGCACTAGAGCCCATAGAGGCCAAACCACATTTAAGTGGTCAACCCTCACGCAGCAGAACGCCCTGCGGGGGACAGAGCCAAGTCTCACAACGAGTCAGCCCAGGAGTTAACCCCACCTACTCACAAGCAAAAAGCAATTAAAGATCTTCTTGAACAGGACAATATACACAACACAAGAGTCACCTTTGGAGCACACCCAGAGGAGAAGAACGACGTAGTGCAACTCAAATATAAAGGACACATACTACATAAGATAACCTAGCAAGAACTAAGAACTCTAGGGGATCTACCTAATACATCAAAACAAACACAGAGAGTCACCCAGAATGGGGAAACAAAGATACACGTCCCAAATAAAAGAACAGAAGAAAGAAACCTCCACAATTGGAACCAAATGAAGCAGACGTAACCAACCTTTCAGAGACAGAGTTCAGAACACTGGTGATAAGAATGTTTAAGGAGCTTAGAGAAGACATAAAGAAGGATGTAGAAATCATAACGAATAACCAGTTAGAACTAAAGAACACAATTACCGAAATTAAGAACTCACTTGAAGGAATTACCAGCAGGTTAGATGAAGCAGAGGATCGAATCAGCGACTTAGAAGACAAGGTAGCAGAGATCACCCAAACGGAACAACAGAAAGAGAAAAGAATAAAAAACAATGAGGATGGCTTCAGAGACCTCTGGGATAACATCAAGCACAATAACATGCGCAACTTAGGAATACCAGAAGTTGAAGAGAGGAAGCAAGGGATTGAGAACATATTTGAAGTAATAATGTCCGAAAACTTCCCCAACCTGATGAAGGAAACCAACATACAAGCCCAGGAAGTGCAGAGAGTTCCAACCAGGATTAACCCAAACAGGTCCACACCAAGACACATTATAGTTAAGATGGCAAAACTTGAAGACAAAGAGAGAATCCTAAAAGCAGCAAGAGAAAGACAGAGGGTTACATACAAGGGAACTCCCATAAGACTATCAAATGATTTTTCTGCAGAAACATTGAAGGCCAGGAGGGAGTGACAGGAGATACTCAAAGTGATGGAAAACAAAGGCCTACAACCTAGATTGCTTTATCCAGCAAGGCTATCATTTAAAGTTGATGGAGAGATAAAGAGCTTTCCAGAAAAAAATAAGCTAAAGGAATTTATCACCACCAAGCCAGCATTGCAAGAAATACTAAAAGGACTTCTGTAAATAAAAGAAAGATCAAAACAACCTAACTACAAATTTAAAAATGGCAATAACTATATACCTATCAATAATCACTTTAAATGTAAATGGATTAAATGCTCCAATCAAGAGACATAGGGTGGCTGACTGGATAAGAAAGCAAGACCCTTGTATATGCTGTATACAAGAGACTCACCTCAGAACAAAAGACACACACAGGCTGAAAGTGAAGGGTTGGAGTAAGATATTTCATACAAATGGAAATATCTGGAGTTGCAGAAAAAAGCTGGAGTTGCAATACTTATATCTGACAAAATAGACTTTAAAATGAAGAACATATTAAAAGATAAAGATGGGCACTATATAATAATAAAGGGAGCGATCCGACAAGAGGACATAACCCTAGTAAACATCTATGCACCCAACATAGGAGCACCTAAATATATAAAACAGGTACTCACTGACATAAAGACAGAGATCAACAGTAACACTCTCATAGTAGGGGACTTCAACACACCTCTGACAACAAGGGACAGGTCTTCCAGACAGAAAATCAATATGGAAACAACAGCCTTAAAGGATACATTGGACCACTTGGATTTAATCAATATTTTCAGAACATTTAACCCCAATGCTGCAAAATACACGTTTTTCTCAAGCGCACATGGAACATTTTCCAAGATAGACCATATGTTAGGCCACAAAACAAGTCTTGATAAATTTAAGAAAATTGAAACCATTCCAATTGTCTTCTCTGATCACAATGCTATGAAATTAGAAATGAACTACAGGAAAAAAACTGGAAGACACACCAATTCATGCAGGCTGAATAACATGTTGCTAAATAATGAATGGGTCAACCAGGAGATCAAGGAAGAAATCAAAAGATACCTTGAGACAAACGAAAATGAAAACACGATGACCCAAAATCTATGGGATGCCGCGAAAGCAGTCCTACGAGGGAAATTCATATCATTGCAGGCCTACCTAGAGAAACAAGAAACATCACTAATCAACAGTTTATCTTCACACTTAAGGGATCTGGAAAAAGAACAGCAAAATAAGTGCAAAGGGAGTACAAGGAAGGAGATAATTAAGATCAGAGCAGAAATAAATGAAATAGAAACCAGAAAAACAATACAAAAGATCAATGAATCCAAGAATTGGTTCTTAGAGAAGATAAACAAAATCGACAAACTTTAGCCAGACTCATTTAAAAAAAGAGAGAGAGGACCCAAATTAATAAAATCAGAAATGAAAGAGGAGAAGTGACAACGGACACCGCAGAAATACAAAAAGTTTTAAGAAGTTACTATGAGCAACTATATGCCAACAAATTCGACAATCTGGAAGAAATGGACAATTTTCTAGAGGCGTACAACCTTCCAAGGCTAACTCAAGAAGAAACAGAAAACCTGAATAGACTGATTACCACCACGGAAATTGAATCAGTAATGAACAATCTCCCAACAAACAAAAGCCCTGGACCCGATGGCTTTACAGGTGAATTTTACAAAACGTTCAAAAAAGAATTATCACCTATTCTCCTCAAGCTCTTCCAAAAAATCCAGAAGGAGGGAAGACTCCCAAACACTTTTTACGAAGCCACTATCACCCTGATCCCAAAATCAGACAAAGACACCACAAAAAAAGAAAACTACAGGCCGATATCTCTAATGAACATAGATGCAAAAATCCTCAACAAAATATTTGCGAACAGAATTCAGCAATACATTAAAAAGATCATTCACCATGATCAAGTGGGATTCATCCCTGGTATGCAAGGTTGGTTCAACATCCGCAAATCAATTAATGTGATACACCACATTAACAAAATGAAAAATAAAAATCACATGATCATATCAATAGATGCAGAAAAAGCATTTGATAAAATCCAACAGCCATTTATGATAAAAACCCTTAAGAAAGTGGGAATAGAGGGATCATATCTCAACATAATAAAGGCCATATATGACAAACCCACAGCTAACATCATACTCAATGGGGAAAAGCTAAAACCATTCCCCCTAAGATCAGGAACAAGGCAAGGTTGCCCACTATCTCTGCTTCTATTCAACATAGTGCTGGAAGTTCTAGCCACAGCAATCAGACAAGAAAAAGAAATAAAAGGCATCCAAATTGGTAAGGAGGAAGTAAAATTATCATTATATGCAGATGATATGATAGAGAGAACCCTAAAGACTCCACCAAGAAGCTATTAGAGCTGATAGATGAATTTAGTAAAGTGGCAGGATACAAAATTAATATTCAGAAATCAGTTGCCTTTGTATATACCAATAATAAAACATCAGAAGGAGAAATTAAAAAAACAATCCCATTTACAATCGCTCCAAAGACTATAAAATACCTGGGAATAAATTTAACCAAAGAAGTAAAAGATCTATACTCAGAAAATTATAAGACACTGATGAAAGGAATGAAGGAAGATATAAATAGATGGAAACACATATCATGTTCATGGATAGGAAGAATTAATATAGTTAAAATGTCCATACTGCCTAAGGCAATATACATATTCAATGCAATTCCTATCAAACTGCCAACGTCGTTTTTCACAGAAATAGAACATACAATCCTAAAATTTATATGGGACCATAAAAGACCCCGAATAGCAAAGGCAATCTTGAGAAATAAGAACAAAGTGGGAGGTATAACAATACCTGACTTCAAATTATACTACAAGGCTACAGTAATCAAAACAGCATGGTACTGGCATAAAAACAGACACATAGATCAATGGAACAGAATAGAGAGTCCAGAAATAAATCCACGCCTATATGGCCATTTAATCTACGACAATGGAAGCAAGAATGTACGATGGAGTAATGACAGTCTATTCAATAAATGGTGCTGGGAAACCTGGACAGACACATGCAAAAAAATGAAGTTGGACCACCTCCTTACACCATATACAAAAATAAATTCAAAATGGCTTAAAGACTTAAATGTAAGGTCTGAAACCATAAAATACCTAGAAGAAAATATAGGAAGAAATTTCTCAGACATTACCCGGAGTAAGATTTTTACTGATATACACCCTCGCGCGAAGGAACTAAGAGAAAGAATAAACATGTGGGATTATATCAAACTAAAAAGTTTTTTCACAGCAAAGGAAACCATCAATAAAACAAGAAGGGATCCTACTGAATGGGAAAAGATATTTGCCAGTGATATATCTGATAAGGGATTAATATCACAAATCTATGGAAAACTTACTCAACCCAACTCCAGAAAAACAAACGATCCAATTAAAAAATGGGCAGAGGACTTGAAGAGACATTTTTCTGAAAAGGACATACAGATGGCAAACAGACATATGAAGAAATGCTCAACCTCGCTAACCATCAGAGAAATGCAAATAAAAACCACAATGAGATACCACCTCACCCCAGTCAGAATGGCTATCATCAATAAATCAACAAACAACAAGTGCTGGCGCGGATGTGGAGAAAAGGGAACGCTTGTGCACTGTTGGTGGGATTGCAGACTGGTGCAGCCGCTATGGAAAACAGTATGGAGGTATCTCAAAATTCTGAAAATGGAACTACCTTATGATCCAGTAATTCCACTCCTAGGTATCTATCCGGAGAAATCCAGAACTTCAATTCAAAAATCTCTATGCACTCCTATGTTTATTGCAGCACTATACACAATAGCTAAGACATGGAAACAACCAAAATGCCCATCGGTAGATGACTGGATTAAGAAACTGTGGTACATTTATACAATGGAGTATTATGCAGCCATAAGGAAGAAAGAAATCTTACCATTTGCAACAACATGGATGGATCTAGAGAACATTATGTTAAGTGAAATAAGTCAGACAGAGAAAGATAAGTTCCATATGATCTCACTTATTTGCGGATTCTAAAGAAAAGAATAAGTGAATGAACTAATCAGAAACTGTTTGGGAGACAATGAGGAAAAACTGAGGGTTGCTAGATGGGCGGGGGGAGTGGGGGGTGGGGGGGAGGGTGAGGGGATTGGAGGGCAGTCGGTGACCACAGGATGGCCACGGGGTTTGAAAATTAATCTGGGGAACGTAATTTGGTGGTTACCAGAGCGTAAGGGGGTTGGGGGGTGGGGGATGAGGGTGAGGGGGATCAAATGTACCGTGATGGAAGGGGAGCTGACTCTGGGTGGTGAACACACAGTGTGATTTATGGATGATGTGATTCAGAATTGCACAACTGAAATCTATGTAATTCTACTAACAATTGTCACCCCAATAAATTAAAAAATAAATAATAAAAAAAAAGGTAAATGGGAATAAGAGGTTAAAATTTCCAGTTATAAATTAATAAGACACGAAGATATAGTGTATAGCACAGGGAATACAGTCAATACTACCACAATAACTTTGCACAGTGACAGATTGTTACTAGACTTATTGTGGTGATCACATTGTAAGGTGTATAAAGTCAAATCACTAATTGTACTCCTGAAACTAGTATAATATTTTATGCCAACTATACTTTCATAAAAAATACAAAAAATACATGATCACCTCAATAGATGCATTTGACAACATTCAACAACCCTCAACCAATTGAGTATAGAAAGAACATATCTCAACATAATAAAAGCCATATATGACAAACCCACAGCTAAAATTATATGGAATAAAGATTGAAAACTTTTCCTCTAAGATCAGGAACAATACTAGGATGTCCTCTTTCATCACTTTTAATCATCATAGTACTTGAAGTCCTTGCTAGAGCAATCAGGCAAGATCAAGAAATAAAGGGCATCCATATTGTAAAAGAAAAAATAAAATTGTCTTTATTTGCAGGTGATATGACTTTATGTATAGAAAAATTTAAAGACTCCACCCAGAGCTATTGGAACTAATTAATGAATTCAGTAAAGTTGCAGTATATAAAATCAACATTCAGAAATTAGTTGTGTTTCTATGCACTAACAATGAAAAAGAAATAAAGACTGAAAAAGAAATAAAGAAAACAATGTCATTCACGACAGTATCAAAACCTATAAAATATTTAGGAATAAGTAACTAAGAAAGTGAAAGATCTGTGCCCTGAAAAGTACAAGATTTTGATGAAAGAAATTGAAGAAGATACAAACAAATGGAAAGACACCCCATTCTCATGGATCAGAAGAATTAATATTGTTAAAATGCTCATACTACCCAAAGCTATCTATAGATTCAGAGAAATCCTTATCAAAATCCCAATGGTACTTTTTCACAGAAAAAAAAAAAAAAAACCACAATCTTAAAATTTGTATAGAGCCAAAAAGACCATCAATAGCTAAATAAATCCTCAGAAAGAAGAACAAAGCTGGAGGTATCACACTTTCTGATTTCAAACTATATTACAAAGCTATAGTTATCAAAGCAGTATGGTACTGGCATAAAAATAGTCCCATATACCTATGGAAGTGAGTAGAGAGCCCAGAAATCAACTTCCACATTAGAGGTCAACTAATTTGTGACAAGAGAGCCTAGAACACTCAACGGGGAAAGGATAGTTTCTTCAATAAATGGCACAGGGTAAACTGGATAAACACAGACAGAAGAATGAAATTATACCCATATCTTATGCCTCTCACAAAACTTTACTCAAAATAGATTAAAGACTTAAACGCAAGACCTGAAACTGTGAAACTACTACTAGGTTGTGCAAAGGCTATTGCAAGTTTAAAACAACTTCCACATTAGAGGTCAACTAATTTGTGACAAGAGAGCCTAGAACACTCAACGGGGAAAGGATAGTTTCTTCAATAAATGGCACAGGGTAAACTGGATAAACACAGACAGAAGAATGAAATTATACCCATATCTTATGCCTCTCACAAAACTTTACTCAAAATAGATTAAAGACTTAAACGCAAGACCTGAAACTGTGAAACTACTACTAGGTTGTGCAAAGGCTATTGCAAGTTTAAAAGGTTAAACATAAGTGCAAAAACCGCAATAACGTTTGCACCAACCTAACAGAAGAAAGCATAGGAGAAAAACTCCTCAACGTTTGTCTTGGCAACAATTTTTTTTGGATACGACAGGAAAAGTAAAAACTAAAAAGCTTTGGCACAAGAATAGGAACATCAGCAAAATGAAAAGGCAACCTACTGAATAGGAGAAAATATTTGCAAACCATATATGTGATAAGGGGTTAATATCCAACGTATGCAGGAAACTCATACAGCTCAACATCAAAAAAAATCTGATTAAAAATTAGCAGAAGACCTGAATAGACATTTCTCCAAAGAAGAAAAGAAGACATACAGATGGCCAACAGACATATAAAAAGATGCTTAACATCACTAATCATCAGGGAAATGTAAATCAAAACCAAAATGAGATGCTACCTTGTACCTGTCAGAATGTCTATTATCAAAAAGGCAAGAATATGGAGAAAAGGGAACCCTAAGCACTGTCAGTAGGATTGTAAATTGGCTCAGCAAATATGGAAAATGATATGAAGATTCCTTAAAAAATTAAACATAGAACAACCATACAGCCCAGCAATTCCACTTATGGGTATTATTTATCTGGAGAAAACAAAAACACTAATTCGAAATGATACATGCATCTCTGTGTTCATTGCAGCATCATATTCAATAGCCAATATCATATGACTTCTGTCTTTCATTCTATTAATGTGGTACACAATATTTACAATTTGTGTATGCTGAATTATTCTTGCATCTCAGGGATAAATCCCACTTGATCATGATTATGATCCTTTTAATGTGTTGTTGAATTTGCTTTGCTATCATCTTGTTGAGCCATCAAATTTATTATTTTTTCCCCAAAATTTTCTGGGGGCATTCTAGTTCATCTGAGTTTCAATATGAATTTTGGAATCAGTTTATCAATTTATGCAAAAGAGTCTCGTAGTATTTTGACTGGGATTGCAATGAATCTGTAGATCAATTTTTAGTCTTTTTACTCACTGACAAGGTAAATTTCCATTTATTTAGGTCTTCTTTATTTTCTACCAGCAATGTCTTTTAGTTTTCAGTAGTCTTTCAGTTCTTTTGTCAGATTTATCTGTGTTTCACATTTTTTCTGCCATTGTAAGTGGTATTTAAAACATTTAATTTGCTACAGAGACAGAAAGTTGATTAGTGATTATTAGTGGGTAGGAGGATGGGGAAATGAAGAGTGACTTTCAATGGGCACTGAGTTTCTTTTTAGAGTGAAGAAAATGTTGTAAATTTATAATGATGATGGTAACACAACCCTGAGAATATACTAAACCCCACAGAATTGTATCCTTTAAAAGGGTGAATTTTATGTTATGTGAGTAACATCTCAATAAAGCTGTTATTAAAAAAGAAAGAAAGAAAAGCAACTCCGAAGGTTTTAATAAGTGTTACTGTAAAAATGTGACTGTCAAATAAATAGTACAAGCTCAAGGCTATGCAATGTGCTTGTTATTTTAATAAATAAACCACAATATTGTCTAGTAAAAAAAATAAAATAAATGTAAACATTTAATTTGCTAATATACAAAAATATAAGTGATATTTATATGTCGAAATTGTATATTATTAACTATGGTGGTTTCGTTTTGTAGAATTCATTGGATTTTCTACATTGATGATTATGGTATCTGTGAATAAAGTCTTCTTTATTCCTTTGAAGTCTGGATGCCTCTTATTTCTTTTGTCTTATTACACTGGCTATAATCTCCAGTGCAGTAGCACAAAACAACATACATTTATTATCTCACAAGTTTTGTGAGTCGGGAATCTGGGCATGACTTAGCTGTATCATCTGCTCTGGGTCTCATAAAGCTATGATGCAGGTGCTAGGAAAGAATACGCTTTCAAAATCATTGAGTTTATTGGAAGAATTTATTTCCTTGCAACTGTATCACTAAGTGCCTTTGTGGTTTGTTTGCTTGTTTTTTACTGGCTGTCAGTTAGACAAGGCCCTCAGGTCCTAGAGGCCACTTTCAGTTTCTTACCGTGTGGTTATCTCCATAGGCAGTTCATAACATGTCTGTTTTTTCTTCAAGGCTAGCAGGAGACCAGTTTTCTAAGACAAAGTCTCTTATAACACAATGTAATGATGGAAATGGCATTTCATCATGTTTTTCATATAAGATGACCTAATCAAAGGAGTTTTATTCCATTACCCGTGCTATATTCTATTGGATAGAAGCAAGTCACACGTCCCTTCCACACTCAAGGTGAGGGGTTTATACAAGACATAAAATCAGAGAGTAAAAGTCATGGGAACCATATTAAAATTTGCTTACAACATAGTATAACAATTTTAAAATAGTATACTGCCATTACCCCTGCTGAAACTTTGTGCAAATGTCATTTAGTTTACTTTTTATGTGAAATAAACCACATAATACATGGTTATTACTTTTGTTTAAAGAGTAAACTTTTAGAAATAGTAAACAAATCATATATATTTTCCCATGCAGTTACTATTTCCAGTGCTTTCATTTTTCTGTATATATCCATATTTACACATACATATACACACAAACACACACACACATACACACCAAGTTAAAAGACTTTCTTTAAAATTCTTTATTTTGCTTATGTGGTGTATCATATTGATCTACAAGTATCTGCGTATGTGGAACCATCTTTGTGGCCCTGGAATGAACCCCACTTGATCATGATGTCTAATCTTTTTAATGCATTGCTGTATTTGATTTGCTAGAATTTTGTTTAGGATTTTTGCATCTGTATTCATCAGAGATATTACTCTGTAGTTTTCTTTTTTCTTTTATCCTTACCAGATTTTGGTATCATGGTAATGTTGGCCTCATAAAATGAGTTAATATTGCCTCTTCTTCAATGTTTTGGAAGAGTTTGAGGACAGGTATTAAATCATCTTTGAATGTCTGGTAGAATTCACTAGTGAAGCCATCTGGTCCCGGACTTTTGCTTTTGGTGAGGTTTTGTATGATTGTTTCAATTTCCTTACTGTTGATTGGCCTGTTTAGATTTTCCAGTTCTTAATAGATGCAGAAAAAGCATTTGACAAGATAAAACAGTGATTGATGATTAAGACAGCATTACTAAAATGGGTATAGAAGGAAAGTACTTCAACATAATAAAGGCCATCTATGACAAACCCTCAGCTAATATATTTAATGGTGAAAAACTGGAAGCTTTTCCTTTACAATCAGGAAAAAGACAGAGATGTGCCCTGTTATTAATGTTATTCAGTGATATCAGTGAGAGTGTTGGAAGTCCTAGCCAGAGCAATCAGGCAAGAGAAAGAAATAAAAGGCATCCAAACTGGGAATGAAGAAGGTAAATTGTCACTTTTTGCAGGTGCCATGATTCTTTATGTAGAAACTCCTAAAGACTCAACCAAAAAACTATTAGAAACAATGAACAAGTACGGTGAAGTTGCAAGATACAAAATCAATATGCAAAAATACATTGTGTTCCTATATACTACCAATGACATTTCAGAGAAAGAAATGAAAAAAAAATAACTTTTGTAATTGCAACAGAAAGAATAAAGTACATAGGAATAAACTTAACAAATGATGTGAAGGGCCTATACACTGAAAACTATAAGACATTATTAAACAAAATTGAGGAAGAAACAAAGAAATGAAAAGACATTCCATGTTAATGGATATGTATTCTCTTTAAAGAAAAAAAATATTTAAAGTTTGTCTATTTTTATATTATTTTGTCATTTTTATTATTGAGCTGGAAATATTCTTTATAAATACTGGATATGTGTCGCTTATCAAAAAATATAATTTTCAAGTATTTTCTCCCATTCTGGGGGTTGTCTTTTCACTTCTTTGATAACATAATTCACAATAGAAAAGTTTTTAATTTTGATGAAGTTTAATTTATGTTTTATCTTTTGTCACTTGTGCTTTAGTTTCATATTAAAGAAACCACTTATTAACACCAAATTTGTGAAGATTTACTCCTACATTTTCTCCTAAGGGTTAGATAGTCTGGATTCTTACATTCATGTATATTATCCATTTTGAGTTCATTTTTGTTTATGAGGTCAGGCAAGAGTCTAATTTCATTTTTATTCATGTGAATATTTACTTTAGTAATTTGAGTTGCTTTTCTTGGTCATTCTACCTAAATGTTTGTCAATTTTGTTGATCTTTACAAAGAACCAATATTTTTCATTGTTATCACTATTTATAATCAATTTCTGCTCTAAGCCTTATTTATCCCTTCCTTCTATTTGCTTTTGCTTGATTTAACCTTTCTTTTTCCAGTGTCTCAAGGTGAAAGGGTAGGTTGTACGTTTGAGATTGTCTTCTTTTTTTTTATTGTGCATTTTACAGCTCTCAATTTCACTCTAAGTACTGCTTTCACTTCATTTTATATGTTTTTGTTTAATTAATAGACTTTATATTTTTCTAGTAGTTTAAGTTTACAGGAAAAAGTGAGTGAAAAGTACAAAGATTCCATATACTCCTCAATCCCCTCCAACTTGCCCTGTATTTAATATCTTGCATTACTATGGTACACTTGTAACAATTGATCAGCCAATATTGATACAGTATTATTAAATACATTCCATAATTTACAAGAGGGTTCTCACTTTGTGTTTTACTTTATATGCACTTTGACAAATGCATAAAACATGTATCCATCATTACAGTATCATACTGAATAATCCCGTTATAATGTTCTACTTATTCATCACTTCCTCCTTCCCCTGGACTTCTTGTCAACCACTGATCTTTTTCTTGTCTTCACCGTTTTGCCTTCCAAAACATCAGATAGTTAAAATCATACAGTATGTAGCCTTTTCAGATTGGCTTCTTTTACTTAACAATGTGCATTTAAGTTTCCTCCATGTCTATTCATGACATGATAGTTCATTTCTTTTTATCACTGTTTAACATTCTATTGTATGAATGTAACAGTTTGTTTCCCCATTTGCCTATTGAAGTGTATCTTGGTAGCTTCCAAGGTTTGGCATTTATAAAAAAAACTGCTATAAACATTTGTGTGCAGGTTTTCCCTATACCAGAGATTAGGATCTGAACACAGATGGGACTGTGAAGATTTCTTTGTGCTCTACAGCTTGCTTTCCATTTCAAAAACTGTGTATGATTTCTCTCTGTTTCAGAGCTTGGATGTCAGCTATTTAATTCTTTGATTAATTCTCTTAGCTCTCCAGTCCTGCTTGTTTTTCTGTGTTTCAGGAGATAACCACTTTACAAAGATGCTCTGCCACCAGTCTTTAAAGGACTACTTTATCTGCTATCTTCCACTAGTTGAATATTATAGTGTTGTGGAGAAAGATGTTTCAACAATTCTGACCCATCCTTAACTTTCATCAGCCTCTAACTTGTACTCATAAAAGACCTGCAGTCATTTATAATGGATTCTATGAATTCTCTTCCACAACACAAGTTGGGGAAGGATATCTTTATCAGTTTGTACCCTGTTACCAGATTTTAGTGTAGTACGCCCATACATTTAGTGAAGTCTTTGGGAAGTAGTTGGTGGGTGGATACAAATAAATTCATTAAATGAGACGTTTGGGAATTTAAAATGTCATACCAGTCAACATGGGACATTCAATGTTTCTTTAGGAAGTTTGACAAGTTTCTCCTTACCCTCCTCCATGACACTCTTCTAGAGATGAAATGGCCACGAGTCTCCCATGGCTTATCATTTTCTGGAAAATAGTTCATTTTTGTAACTTGCAGCCTTAACATCCTGATGGTATTGGAGAAACACCATACTTTTGTATGTTATCCAGCTTTTTCTCATTTGTAGAATTGGAGTGATGGTGGTTATTTTCAACATTGTAATCTAAAATGTAGGATCTGCAGAGTGTTTTGTGATAAAATGGTGTTGTATTTTACCAAATGTTTTTTGCATCAATTGAAATGATGACCTTTTATTAAAATTTATTGGGGGGACAGTAGTTAGTAAAATTCCATAGATTTCAAGTGTACAATTCTCTAATACATCATCTATATATCACATAGTGTGTTCACCAGGCAGAGTCAGTTCTCCTTCCATCACCATATATTTGACCCCCTTTACCCACTTCTACCACCACCCGTGTCTCCATTACCCACTGGTAACCACTGAACAGTTGTCTGTGTCTATGAGTTTTTGTTACTTTATTTGTTTGTCTTGTTCCTTTGTTGCCTTCAGTTTTATATCCCAAATATGAGTGAAGTCATATGGTTTCTCGACTTTTTCTGTCTGATTTATTTCACTTAATACAATAATTTCAACATCTATCCATGTTATCACAAACAGCAGTATTTCATCTTTTCTTATTGCAGAATAGTATTCCATTATGTATATATACACATCCTCTTTATCCAATTATCTATCAAAGAACACTTTAGTTGTTTTCAAGTCTTGGCCACTGTAAATAATGCAGCAATGAACATTGGAGTACATACATCTTTACAGATAAATGTTTTCAGATTTTTTGGGTGGATAACCAGGAGAGGGATTGCTGGGTCATGTGGTAATTCTATTCTTAAGTTTTGAGGAACCTCCATACTGTTCGCCATAGTGGCTGCACCAATCTGCATTCCCACCAGCAGTGTATGCGGGTTTCTTTTTCTCGACAGCCTCTCCAACACTTGTCATTATTTACCTTGTTGATGATAGCGATTCTAACAGATGTGAGGTGATATCTCATTGTGGTTTTTATTTGCATTTCTCTGATGATTAGTGATATTGAGCACTTTTTCATATGTCTATTGGCAATTTGTATGTCCTCTTTGGAGAAATGTCTCTTCAGGTCCTCTGCCCATTTTTCAATTGGATTGTTTGTTTTTTTGTTGTTGAGTTGTATGAGTTCCTTATATATTTTGGATATTAGCCCCTCATCAGAGGCGTTGTTTGTAAAAATCTTCTTTCATTTGGCTGGTTACCTCTTTATTTTGTTGATGGCTTCTTTTGCTGTATAGAAGTTTTTTAGTTTGATATAGTCCCATTCATTTATTTTAGCTTTTACTTCCCTTGCCTTTGGAGTCAAATTCATAAAATGCTCTTTGAACCCAAGGTCCATAAGTTTAGTACCTATGTTTTCCTCTATGCAGCTTATTGTTTCAGGTCTTATGTTTAGGTCTTTGATCCATTTTGAATTAATTTTGGCGCATGGTGACAGACAGCAGTCCAGTTTCATTCTTTTGTTCGTGGCTTTCCAATTCTCCCAGCACCATGTATCGAAGAGGCTGTCTATTTTCCATTGTATGTTTTTTGCTTCTTTGTCAAAAATTATCCGTCCATTATTTATGTGGCTTTATTTCTGAGTTCTCAATTCTATTCCATTTGTCTATGTGTCTGTTTTTCTGCCAATACCATGCTGTTTTGATTATTGTTGCCCTGTAGTACAAGCTAAAGTCAGGGAGTATCATTTCCTGCTTCTGTCTGTTTGTAATACTACTCATGGTTTTGTATTCTTTTGCGTTTTTGTTTCTGGTCAAATAGACTTCTTCAGTATTTCTTGTAGTGCAGGTCGTGTGTTAGAAAATTCCCTCAGCTTCTGTATGTCTGGAAATGTCTTTATTCCTCCTTCATATCTAAAGGATATCTTTGCTGGATATATTATTCTTGGTTCATAATTTCTCTTTCAATAGTTTGAATATTTGATTCCACTCCCTTCTGGCTTTCAGAGATTCTGCTGAAAAATCTGATGACAATCTAATGGGTTTTCCTTTATAGGTTACCGTCTTCTTTTCCCTGGCTACCTTCAGGTTTTTTTCTTTGTCGATAATTTTTGACAGCTTCAATAAAATATGCCTTGGACGAGGCCTGCTGGGATTGAGGTAATTGGGTGTTCTATTTGCTTCTTGCATTCGAGGATCCAGTTCTTATGTTTGGGAAGTTCTCATCGAGTATTTGTTTGAATATACTCTCTGTTCCCTTCTCCTTTTCTTCTCCTTCTGCTATGCCCATTTATTCTTTTCTTTCTTTCTTTCTTTCTTTCTTTCTTTCTTTCTTTCTTTCTTTCTTTCTTTCTTTCTTTCTTTCTTTCTTCCTTCCTTCCTTCCTTCCTTCCTTCCTTCCTTCCTTCCTTCCTTCCTTCCTTTCTTCCTTTCTTCCTTTCTTTCTTTTAGTTTCAGGTGTACAAAACAATGTAATAGTTAGACATTTATCATTTGTATCCCTCACACAGTGATAACACTGTCCCCCCATCCCCAACTCTGACATTGCATACAGCCATTACATTTCCACTGTCTCTATTCCTAATGCTATACTCCGCTTTGTGTGTGTGTGTGTGTGTGTGTGTGTATACACACACACACACACACACACATATATATATATATATATATATATATATATATATATATATATATATATAATTGCAGTTGACTTCCATTATTGTTCAGCTTCAGCTTCAAGTGTACAGTGCAGTGATCAGACATCTACATTATCCCTGATGTGGTCTCCTTAATGAGACAAGTGTCCATCGGATACCCTATGAAATCTTTACAACATTATTGATTACATTCCCCAAATTGACTTTCATATCACCATGGCAATCTTGTGGTTACTGACTGTGCTTTCTAATCCCCTCACCTTCCCCCTTATCCCCACCCCCTCCTCCCATCTAGCAACCCTCAGTTTTCCCTCTGTCTCTCAGACTGTTTCTGATTAGTTCATTCATTTATTCTTTTCTTTAGATTCCACATAAGTTAGATAATATGTTATTTGTCTCTCTCTGTCTGACTTACTTCACTTAACATAATGTTTTCTAGGCCCATCCATATTGTTGCAAATGGTAAGATTTCATTCTTTATGGCTGCATAATATACATTGTATAAATGTACCACAGTTTCTTAATCTATTCGTCTACTGATGGGCAATTCGGTTATTTCCATGTCTTGGCTATTGTGTGTAGTGCTGCGATAAACATAGGGGTGCATAATTTTTTTCGAATTAGAATTTTGGATCTCTGCCTAGGTACCTAGGGGTGGAATTGCTGGGTCATAAGGTAGTTTCATTTTCAGATTTTTGAGATACCTCCATACTGTTTTCCATAGTGGCTGCACCAATCTGCAACCCCACCAACAGTGCACAAGGGTTCCTTTTTCTCCACATCCTCGCCTGCCTATTTATTCTTATTTTGCCATTTCTGATGGAGTCAGAAAGTAGTTGTAGAGTTCTTTCATTGCTATTAAGCCTCAAGTCTCTCTCTTCTTCGATCTGTGTCATTTCCAGATTTCTATCTTCGATGTCATTGATTCTTTCCTCCATCTGGTCTGCTCTAATATTTAGGCTGAGTATTTCATTCTTCCTTTCTTTTATTGAGTTCTTCATCTCTAGAATTTCTATTTGGTTCTTTTTAAAAATTTCAATCTCTTTGGTAAAATTTTCATTTTATTCTTTGATTGTGTTTCTGAGTTCATTAAACTGCCTGTCTGTATTTTCTTGCATCTCACTGAGTTTTTTAGAACTGCAATCTTGAATTCTCTGTCCTTTCAGTCACATATTTCCATGTCTTAAGTTTATTTTCTGGAGAGTCTTCATTTCCTTTCTGATCTGCTTTTTTATCTTGGTTGTTCATGGCCATCAACGAATTATTATTTCCTTTCCTGGGCATCTACAGGAGTGGGTTCTGCAGCAGGATGATATAAAGAGATCTTTCTTTTGCTTTCCAGTAGGTTTTGTTGAAATGTTTCATTTTCTCTCCCGCTGCTGCCTTTTATTTTCTCTCATGCTGTAGAATTATATTTTCTCTTGCACTGTTCCAGCTTCTTACTTAATGGGTGGTTCTCTGGAAAGTGGGCTTCTCTTCTATGAGCAGGTCACCTGGGCCTCAGGGCACCGCCTCCATGGGGGGATGTGGAGGGTGATTGAGTTCTGAGTTTCTGAGATCCCAATGCTGCCCCGGCAGCCTAGTTCAGAGCCTATGTGTCTCAGCAGCTCTGGTTGCCCCCACAGAGATCCTCCCAGAAAGGTTGGAGTGGGGTGGGCTGTGAGAGGTGGCTGGTGCATTTGTGACTCTAAGCAATGGCAACTACCAGTCACACAGTTGTCTTGCCCCTATAGTTCCTTCTCTTTCACCAGAATTATTTGTGCTGTGAGTCTGTGGCTGTGGGAACTTCACTCCAGTTCTCAGAGCTGTAGATAGTCTGTTCCTTAATCTGACACTGCTACCCTTTCTTCTGGAATCGGCTTGTAACACTTGGAGGGTGGGGGTGAGGTGAGCTTTGGGAGGGTGGTGGGGAGGCAGCCAGGCTCCGTGTCAGTTTCCTGTTTTCTGCCTGGCAGTGAGAGCTTAAACCACCATTCTCAGCCTTCTGTATTTGGTCTTTGTTCCAAGGTGTCTGCTGTGAGCTCTGGGTTCAGCCCTATTATATGCTGATCCCTCAGGTGTCTCTGTTGGCCACAGAGGGTGCTCCTGCAGCCTGAATTCTTCTCTCTTTCGTGACCGCAGTGAGCTCCAGCCTGCGTCCTGCAGCCCCACAACCCACATCTCTGCACTTCCTCCTTTCCTCCTTCCCTGCTTGCCCGATTTTCCCACCTTCAGGTGATTCATTGTGCAGTTCTCTCAGGCATTCCTGCATGATGCGCAGGGAATTCTTTGTTGATGGATTCAATTTGTTTTAACTTCCAGGGGAGATTTCAAGAAGCACTTCTCATGCTTTCATTTCTGTGACATGACTTGGGATGGTGTGTTTTTCTTCCTTCATTCTATTAATGTAATGTATTCCATTGACTGTTTTTCATATGTTGAACCACCCTTGCATTGTAGATAAATCCAAGTTGGTCACGGTGCATAATCCTTTTAATATATGGCTGATTTGATTTACTAGTATTTTGTTGAGAAGTTTTGCAACTGTGTTCATCAGGGGTGTTGGTGTGTACTTTATTTTCTTGTGATGCCTTTGCCTGATTTGATATCAAGCTAATGCTGGTCTCATAGAATAAGTTAGGAAGCATGCCCTACTCTTCTATTTTGTGGAAGAGTTTGACAAGAATTATATTGATTATTATTATTGGTATAGATTACATGTTTAGTAGAATTCATCAGTGAATCTGTCTGTTCTTGGGTTTTCTTTTTGGAGGGTGGGAGGAAATTTGATTATTGACTCAATTTCTTTACTTATTAAAAGTCCATTTAGATTTTTTGATTTCTTCTTAAGTAAGTTTTGGTAGTTCGTGTGTTTTTAGGAATTTTTCCATTTAATCTATTTGTAAAATTCTTAGTTTACAGTTGTTCATAATATTCTCTTATAATCTTTTTTTTGTAGTGTAGTTAGTAATGTCCCAGTTTCATTTCTGATTATATAGTTATTACAGTCTTTCTTTTTTCTTAGTCAGTCCAGCTAAAATTTTATTAATTTTATTGATCTTTAAAAAAACCAGCATTGAATGTGTTGATTATTTGTTTAATTCTCTATTTGATTTATATCTTCTTTAATATTTATTATTTCATTCATTCTGCCAACTTTAATTTGAACTTTTCTAGTTCATTAAAGTGAAAAATTGAGTTATTGATTTGAGCTCCTTCTTTTTAAGTGTAAGTACGTGAAGATACAAAATTTTCCCTGAACACTGATTAACCTTAAGTTTTGGTATGTTGTGTTTTCATATTCATTTATCTCAAATATTTTCTGATTTCCCTTTTGATGTCTTCTTTGACCCAATGTGTTATTTAATTTCCACATGTTTGTTAATTTTCTAGTTTTCCTTCTGTTATTGATTTCTAGTTTCATTTCATTGTTTTCAAGGAAGATACTTTGTAACATTTAAAATTATTAAATTTATTGAGCCTGGTTATGTGGCCTAACATACGGTCTATCCTAGAAAATGTTCCATGTGCACTTAAGAAGAATGTGTATTCTGCTCTTGATGGGTGCGGTGTTCTATAGCTATCTGTTAGGTCTCACTGTTTTTAATGTTATTCAAGACCTCTATTTCCTTTTTGATTTTCTGTCTACCCTGTTTCCCTGAAAATAAGACCTAGCCGGACAATCAACTCCAATGTTTTTGGAGCAAAAAATAATCTTTTGGAGTGAAAATTCATATAAGACCTTGTCTTATTTTACTACAAGACCAGGTCTTTAATATAATAGCATATAATATAATATAATACAATATAATATAACATAACATAACATAATATAATATAAACTGGGTCTTATATTAATTTTTGCTCCAAAAGACGCATTAGAGCTGATTGTCCAGCTAGGTCTTATATTCGGGGAAACATGGTAGATGTTTTATCCATTATTTAAAGTGGCATATTTAAGACATTTGATCTAAAATCTTTATCTAGAAAGTTCCATGTCTGTGCTTCCTCAAGGAGAGCTTCTCTTAATTTATTTTTTGTCCTTGTGAATAGGCCATATTTTTTTGTTTCTTTGTATGTCTTGCAATTTTGTTTGAAACATGGGCCTTTTGAATATTATCTCTTATAAACTCTTTCAAAAAATAGAAGAGGAGAGAACACTCCCAACTAATTTGTTGAAGCCAATATTACATTGATACCAAAATCAGAAAAAGACAATTTAAGAAAATAAAATTACAGACCAATATTTCTTATGGATATAGACCCAAAATCCTCAATAATATATGAGTAAACTGAATCCAGTAACATATAAAAAGTATTATACGCCATGGCCAAGTGGGATTTATTTCAGGAATTCTAGGTTTGTTCGACATGTGAAAATCAATCAATCTAACATGGCATATTAATTGAATAAAGGATACAACCACATGACCATGTAAATAGTTGCTGTAAAAGCATTTAACATAATTCAACACCTGCTCAGAAGAAAAAAACACTCAACAAGTAATGAACAAAGGAAAGTTCCTCAATCTGATAAAGGGCATCTATTAAAACCCACAGGTAACCTCATTTGTTATCAAACCTAAGGCAGACTCTTCTTAGATGTAGCTTTCCCTGGTTCTTTTTGACAAAATTCTAGCTGGCCTACCTGTTAGCTTGTTGTTATAAGTATCATCGAGCTACACATTTTCTCCTAATTGATCACCAGTAAAATTTGAATTGTTTTCAACAATGTCCTTGGGCTTAAACTTCCCCACACTCTTTTCAAGATAAAGTCAGTCCCCTTAATGTGATTTATGGAGCTTTTGCTTCTCATGTCTACCTTTTCCCTGGGAAAAGTGTATGTGCCAATGCAAGGGAGCAGGAGGGTAGGGACAGCAGCATGCTTCTCCTAGAGTAACAACCCAGCTCTAGCAGTAGAGCTATGGGCATGAAGCAGAGAGGGTCCTGATCTTCTCTGTTAAACCCTTTTAGTGTGTAACCTCTGCCTTTCTAAAGAGTTGGGTCAGGTGTATTCAGGGTAGAACAATTTTTGCCTGCCATACTTGGAACAGAGTTTTCATCCTGGGTGTGGGAAGAAATTCTGGGCCACCATGACTGCCCAGAATAGAAATTCTGCAAAATGGAGCATAGGGTGATATGTGATGCTTGTGGTCAGCCCCTCCCAGGATAAAACTGTGGTCCTAGACTGGTAGCTGGGTGAAGAGGGAGTACATCTTTGTGACTACAGATATCTGAAGTACGGTTTCCACCACTTTGAGCTGATAGTAGTGGTGATATAAATATGTCAAAGCTCAAATGCCACAAACTCTCATCATTCTTACTAAAATTTAGATGATTTTATTAATTAAATGTTGCTTGTCTCCATTTTGTTTAGTCCTTTTTCTGGAGATTTGTTCTATTCTTTTATTTGGAACATGTTTCTTTGTTTTTCCATTTTGGCTGCCTCCCTGCTTTTGTTTCACTTATTAGGTAGAGATGCAACATCTCCCATTCTTAGTAGAGCAGTCTAATGTAATAGATATCCTGTGGAGCCCAGTGGTGCAGTATCCCTTGTAACCTGAGCTGGGTGCTCCAAGTGTGTCCCTTGTGTTTGCTGTGCATGTTCTCCTATTGTAGTTGAGCCTTGGTTGCTGTTTGTACATCAGTTGGAGGGATTAACAGCACTCTGTTTGGTTGTGAGGCCTGTTCATGACTACAGTGGAGAACCTGTTGTGGAGAGGCTGACCCTACAGAGCAGATTTTGCTTTAGCAGTACTCTGGTGCCTATCGAGTTTGCCCTTTGGGTGTGTCTTTTGTGGAGATGGTTGAGTGGTGCTCTGGTATGATCTGAACTGGTCCACTGGGTGTGTTGGCTCTGGGACCTCTTAGGAGGAGCTCTGCTGCATGCCAAAGTCAGCTGTTGCCTGTGCTCTGCCCAGGTCCATTGGGTATGAGCTACAAAGTGATCTGCAGATGGTTGACACTTGCAGGTAGCTTGGAGGTGCCTGGGAGAGTCTCACCTGTGAAATGAAGCTAGCTGTTGCTAGTGCTGAGGTTCGGCTGCTTCAGAAGAGGCACTGGGCATGCCTAGGCCAGACACGCCTTGTTTGGGGTGTATGAATCTTTGAGAGATTTTAGGAAAGTACACAGCATGAGCCAAGACAGGTCATTTTTATGGTAAAGCCACTAGAAGCAGCTTGGGTGGGGTGGGGTTTCAGGGAATCACCAGGGTGGGGCAAATGGTGTTAGCTAAGTTGATGGAGACTCAGATATGGCACCTGCCTGCACCTGCATGCTGGGTGGGGGAAGCGTTCAACAAAAGACCAATGGCTTCTGCTAGCACTTATGTCTGGGAGACAGCTGCTTCTCCAGACCTCACTCTGCAGCCAGACAATTCAATTCTTCCCCATATATCCCTGGTGCCTTTCAAGCTGCTTCCCCAGAACTAGAGCTCAGAGCGAGTAAGTCCATCAGTAAGTCCATGTGCTGGCCCCTTAAGAGGAACACCTGGAACTCCAGCAGCTCTCTTTCTCACTCAGCTACAATCTCTGCTGGTTTTCACAACCAGAGTTATGGGGATTTCTCTTCTCAGCACTGGAACCATGGGGTGGGGAGCCTGCTGTGGGGCTTGAACCCCTTGCTCCACAGGGAGTCCTCCACAGCTGAGATGTCCTTCTCAATTTTTAACAACCCCACATGAGTGTGGGGCTAGTCTGTTCTTTCTCCACCCCTCCTAGAAGTCTTGATGTGGCTTCTTCTATATATCCTTAGTTATAGGACTTCTGTTCAGCTAGACTTCAGGCAATTCTCAATGATGGTTGTTTTATAGTTTAGTTGTACTTTTAATGTGGTCATGAGAGGAGGTAAGCACAACATTTGCCGACTCCGCCATCTTGACCAGAACCCTAAATTCATGTCTTAATTCTAATAGTTTGGCCATAAGTTCCCAAGGCTCATTAGGTATCCAATCTTGTGTGCAAGTAATGAAAATTTAATTTCAACCTTTCTAGTCCTTATGCCTGTACTTTATTTTTCTCACTTTATTGCACTGCTTTTGACCTGTAGTTCAAATTTGATTAAAAGAGATAATAGAGGTCATCCTTGTTTTTGTTGTTGTTGTTGTTTTGTTTGTTTGTTTTACTAGTCATGGTAAAATGTTTCATTTTAACAATTGAATGTGATGTTTTCTAAAGATTTTTTGGAATGTATTTTCTTAGAAAGAGCAAGTTCCCTTTTATTCCTAGTTTACTACAAGTGTTTATCATGAACAGATTTTGAATTTTGTCAAATACCACTTCTGCTTCTATTTTGATGGTCCTGATTTTTCTCTTTGTAAAAGTTTGGTAATAATATGTATTGCATTGAATGATTTTTGAATGATAACCTATTATTGGATACCCAGGATGAATATTACCTGATTGTGATATAGTCTATTGTTTTATTTGTTGTTAGATTTGAAATGTTAAATGAACAAGACAAACAACGAAACAAAAACTCATAGAAACAGACAACAGTTTAATGGTTACCAGAGGGTAAGGAGGAGGGTGTGGTACAAGAGGGTAAAGGGGGTGAAATATATGGTGATGGAAGCAGAACTGACTCTGGGTGGTGAACACACAATGCAATATATAGGTGATATACTATAGAAATTTACACTTGAAACCTATATAGTTTTACTAACCAAATTCACCCCAATCAATTTAAGAAAAAAATTTTTAAAACATTGGAATTAAAGAAATAGTAAGATTTCTTTTGTATTTATATTAATAAGAGAGCTCTGTATACAATTTTTCTATCTTTCAATATCCTGGTCATATTTTTGAATGAAAGTTATGCTGGTTTCATAAAAGGAGTTGGAATGTTTTTCTTCTTATTTAGTTCTGAATATGAATTTTGTAGTAGTAATGTTTACTTGTTTCTTAAATACTGGTTCTTTATGAGAAAGTTTTAAATAATGAAGTAAATTTCTTTATTGATATTAAACTGTTCAGATTTCCTATGCAGCTTTGATAAATTATATTTTTCAAGCAATCTGGCTTTTATCTGAATTTTAAATTTAATTGCATTTTTTAAAATAATAACCACATTACTTTGAGATACCTTTAGGATTTCCTGTGATGTCACTTTTTTTATTTCTGATATTAGTAATATCAGCTTTCTTTTTTTTTTTAATCAGTCTTACTAGACATCAATGTTATTCAACTTTTCAAAGAACAAACTTTTGTCCCTTTTGTTTGCCTCTATTTTATATTTAGTTTTTATTAAATAGATTAACAACCTAATCTTTATCATTTCCTTCCTTCTAAAATTGTAAAGTTAAACTTTAATGTTATTTTCTAACTTCTTGAAATATAAGCTTAAAAATGATTTTCAGTGCTCCCTCAATTCTAATGTGATCATATATAGTGATAAATATGTCATTAATTTGTGCTAAGCTGCATACCACAAATTTTGATATATTAATTGTATTTATTACATTTCTTTATGAAGTATTTTTTACTTGTAATTTCATCTTTGACACATTGAATATTTAATAGTATATTGTATCATATATTCTATTTATTGTTTTGCTTTTGGTTTCCAGGTTACTTCCACTGAAGTTAGGAAAATGCTCTGAATGATTTAAATCTTCATAAACGTGTTGAGGCTTTCTGTGTTGTTGAACATGTGATCAGTTTTTAGAAAAATACTTCCTATACACATTAAAAAATTGCTGCCATTTTTGGAGAGTTTTATGCATGACAATCAGGTCATGTTGTTTCATTATGCTGATTGTATTTTCTTTGTCCTTACTCATGTGTATGCACACGCATGTGTATGTGCGTGTTAGTATTTTATCCATTTGTTTTCTGCAGTATTTTTGGCAGGAGTTCTTGTCCATCCCATTAGGAAGCAGAAGTCCCTTCCTTCCCTGTAATCAAATACCATCTATATGTTGTCAATTCCTAAATGTATTTCCAGCCAGACCTTTCACCTGAATCCAGGCTCATATATCTAAATGTCCATATATCTAAATCTCCATGTCTCAGATACTTCAAATTCATGTTAAAACTAAAATCATCATCTTGCACTAAGTACTTACCTTCCATATTTCCATCTAACTGAAAGAAATCCCATCAATTAATTGTTCATGTAGAAAAAAAATAAGAGCCTAATCTTTAGACTCCATTATTAATGTCCATAGCACATGCAGAAAGTCAGTTTCTTATATTTTACCTTTTTGACATCTCTCTGATCTATCTTCTCTTTATCCCCATGGATGCTGCTCTATTACCTTCTGTTTGAACTCTTTCAGAAGTTTTTAATTGGCTTTCTTGCCCTCAGGAAGAGTCTTGCTCTCTGTAATTTTCCCTCCATATAACTGACAGGGTAATCCTTATAAATCATAAATCTGACATTATTTCTTTGCTTAAAATCATTAAATCGCATCTTATTACCTCCAAGATACATTTCAAACATCTAAATCTTTGCAAAAATATTCTTTCCCCCCCTGGAATGTCATTTTTGTATTTCATCTCACTCCTTTTTCCAGTTGGAAAACATCTTTTTCATTTTTTAAGACTGAGCTCAAGTACCAAATTCTTTGTCCATCCTTTACTAAAATGGAATAGTTCTACCATTGTTCCTCTACTATGTCCAATGTGGTCTTCTATCACAAAACTTCAAAAACTTCTTCACTTAATTTTACGTGTCTGTAACACCCATCTACCCCAAGACTCTGAACAACTCAATATAAAGAACGTTGACTGGTTCATCTTTGTATTGAACTTGGCGGTTACTGGACACACAATAAATATTGGTCGATTGTGTAAATAAATTTTTAAAACCACACACAATCTGCTATATTTTCGTTTCTTTAATGTTAGAAATCTAAAAAATATTAACAATCTTAATCTATTAATGTGGTTATCTTCTATATTTCATCATAAACAACCTTATTCTGTGAATAGCCCTGTTCTGTCTGTGAAGTCCTAACTGCTGTAGGCTATGTCTGGTATTTTAATTAATCAATTAAACTATCATAAGAATAAGTGAGAGAATAAATGATTTAGACAGAATCTTTAACATGACATCTCTCGTGAGAGTTAACTAGCTATTCATTTTGCTATGTAGTAGAGCAAAGAGAGCAATACCAGCCATGTAGGGTGATCCTGAGAATAACAACAGTCTTTAGAAATCCCACAGATTAAACTCATTGTCTTCCCACAACTGACTCCCATTTTCTATTTTCTTTCAGTGAGTGATATTACCACCCATGTAGTTGAAAAATCAAGGGATTGAATATATTGTGATGGAAGGAGAACTGACTTTGGGTGGTGAACGCACAATGTGATACACAGATGATGTATTACAGAAGTGTACACTTGAAATTTATGTAACTTTACTAACAATTGTCACCCAATAAACTTTAATTAAAGAACAAACCAGACACCTTATGATCACTATTTTTAACTTTCCCTTTTCCTTCACCCTACATCCTCCAAACCATGACTAAGTTCTATTGATCTTACCTCTAAAATATATCCCAAATCTGTCCATTTACTTGCATTTTCACTGCCACCACCCTCGGCCAAGACACCACCATATTATAGCATATGTAATCCTTACCATAATGTTTATCATGTATTTCATGTATTAAGATTCTTTCTGTATCTCACCAATAGAATGTGAGGTCCCTGAGAGCAATGTATACAGAGGGTGCCAAAAAATGTTTACACATTTTAAGAAAGGAAAAAAAATCTATTAAAATTATAATACTCAATATATACCAATAACAAAAGATGAATACATGTCATGCGTATACATTTCTTTTTTGGCACCTCTGGTATTTCTGATACTCTAACTTTTCAGGAATGTGTTGCCATCAAATATGAAAATGGGTGCTAATATTTAATACATTACTTTTCGCCAAATATCCTCATTTCATTATAACAATGGCTTTACAGAGATAATGCCTTAGAACAGTGTTTCCCAAATGGTGGTGTGTGGAACACTAGTCAGGTTAAATGAGTGGGGAAACTGCAAACTTTCTTTTGGATAATTATAGTACCTATTTAGTATATTAGAGGTTTTGGAACATACTGCAATAAAGCATAAAGCTTAACTGTATATAACCCAGCATTCCCCACACTTATTTGACCAGAGAACCTCTTTTGCATGGCATATATGCTAAATGGTGAATTTTGGACACAGTCTATAAAATTACTCATAAATGAGCAACTTCAGATACAAACTGTCCAATGTAGTAAAGGGCAGGAGGGCTTGGGTTACCCTGACATTACCTTAAAAGGCTGAGGATGTCTCCCAAATGACCTCTTAATAGCTTGGTATGACTATACCATCAAAGGACCAAGTACTATAACTTTTGGTCTGTCCAGTATTGTTTCATCCCATAGTATCTGGATACCCTTGGTGACTTTACATTACAATGTATCCTTTGGGAATGCCAGATGATCCATCCTGTTTCTTTTTACCATAAAAATGAAGTTCTTTTTAAATTGTCAGTCACAGTCAGTCACATTCGTTAGGTTTGATTATTTTTCCCCGGATAGAATGAGAAACTTATTCAGTTGCACTACTCAACTGCCTTTGTTCCAAGATAGCATTATTAATCCTCAAGGAAAAGCATTTCTTACTGTTTCTCGTGAATGAGTGTGTGTGTGTCTGTGTGTGTGTGTGTAATAGAGGGAGAGAAAGAAAGAAGGAAAGGATTGGAGATATTGATTTTTAGTTATAGCTTTTTTAGCTTCTGTGAAAATTACAACAGTTCAACAGCTTGGGAGATTCCCTGGCTCATGGAAAACCCTTAGAGACTATGTCAGTCTCTGTGTTTATTCCTTACAAGTTACTCTACCACTGACCTAAGGCCATGCATATCTTGCCTCACTATATTCCAGTCCTTAATCTTATTACTGTCCTCTACACTCCCTAAGAAAGTCACTGGTATCACATCTGTCTTCACAGTGGAACTCTCCTGGCAGAGAGTTATCACCTTAGTGTTAGCTTCTTCTCCCAAGAAAGGGGTGTCCCTGTCCTTTATAAGACAAATTCACACCCTGAAAATCTTGTATCTTTTAAATCTTGAGGGGACTTGCTTCTATATTTTCCACTTATTCATGTATCCATTCACAAATACTTATTGAACAATTCCTAATGTTCCAAGCACTCTCCAAGGTACTGGAGTTTATAATTGAGAATGAAAGAATAATTATCCCTACTCTCATGAAGCTCATCCAGTTCAGTTCATGAATGTCTTTCCCTTCACTGTCTTCTTCCCCTCAGCCCTCAAAAATAGACATGAGTATCCCATATGGAGAAAACCATTTGCCCTCTCAATAGCCATCTAGTCTCCTGTCTTCCACTGCCCGCACTCTTTCTTCCATAGTTTGTAAAGTGACCTTTCTAAAGCACAGATACAACGAGTTCTTATTATAGCTGAAAAACCTTCTGTGATTCCCCCACCACGTACAAGCTCAACCCCCAACTTCTTTTTTTCTTATTTATTTATTTATTTTTTAATTTATTGGGGTGACAATTGTTAGTAAAATTACATAGATTTCAGGTGTACAATTCTGTATCACATTATCTATAAATCCCATTGTGTGTTCACCACCCAGAGTCAGTTCTCCTTCCATCACCATATATTTGATCCCCTTTACCCTCATCTCCCACCCCCCAACCCCCTTACCCTCTGGTAACCACTAAATTACGTTCCCCAGATTAATTTTCAAACCCCGTGGCCATCTTGTGGTTACTGATTGTTTTCTAATCCCCTCACCTTCCCCTTACCCCCACCCCCCCCGCCCATCTAGCAACCCTCAGTTTTTCCTCTTTGTCTCCAAAACTGTTTCTGATTAGTTCATTCACTTATTCTTTTCTTTAGATTCCGCATATAAGTGAGATCATATGGTACTTATCTTTCTCTCTCTGACTTATTTCACTTAACATAATGTTCTCTAGGTCCTAACTTCTTAGTAAGGCCTACAAGACCCCTCCTGATATGGCCCCAGTCTGATTTCTTGATCAAATTTCCCCCAACTCCCCATTAGAACCCCTGTACTCAAACTTGGGACTAGAGTAATATTCCTAGGGCATGAACATAAGGGGCTTATATCCAAAATATAGAAGGAGATCATACAACTCAATACCAAACAAAAAAACAACCCAATTGAAAAATGGGCAGAGGACATGAAGAGATATTTCTCCAAAGAGGACATACAAATGACAAATAAACATATGAAAAAATGCTCAACATCACTAACCACCAGAGAAATGCAAATAAAAACCACAATGAGATATAACCTCAGTTAGAATGGCTATCATCAACAAGACAAATAGTAACAAGTGTTGGAGAGGCTGTGGAGAAAAAGGAACCCTCATACACTATTGGTGGGAATGCAGACTGGTGTAGCCGTTATGGAAGGCAGTATGGAGGTTCCTCAAAAAATTACGAATAGAATTATCATATGACCCAGCAATCCCTCTCCTGGGTACCTACCAAAAAAAGCCTGAAAACATTTATCCATAAAGACACATGTGCTCCAATGTTCATTGTATCTTTATTGACGATAGCCAAGAGATGGAAACAACCAAAATGTCCTTCGATAGATGAATGGATAAAGAATTTGTGGTGTATATACACAATGGAATACTATTCGGCAATAAGAAAAGATGAAATCGGACCATTTGTGACAACATGGATGGATCTTGAGATTTTAATGCTAAGCGAAATAAGTCAGACAGAAAAAGCAGAGAACCATATGCTTTCACTGATATGTGGTATATAAAACTGTAAGGAACAAAAGAAAAAAACAAACAAATGAGAAACAAAAACTCATAGAGATAGACAATAGTTTAGTGGCTATCAGAGGGTAATCTGGGAGGGGTTTGGTAGATGAGAGAAAGGTGATCAAATATATGGTGATGGAAGGAGAACTGATTCTGGGTGGTGAACACACAATGTGATTTATACATGATGTAATATAGAATCGTACATCTGAAATCTATGTAACTTTACTAACAATTGTCACACCAATAAACTTTAATTTAAAAAAACAGCCATACATGTATATATACATATACAAACAAATGTGTACATATACACACACACACACACACACAGACACACACACACACACACATATATATGTATATATATGTATATATATGTATATATATACACACACATATATATACACAAATATGTGCAAGGGGCAAAAATCTTCTCCCATTCAGTTGGTTGCCTCTTTATGTTGTCGATGGTTTCTTTTGTTGTACAGCATCTTTTAAGTTTGATACAGTCCCATTCACTTATTTTAGCTTTTATTTCCCTTCCCTTTGGTGTCAAATTAATAAAATGCTCTTTGAACCCAGATCCATAAGTTTAGTAACTATGTTTCCTTCTATGCTGTTTATTGTTTCAGGTTTATGCTTAGGTCTTTGATCCATTTTGAATTAATTTTGGTACATGGTGACAGACAGCAGTCCAGTTTCATTCTTTTGCATGTGGCTTTCCAGTTCTGCCAGCACCATTTATTGAAGACGCTGTCTTTTCTCTATTGTATATTTTTTTGCATCATTGTAAAAACTTATCGCCCATATTTATGTGGTTTTATTTCTCGGTTCTCAATTCTATTCAATTGGTCTATGTGTTTATTTTTCTGCCAGTACCACACTGTTTTGATTATTGTTGCTCTGTAGTACAAGAAAAGTCAGGGAATGTGATACCTCAGCATTGTTCTTTTTGCTTAAGATTGCTCTGTCTACTCGGGGTCTTTTGTAGTTCCAAACAAATCTGATGATTTTTTTTTGTTTTATTTCTTTCAAAAAGGCCATTGGAGATCACATAAAATCTTTGATGGAGATCACATAAAATCTTTATATTGCTTTGGATAATATGGCCATTTTAACTAAATGGAGATCACATAAAATCTTTATATTGCTTTGGATAATATGGCCATTTTAACTATGTTGATTCTTCCAATCCATGAGCACAGAATGCCTTTCCATTTCTTTGTGTCTTCTTCAATTTCTTTTAAAAAGGTCTTACAGATTTCACCGTATAGGTCTTTCACTTCCTTGGTTAAGTTTATACCTAGGTATTTTATTCTTTTTGCTGCAATTGCAAAAGGAATTGTTTCTTTATTTCTTTTTCTGAGATTTCATTGTTAGTGTATAGGACTGCAATGGCCTTTTATACGTTGATTTTGTAGCCGGTCACATTACTGTATTCGTTGATTTTTTCTAATAGTTCTTTGGCGGAGTCTTTAGGGTTTTCTATATACACCATCATGTCATCTGAAAGAGGGACAATTTAACTTCTTCATTCCCAATTTGGATGCCTTTTATTTTTTTCTCTTGCCTGATTGCTCTGGCAAGGACTTCCAACACAATGTTGAAAAGCAGAGGTGACAGGGGACAGCCCTGTCCTGTTCCTGAATTTAGGACAAAGGGCTTCAGTTTTTCACCGTTAATTATGAGATTAGCTGAGGGTTTGTCATATATGGCCTTTATTATGTTAAGGTATTTTCCTTCTATACCTATTTTATTAAGTGTTTTTTTTTAATTTATTGGGGTGACAAATGTTAGTAAAATTACATAGATTTCGGGTGTACAATTCTGTATCACATCATCTATAAATTACATTGTATGTTCACCACCCAGAGTCAGTTCTCCTTCCATCACCATATATTTGATCCCCCTTACCCTCATCTCCCACCCCCCATCCCCGTTACACTCTGGTAACCACTAAACTGTTGTCTGTGTCTATGAGTTCTTGTTTCTCATTTGTTTGTCTTGTTCTTTTGCTGTTTTTGGTTTATATACCACATATCAGTGAAATCATATGGTTCTCTGCTTTTTCTGTCTGACTTATTTCGCTTAGCATTATACTCTTAAGATCCATCCATGTTGTCACAAATGGTCCTATATCATCTTTTCTTACCGCTGAATAATATTCCATTGTGTATATATACCACAACTTCTTTATCCATTCATCTATCGAAGGACATTTTGGTTGTTTCCATGTCTTTGCCACCGTAAACAAAGCTGCAATGAACGTTGGAGCACTCGTGTCTTTATGTGTAGATGTTTTCACATTTTTTGGGTAGATACCCAGGAGAGGGATTGCTGGGTCATATGGTAATTCTATTCGTAATTTTTTGAGGAACCTCCACACGGCCTTCCATAACGGCTGCAGCAGTCTGCATCACATCAACAGTGTATGAGGGTTCCTTTTTCTCCACAGCCTCTCCAACACTTGTTACTATTTGTGTTGTTGATGACAGCCATTCTGACTGGGGTGAGGTGATATCTCATTGGGCTTTTTATTTGCATTTCTCTGATGGTTAGTGATGTTGAGCATTTTTTCATATGTCTATTTGCCATTTGTATGTCCTCTTTAGAGAAATGTCTCTTCAGGTCGTCTGCCCATTTTTCAATTGGGTTGTTTGGTTTTCTGTTGTTGAGTTTCATGATTTCCTTGTATATTTTGGATATTAGCCTCTTATCGGAGGCACTGTTTGCAAAAAACTTCTCCCATTCAGTTGGGTGCCTCTTTATTTTATCGATGTTTTCTTTTGCTGTGTAGAAGATTTTAACTTTCATATAGTCCCATTCGTTTATTTTAGCTTTTACTTCCATTGCCTTTGGAGTCAAATTCATAAAATGCTCTTTGAACCCAAGGTCCGTAAGTTTAGTACCTATGTTTTCTTCTATGCTTTTAATGTGTCAGGTCTTATGCTTAAGTCTTTGATCCATTTTGAATTAATTTTGGTACATGGTGACAGATAGCAGTCCAGTTTCATTCTTTTTCACGTGGCTTTCCAATTCTCCCAGCACCATTTATTGAAGAGGCTGTCTTTCCTCCATTGTATGTTTTTAGCTTCTTTGTCAAAAATTATCTGTCCATATTTATGTGGTTTTATTTCTGGATTCTCAATTCTATTCCATTGGTCTATGTGTCTGTTTTTCTGCCAATACCGTGCTGTTTTGATTATTGCAGCCCTGTAGTACAAGCTAAAGTCAGGGAGTGTGATACCTCCAGTATTGTTCTTTTTTCTTAAAATTGCTTTGGCTATTCAGGGTCTTTTGTGGTTCCAAACAAATCTGATGATTTTTTGTTTTATTTCTTTAAAAAATGCCATTGGTATTTTGATGGGGATTGCATTAAATCTGTATATTGCTTTGGGTAACATGGCCATTTTAACTATGTTGATTCTTTCAATCCATGAACACGGAATATCTTTCCATTTCTTTGTGTCTTCTTCAATTTCTTTCAAAAATGTCTTATAGTTTTCAGCATATAGGTCCTTCACATTCTTGGTTAAGTTTATTCCTATGTATTTTATTCTTTTTGCTGCAATTGCAAAAGGAATTGTTTTTTGTATTTCTTTTTCTGAGATTTCATTGTTAGTATATAGGAATGCAATGGACATTTGTACGTTGGATTTGTAGCCAGCAACTTTACTGTATTCGTTGATTGTTTCTAGCAGCTTTTTGGTGGAGTCTTTAGGGTTTTCTATATATAGCATCATGTCATCAGCAAAGAGTGATAATTTTACTTTTTCATTCCCAATGTGGATGCCTTTTATTTCTTTCTCTTGCCTGATTGCTCTGGCAAGGACTTCCAACACTATGTTGAAAAGCAGAGATGATAGGGGACAGCCCTGTCGTGTTCCTGAACATAGAGCAAAGGGCTTCAGATTTTCACAGTTAATTATGAGAATAGCTGAGGGTTTGTCATATATGGCCTTTATTACGTTAAGGTATTTTCCTTCTGTACCGATTTTAAGTGTTTTAATCATAAATGGATGTTGTATCTCGTCACATGCTTTTTGTGCATCAATTGATATAATCATATGATTTTTGTCCTTTATTTTGCTTATGTGATGTATCACATTGATGGATTTGCAGATGTTGAACCATCCTTGTGCCCCGGGGATGAACCCCACTTGGTCGTGATGAATGATCTTTTTAATGCAATGTTGTTTTCGATTTGCTAGAATTTTGTTTAGGGTTTTTGCATCTGTATTCATCAGAGATATTGGTCTGTAGTTTTCTTTTTTTGTGTTGCCCTTACCAGGTTTTGGTATCAGGGTAATGTTGGCCTCATAAAATGAGTTAGGGAGTACTGTCTCTTCTTCAATTTTTTGGAAGAGTTTGAGCAGGATTGGTATTAGATCCTCTTTGAAGGTTTGGTAGAATTCACTAGTGAAGCCATCTGGTCCCGGACTTTTGCTTTTGGGAAGGTTTTGGATGACTGATTCAATTTCGTTACTGGTGATCGGTCTGTTTAGATTTTCCAGTTCTTCATGGTTCAACCTTGGAAAGTTATATGTTCTAAGAACCTATCCATTTCTTCTAGGTTATTGAATTTGGTGGCATATAGTCCTTCGTAGTGTTCTTGGATGATCCTTTGTATTTCTCGGCGTCCGTAATAACTTCCCCTTTTTCATTTCTGATTTTGTTTATTAGTTTTCTTTCTCCTTTTCTCTCAGTGAGTCTATCCAAGGGTTTGTCAATTTTGTTACTCTTTTCAAAGAACCAGCTCTTTGTCACATTAATTTTTTTCAATTATCTTTTTGTTCTCTAGTTCATTTAGTTCTGCTCTGATTTTTATTATTTCCTTTCTTCTGCTGACCTTGGGTTTCACTTGTTCTTCTTTTTCTAGTTCTTAAGGTGTAACGTGATGTTTTCTATTTGGGATTTTTCTTATTTCTTGAGATAGGCCTGTAATGATATAAATTTCCCTCTTAAAACTGCTTTTGCTGCATCCCAAAAAGTTTGGTAGGATGTATTTTGATTGTAATTTGTTTCTATGTATCTTTTGATTGTTCCTCTAATTTCTTCTTTGACCCAGTCGTTCTTTAAAAGTGTGTTGTTTAATCTCCATGTATTTGTTTTTTTTCCTGCTTTCTTTTTGCAGTTGCTATCCAATTTCAAATCCTTGTGATCAGAGAATATACTTGGTATGATTTCAATCTTCTTAAATTTGCTGAGGCAGATTGTATGTCCCAATATATGGTCTATCCTTGAGAATGTTCCATGTACAGTAGAAAAAAATGTATAGTCTGATGTTTTAGGATGAAGTGCTCTATATATGTCAATTATGTCCATTTCATCTAATGTGTCATTTAGGGCTGCTATTTCGTTATTTATTTTCTGTTTGAATGATCTATCCATAGCTGTCAGTGATGCATGTAGGTCCCCTAGTAAAATTGTGTTTTGGTCAATTTCTCCCTTTAGTTCTGTTAGTAGCTGCTTGTTATATTTCGGTGCTCCCTGATTAGAGGCATACATATTGACGACTGTTATGTCTTCTTGTTGTATAGTCCCCTTTACCATTATGAAATGTCCATCTTTGTCTCTTGTTATCTTTTTCACCCTGAAGTCTGTTTCATCTGATATCAGTATGGCTACCCCTGATTTTCTCTGGATACCGTTTGCTTGGAGTGTCAATTTCCACCCTTTCACATTGAGTCTATGCTTGTCCTTGCAGCTGAGATGTGTCTCTTGGAGACAACATATGGTTGGGTTTAGTTTTTTGATCCAATCTGCTACGCTGTGCCTTTTTATTGGTGAGTTCAGTCCACTTACATTTAAGGTGATTATTGATATGTGAGGAATTCCTGTCATTCTATCTCTAGTTTTCCTTTAAGACTATGTCTCCATTGTTTCTTTGCCTTTCTGTTGTTGTCTATCATTTCTATGTGGTGGTATTCGATGATTTTCCCCCTCTGTTTCTTCTTTTATTACAGTATATATTTCAGTTTGTATTTTTTCAGTTGTGTATAATCTAATGGGCTTTCCTTTGTAGGTTACCGTCTTCTTTTCCCTGGCTGCCTTGATGATTCTTTCTTTGTCATTGATTTTAGACAGCTTCAATACAATGTGCCTTGGAGAAGGCCTGTTGGGATTGAGGTAATTAGGTGTTCTATTTGCTTCTTGGATTCGAGGGTCCAGTTCTGTCCACAAGTTTGGGAAGTTCTCATCGACCATTTCTTTGATGTACTCTCTGTTCCCTTCTCCCTTTCTTCTCCTTCTGGTATGCCTATTATTTTTATACTGCTCTTTCTGATGGAGTCAGAAAGTTCTTGTAGAGTTCTTTCACTTCTTTTAAGTCTCAAGTCTCTTTTGTCTTCCATCCATGCCATTTCCAGTGTTCTATCTTCGATGGCACTGATTCTTTCCTCCATCTGCTCAACTCTACTACCTAAGCTGGTATTTCATTCTTCATTTCTTCTGTTGAATTTTTAATCTCCAGAGATTCTCGTTGGTTCTTTTTTAAAATTTCAATCTGTTTGGTAGAATGTTCATTGTTGTTCTTTTATTGTGTTTCTGAGTTCATTAAACTACCTGTGTATGTTTTCTTGCTTCTTGTTGAGTTTTTTTCAGAACTGCAATCTTGAATCTCTGTCATTTAAGTTACATATTTCTGTATCTTTAAGTTCATTTTCTGAAGACTTTTCACTTTCTTTCTGAGCTGTTTTGTTGCCTTGGTTATTCATGGCGATTAATGATTTATTATTTCTCTTCCTAGACATCTACAGGAGTGGGTTCTGTAACAGGTTGATGGGAAGAGGTCTTTGTTTTGTTTTCCAGTACATGTTTGTAGAATGTTATATTTTCTCTCCTACTGCAGCTTTTTTTTCTATTTCACACTGTAGTGTTATGTTTTCTCTGCACTATTCCAACTTCTCACACAATGGGCGTATTCCCTGGAAGGTGGGCTTCTCCTCTGTTAACAGTTTGCCTGGGTCATAGGGCGCTGCATCCGTGTGGGGATGTGGACAGCTTTTGAAGTTCCAAAGCTCTTCCTGCAGCAGATTCAAAGCCCGTGTTTTTCAGCAGTCCTGTTTATTCCTGCAGGGATCCACCCACATATGTGGGGACAGGGGTAGGGTGGGTTGTGAGAGGTGGCCCAGAGCAATGGCGGTGATCACCACCACAGCCAGTCTTGCTTCCCCAGCCCTGTGGGCCATAAACGGAGCCCTAGCATCCCGAGTTCTCAGAACAGCAAATATTCTGTTCCCCAGCTGCCTTCCTTTTGCAGAAGTAATTGTGCTGAGAATTTGTGTCTGCAGACCACAGTTCTCAGAACTGCTAATATTCTGTTCTTTTGATGTGACACTACTACTCTTCCACTTCTAGCACTCGGCAGGTGTGGGAAGGGGGAGCTCTGCAAAGGTAGGGAGGGGCAGTTAGTCTCAGTGTGCAAGGCTTCCATTCTCTGCTTGGCAGTGAGGTTTTAAACCACCATTTTCAGCCTTCTTCCCTTAGTCTTTGTTCCGAGGTCTATGCTGTGAGCGTTGGGTTCAGCAGTGTTATATGCTGTTCTCAGAACTGCTAATATTCTGTTGGCTTCAGCTGTGTTATATGCTTTCCCCTCAGACCTATGGGCCATAAGCGGAACCCTAGCAGTCCGAGTTTTTCCCTCTCCTGCAGCCGTGGTATTTCCCAGATCCAGTGAGCTCGAAGCACTGAGCTAGGTCTGAGTCCTGCGCCTATGTGGCTCCATCTTCGCCCTTCTCCCTTCCCTCCTCCCCCGCTAGCTCAATTTACCCACCTTTAGGTTATTTCTGTAGTGTGCCTCTATTCTTGCCTGTCTGCTGTGCAGGGAGTCCTTTGTGGAGTTATAGTTGTTCAATTTGTTGTGAATTGCAGGGAAGATTTCAAGAGGCTCACCTTACGTTGCCATTTTTTTAATCAGAAAACCTATATATATATGTTTTTAATAAATGTTTTTATGTTGTAACAGTTTTAAATTTACAGAATTATTGTAAAGATAGTACAGAGAGTTCTCACCTATGGCACATCTAGTTTCCTTTATTGTTAACATCTTACATTAGTATGGTGCACTTTTCACAACTAATGGACCAATATAGATACATTATTAAACTCCTGACTTTGTCCAGATTTCTTCAGTTTTTCCCTAATGTCTTTTTTTGTTCAATGGTATTCCATCCAGGATACCATATTACATTCTTTAGACATCCTCTGGATTGACAGTTCTACAAACTTCCTTGTTTTTCAGACTTTCAGACTGTTTTTCAGACTTTCTTTGACAGTTTTAAATATTTTTGCTTAGCTATTTTGTACAGTTAATTTCATTTTTTCTGATATGTTCCCTCATAATTAGACTAGAGTAATGTGTTTTGCGGAGGAAGACCTGAAAGGTAAAGTACCATTCTTATCATATCATATCAAATGTGTACTATCAACATATGTTAAACTATATGTTAAACTTGATCACTTGGTTTGAAGTAATGTTTGTCAGATTCTCCGTTGTAAAGCTACTCTTTTTTCCTTTCTTCCATACTGTCCTCTTTGAATGAAAGTCATTACATGTGCCCATACTTAAGCAGTGAGTGTCACACTTCATTGATCTTCTTAAGGGTGGAGCATCTGTATACATTATTTGGAATCTTTCTGCACCTGAGGTTTGCCCATTCTTCTCATTTATTTATTTATTCAGAAATTTATTTATATCACTATACACTGAGGGATGTTTATTTTATGCTTTTGGGTTACAAGCTTATGCTATTTTATTTATTTTGCTGCTAAAATTTTCCAGCTTTGGCCATTGAGAGTTATCTCAGTTGGCTCCTGTATTCCTTTCACGTAGTCCAACTTTATTTTTTAGACTTTTTTATTGGTTGCATTACAAGAGATTTCAAGGTAATTTTTTTTATGATTGCTGATCAAGTGCTAGAATCAACCATTTCTTCAAGGAACCCTGATTTATTTCATTGGGGAATGGTGTTAGAAACCAGCATCTGGGTTCAAAGTGTGCTGATTGATTGTGTCATTGCTTCTAGGGGTTCCCAGATGACAAAGAAGGAAATATAAGTGTGTATATTTAATCAATGTGTATACATATATTTGTAAATATTTTTGAGATATAATTAACATGACATTATGCAAGTTTAAGTTGTACAACATGTTGATTTAATACACTTCTATATTGCAATATGATTACCACTGATAGCATTAGCTAACATGTCTATCCCATCACATAATTATTTTTTTTGGTAGTGAGGATATTTAAGTTCTAGTCTCTTAGCAACTTTCAAGTATATAATATAGTATTATTAAGTATAATAACAATGCTGTGCATTAGATCCCCAGAACTTATTCATCGTTTACCTGCAGGCTTATACCCTTTGACCAACATCTCCTCAATATCCTCACCTCCTAGCTCCTGGTAACCACCATTCTACTCTCTGTTTCCATGAGTTTGGCTTCTTTATATTCCACATGAGTGATAGCATATAATATTTGTCTTCCTCTGTCTAACTTATCTTTTTGAGTTAGTGTTTTCATTTCCTTCAAGTAAATACCCAAAGTGGAATGTGTGGATCATCTGGTAATTCACTTTTTAATTTTTGAAGAACTTTTTGAGGAAAACATATTGTTTTTCATAGTGGCTGTACCATTTGGCCTTCCTACCAACAGTGTACCACGGTTCCAATTGTTCCACATCCTTGCCAACATTTGTTGTTTCATGTTTTTTTAATACTAGCCATTCTAGTAGGTGTGAAATGATACCTCATTGTGATTTTAATTTACATTTTCCTGATGATTAATAAGTGACATTGAGCAACATTTCATGTGCCTGTTGGGTACTTGTATGTCTTCTTTGGGAAAATGCCTATTCAGTTTCTCTGCTCAATTTTAAAATTTATTTTCCAGCTTTATTGAGATGCATTAACATTGCATAAGTTTAAGGTCTATAAAGTATTGATTTGATACATTTATAAATTGCAAAATGATTACCACCATTTACTAGTTACCACCTCCATCCTGTCACATAGTTTTGTGGTGAGAACATTTAAGGTCTACTGACTTACAAACATTCAAGTATATGATACAGTATTATTAGCTATAATCACTATGTTGTACATTAAACTCCCAAACTTGTTAATCTTATAACTAGGAGTTTGTATCCTTTGAGCAATACCTCCCTGTTTCCCCCACTCCCAAGACCTGGTAAGCACCTTTCTACTCTCTGTTTCTCTGAGTTTGTCCTTTTTAGATTCCACAGATTAAAAAAAAATACTCTCATTCATTGAAGAATGAAAAATGGTACTGCCTCTTTGGTTCTAGATCTGATTTCCAGAGGGCGGATGCCTCCACCAGATAACACTGTGAGATTCTTACTGAACTTAAAGCTATGGCTGCTACCTGGTAATTTGGGGTTTCTTATACCACTAGAGCAGCAGGTAAAGAAAGAAATTAACATAATGGCAAGACTAATTGACCTTGATCATCATGAGTAGGTAGAGTTGTTGCTCCTACACCCATTTTTAACTGTGAATGGGCAATGGTCCTGGAAGGAAGGGGCTGGAGAACAGGGAGGCCAGTCATTTCTCTGAGATGTCTAGCTTCCCAGAGATCTTGATCTCCTCGGGACTCATTCTACCATCACAGCAATGAAATTAGAAAGTGGCAGGAAGGGCAGACATCTTCAAGGGGACCCCACTCATATATTACATTGGTGCAAAAGTAATTGCGGTTTAAAAGGTTAAAAATAATTGCAAAAACTGCAATTAATTTTGCGCCAACCTAATACCATTTCCAGAAGACACCAATGTGAAGCATTCCCAACCATGACAAAACCTGCAGATTGGCTAAACTCTCAGGGAAGATAATATGTTCATTAACTATGGGCCAAGAGGGCATATGGCAATTGGGCTTTGAATGTCAGAAAATAGTACTGTTGGTGAAAGCAGAGAGCTTATCCCAAAGTTAAACTGAAGGATATTTTCATTGTTGGCTGAAATGGCCACTTCCGGAGTTTGTGAGACTTTGACTTCATCAGTCAGAAGAAGGACCAACTTTCTATACCATAAGACCTTCTCAAGGCTCCTTTGGAAAACTGGATTTTTCTTTTGGTATTCTCCTATTTCTGTGTCCTACAACTTGACACCTTGTATCCCTCACATTTTTCCATATATGTTCAAATTTCCTTATTTTCTGAGTGCCAACAATGTTCCAGGCACTGTGTCAGGTTCACATAGTGGTGGGATTGGGACAGTGAGTTTGGGGGCTGTGGTGAGATACAAGGATGAGTTAGCCAGAGTACCTTCCTTTGAGGGCTTGAGATCCAGCAGCACAGATAAAACTTTGATCAAAAACAGTGTAAATGTGGTAGAACAGAAATGTAAACACACCGCCATGGGACTCCAAGGGAAGAATATATTCAGCTGTCTGGAGGTCATAGAGGGCTTCACAAAGGACAGAACACTTGAGCAGAGGCTTGATTAGTAAGTAGGTGCTTGCTAGGTTGAGAAGAGAGGGAAGGTCATTCAGGATAGACAGAACAGAGGCACAAAGGCACAAAAATAAGAAACATGACTGTGTTTTTATGGAATGGTAAGTGAATATTTGTGGGAAGCTGATCCATTACACAGATTTTTTCAGGCTTTTCTTTCTATAAGTGGTCAAGAGGTCACATAGATGCCGATCCCCAGCTTACATTCTTGTTAACTCAGACATTCTGGTAAGGATTTCTGTCCTCCTAAAGAAGGAGTTTTATTCAATAAGTTCTTATTATCAGAGGACATAGTACCTCCATTATTTTTCTTCTGTCTTAGAGCTTCATCTCAGAGTGGTATAAGGAATGATGCCCCCACCCCTAGATATTCTCAGACCCAAATCAGATGCCAGTTGCAGAATTTTCCTGTGAATCTCTGCCAAGACCTAGGGTTGATGGCCCTTGTTTTTTTTTCTGGAAAACCTGAGACATTCTGAAGAAGGACAAACTGGAGATGTCCTCTTTGGGAGGTCCCTGAGGGTTTTGGAGAGCAGGGTACCCAAGAAGTGCAGAGTGACTCAAGGTAACTGAGGAAGGGGTTGGGAGAAGGGGCATTCAGTAGCTAATACAAAGAAAATAATGCCACTCATGGCCTATAAATTCATTTCATACTCAATTACACTCAAGCAGCAACATCCATTCCCTCCCATTCCCAAGTAGACACACACACACACACACACACACACACACACACACTTTTTTTTTCATGGGAAAAATGAAAAGTAGACAAACATCTACAGATGTCAGTCAGAAAATAAGCCCCATTGGGAAGGTAAAACCACTTTCTTACTTTCCCTCACTTTCCTTGGGTTGTTACCAAGTTTGCCCTAGCAGTATTGGGGCTGGCTGCCAGCCCATTATGTCCATTGCCCACCTTTGTGCCAGAGATCACAACTTGTTATTGGTCTTTCACTACCAATGCCCTCAACTTGGAAGCAAAATGACTTTATACCTCCTTACTTCTTTGCAGAGAGTCCACAGTACTCCATATTCCAACTTCTGTAACTTTTATCAGTTCACTTATCACATGAAGTCTGTTTCCTCATCTCTAAAACTGGAATAATGTAATAATAATATCTATCTGAGAGAATAAAGTTTTTCTTATCTTCTCATTTTGCATGTGAGAAAACAGTCTCTCAGAGGGGAGGTGGTGTGCCCAAGGTTGCACAAAACTTAGAGACAAGTAGGGGACCAGAACTCATTTTTTATTTAGTTTTTCTTCAATACTTTTCCACTGCACCAAAAAGTTCCTCTGCTCAGCAGTCTTTGTACATTGGTAAGAGATAGATGAATCACATTAACATCAAAAGCCCAATATCAAAGCAAGAAGGATAGATGGTTGGGTCATAAATCTACAGTTTTGTTAACATGACTCACTTTAAAGAGAATTTATTCAGTAGGCATTGATTTTTTGTCTTTTAGCATTGGACTTGCAATGAATGGTTTCATATAAAGCAAAACACACTACCTTTGGTATTTAATGAGAGAAGAATCACAGCCTAGTCAAGAGGTGTAGTTCCCGACCATGAAGAAATACCTGCCTGATGAGGGAGAGATAGTTTTCATTCTCTAAGGAGTCCTAGTGTTCAGGAACCTCCAGTCTGGTGAAGGAAATATTAATTCATCGAAAGTATATCTGTTGGGGACCTACTGTATTCCAATCACTGTTATTGGCACTGGGGATTTGTTGGTGAGAAAAATATATGTGACTATCATAATTGAGCTTACATTTTAGAGGGGGAGAAAGACAGTAAACAATAAATTTAATATGTAAGCAAAATGTGTTATGTTTTATAGAAATAAGTGCTAAGGAAAAATTAAAAGTAGGTGTTATGAACAGAATTGTGTTCCCCAATTTTCACATGTTGAATTCCCAATCAGAATGTGACTGAATTTGTAGACAGGGGCTTCAAAGTGCTAATTACATTAAACTGAGGTCATTAGGGTAGGCCCTAATCCAATGTGACTGGTGTCCTTATAAGAATAGGAAATTAGGACGCAGACACATAAAAAGGGAAAGCCATGTGAAAACACAGGGAGAAGACGGCCATCTACAAGCCAAGGAGAGAGGCTTCAGAAGAAATAAACCCTTCTTGATCTCAAACTTCCAACATCCAGAAGTGTGAGAAAATAAAGTTTCACTGTTGAAGCCACCCAGTTGGTGGTATTTTGTTATGGTAGCCCTAGCTGACTTCAGGGATACATACAGCAGGGAAATGGGATAAGAAGTGTTGAGGTGGGACTGGGGTGCAATTTTACCTAGAAAAGTAAGGTGGCATTTGAGCAAAACATTTAGAGGATGTGAATGAGCACTAGAGCTATTTGGGGAAGAATTTTCTAGGCAGAGAAGACAGCAAATGCAAAGGCCCTGAGGTGGAGTTTGTGCCTGATGAGTTTGAGGAGCAGCAAAGAAAGTCAGGATGGCTAAAGCAGAGTGAGTAACGTCACAGAGTTAGTCTACGGTGGGCCAGATCATGTAAAGACTTTCAGTTTACTATATGTAATTATACTCTGAGTGAAATTTAGATCCAGCCACTGCGGAAAACTGTCAATTCCTCAACAAATTAAAGATAGAATTATCACATGACCCAGCAATTCTACTCCTAAGTACATACCCAAATGATTAAAAAATAGAGAAACTCAAAGAGATGCATGTGCATGAATATTTATAACAGTATTGTTCACAATAGCCATAAAGTAGGAACAACCCAAATGGCAACAGATGACTGCATAAACAAAATATGGTATACCCATATGATGGTATACCCATATGATGGAATATTATCCAGTCATAAAAAAAGGTATGAAGTAGTGATACATACTTTGAGGTAGGGGAATCTTGAAAATATCATGTTAAGTGAAAAAGGCTAGACATAAAAAGTCACACATTACATAGTAACACTTACATAAAATGTTTAGAATTAGACAAGTCCATAGAGACGGAAAGCAGATTAGTGGTTGCCAGGTATTGGTTACATGATGGAATGGGAAGTAACTGTTTAATGGATATGGAGTTTGCTTTTGGGGTGATTAAAACATTCTAGAACTAGATAATGGTGATGATTGCACAACATTGAAACTGCACTAAAAATCACTAATGATAAATTCTGTTATATGTTTTTTACCATAATAAAAAATATTTAGGGGCCGGCCCGGTGGCTCGGGCGGTTGGAGCTCCGTGCTCCTGACTCCGAGGGCTGCTGGTTAGATTCCCACATGGGCCAGTGGGCTCTCAACCACAAGGTTGTCAGTTCAATTCCTCGAGTCCCGCAAGGGATGATGGGCAGCGCCCCCTGCAACTAAGATTGAACACGGCAACTTGAGCTGAGCTGCCACTGAGCTCCCGAATGTCTCAGTTGGTTGGAGCATATCCTCTCAACCGCAAGGTTGCCGGTTCGACTCCTACAAGGGATGGTGGGCTGCGCTCCCTGCAACTAGTAACAGCAACTGGTCCTGGAGCTGAGCTGCGACCTCTGCGACTAAGACTGAAAGGACAACAACTTGAAGCTGAGTGGCACCCTCCACAACTAAGATTGAAGGGGCAATAACTTGACTTGGAGAAAAGTCCTGGAAGTACATACTGTTCCCCAATAAAGTCCTGTTCCCCTTCCCCAATAAAATCTTTTAAAAATATTAGATTCAAAGAAATGTTTTGAACAAAGGAGTGTCTTGATCAGCTTTGTACTTTTAAAAAATCATTCTGACTGCTCTGTTAAGAAGGAATAGTTAGGTGTGTGGCAAGAATAGTAGTAGCAGGGAGATCAATTAGGGTCTCTTTTAATAATTCAATTGAGAGATCAGATGGATGGAAAAAGGAGTCTGGAGCTCAGGGGAGAGGTCTTGGGAAGAAGATATTAATTTGGAAGTCTTCAGCATTTAAATCCATGAGATTGGTTGAGATCAACAAGTCTCCCATCCCATATACACTATTTAGTCCCTTACATAGTAGAACTTCAATTCCGATAGAGGAGACAGGTGTTTTGTTTTGTTTTGTCTACTTTAAGAGGACTTCAACTTTTTTTTTTTTACTTTCTATTTTTTCATCATCAATTTTTACTTTCACTGTCTCTTTTATTTTTAAGATTTATTGGGGTGAAAATTATTAGTGAAGTTACACAGATTTCAGGTGTACAACTCTGTAATACATCATCTATACATATCACATTGTGTGTTCACCACCCAGAGTCACCATATATTTCCATCACCACATATTCCATCACCATATACTCAATCCCCTTTACTGTCATCTACCACCCCCATGCGCCCTTACCGTCTGGTAACCACTAAAATATTGTCTGTGTCTATGAGTTTTTGTTTCTTCATTTGTTTGTCTTGTTCTTTTCTTGATTTCAGTTTTATATACCACATATCAGTGGCATCATATGGTTCTCAACTTTTTCTGTCCGACTTATTTCACTCAGCATAATAATCTCAAGATCCATCCATGTTGTCCCACAAATGGTACTGTTTCATTTTTCCTTATGGCAGACAGTATTCCATTGTGTATATATACAACAACTTCTTTATCCAATCATCTATCGAAGGACACTTCGGTTGTTTCCATGTCTTGGCCACAGTGAATAAAGCTGCAATGAATATTGGAGTACATATATCTTTACAGATAAATATTTTTAGATTTTTGGGATAGATACCCAGGAGAGGGATTGCTGGCTCATATAGTAATTCTATTCTTACAGTTGCTATTATTTGTCTTGTTGATGATAGCCATTCTAACTGGTGTGAGGTGATATCACATTGTGGCTCTTATTTGCATTTCTCTGATGATGAGTGACGTTGAACATTTTTTCATATGTCTATTGGCCATTTGTATCTCTTGTTTAGAGAAATGCCTACTCAGGACCTCTGCTCATTTTTTAATTGGATTGTTTGTTTTTTTGTTGTTGTTGAGTTGTATGAGTTCCTTACTCATATCAATTTTGGATATTAGCCCCTTATCAAAAGCGTTGTTTGCAAAAATCTTCTCCCATTCGATTGGCTGCATCTTTATTTTGTTGATGGTTTCTTTTGCTGTGTAGAAGCTTTTTAGTTTGATAGAGTACCATTCATTTACTTTAGCTTTTACTTCCCTTGCCTTTGAGGTCAAATTCATGAAAAGCTCTTTGAACCCAAGCTCCATAAGTTGAGTACCTCTGTTTTCTTGTGTGCAGTTTATTGTTTCAGGTCTTATGTTTAGTTCTTTGACCCATTTTGAGTTAATTTCGGGACATGGTGATAGATAGCAGTCTTGTTTCATTCTTTTGCACGTGGCTTTCCAATTCTTTCAGCACTATTTATTGAAGAGGCTGTCTTTTCTCCATTGGATGTTTTCGGCTTCTTTGTTGAAAATTATCTGTCCATATTTATGTGGCTTTATTTCAGCGTTCTCAATTCTATTCCACTGGTCAGTGTGTCTGTTTTTCTGCCAATACCATACTGTTTTCATTACTGTTGCCCTGTAGTACAAGCTGAAGTCAGAAGTGTGATACCTCCAGCATAGTTCTTTTTTCTTAAGATTGCTTTGGCTATTTGGGGTCTTTTTTGGTTCCATACAAATAGGATGCTTTTTTGTTCTATTTCTGTAAAAAATTGCCATTGGGATTTTGATGGGGATTGCATTAAATCTGTATATTGCTTTCGGTAATATGTCCATTTTAACTATGTTGATTCTTCCAATTCATGAACATAGGATGTCTTTCCATCTCTTTGTGTCTTTTTCAATTTCTTTTTTAAATGTCTTATAGTTTTCAGTATATAAGTTTCTTACAACTTTGGTTAAGTTTATTCCTAAGCATTTTATTCTTTTCATTGCAATTACAAAAGGAATTTCTCTCTCTCTCTCTCTCTCTCTCTCTCTCTCTCTCTCTCTCTCTCTCTCTCTCTCTCTCTCTCTCTTTTAAAGGAGGGCGCAGCTCAAAATGATCCATGCAGGGATCCAACCGACAACCTTGGTGTTGGTAGCACTGGACTCTAACCAACTGTGCTCACCGGCGCCCTCTATTTATTTCCCTTTCTGAGATCTCATTGTTAGTGTATAGGAATGCAATGCACTTTTGTACATTGATTTTGTAGCCGGCAACTTTACTGTATTCATTGATTGTTTCTAATAGATTTTTGATGGAGTCTTTAGGGTTTTCTATATATAGCATCACGTCATCTGCAAAAACTGACAATTTAACTTCTTCATTCCCAATTTGTAAGCCATTTATTTCTTTCTCTTGCCTGATCGCTCTCGCTAGGACTTCCAATATTATGTTGAAGAGCAGAGGTGATAGGGGACAGCCCTGTCATGTTCCTAAACGTAGAGCAAAGGTCTTCAGTTTTTCACCATTGATTATGATATTAGCTGAGGGTTTGTCACATACGGTTGATACCCAGTTTGCTATGGCCTTTATTATGTTAAGGTATTTTCCTTCTATGCCCATTTTGTTAAGTGTTTTAATCATAAATGGATGTTGTAAGTGGTCAAACGCTTTTTCTGCACCTCTTAATATAATCATATGATTTTTGTTCTTTATTTTGTTTATGTGGTGTATCACATTCATCAATTTGTGTATGTGGAACCATCCTTGTGTCCCTGGGATGAACCGCATTGGTTGTGATGTAGAATTTTTTAATGCATTGTTGCATTCTACTTGCTAGAATTTCGTTTAGGGTATTTGCATCTGTATTCATCAGAGATACTGGTCTGTAGCTTTCTTTTTTTGTGTCATGCTTACCAGGTTTTGGTATCAGGGTAATGTTCACCTCATAAAATGGATTTGGGAGTATTGTCTCTTCTTCAATGTTTTGGAAGAGTTTGAGTAGGACAGGTATTAGATCCTCTTTGAACGTTTGGTAGAATTCACTAGTGAAGCCATTTGGCCCTGGACTTTTGGTTTGGGAAGATTTTAGATGACTGATTCAATTTCCTTACTGGTGATCAATCTATTTAGATTATCCAGTTCTTCGTTATTCAGCCTAGGAAGTCTATATGTTTCTAAGAACTTGTCCATTTCTTCCAGGTTAATGAATTTGGTGGCATATAATCATTGGTAGTATTCTTGAATAATCCTTTGTATTTCTGTGGCATCCATGGTAAACTCCCCTCTTTCATTTCTGATTTTTTTCTATTTGTGTCTTTTCTCTTGTACCTTGGTGAGTATAGCCAAACGTTTGTCAATTTTATTAATCTTTTCAAAAACCAGCTGTTTGTTGCATTAAGTTTTTTCTATTGTCTTTTTGTTCTCTGTTTCATTTAGTTCTTGTCTGATTTTTACTCTTTCTTTCCTCCTGCTGACTTTGGGTTTCATTTGTTTTCCTTTTTCTACTTCTATCAGGTGTGATGTGAAGTTACCTATCTGGAATTTTTCTTCTTTCTTGAGATAGACCTATAATGATATAAATTTCCTTCTTAAACCTGCTTCGGCAGCATCCCAAAAATTTTCGAAGGATGTTTTTCATTGTCATTTGTTTCTATGTATCTTTTGATCTCTCCTCTTATTTCTTCTTTGACCCAGTCATTCTTTAAAAGCATGTTGCTTAATCTCCATGTATTTGTGGTTTTTCCTGCTTTCTTTTTACGAACCTTTATCCAGTTTCAAAGGTTTGTGATCAGAGAATATGCTTGCGATGATTTCAATCTTCTTAAATTTGCTGAGGCTACTTTTATGTCCCAATATATGGTCTTCCTTGATAATGTTCCATGTACACTAGAAAAGAATGTATAGTCTGATATTCTAGGATGAAGTGCTCTATAAATGTCAATTATGTCCATTTCATCTAGGGCTTAACTGTGTCATTCACAATTGTGTCAATTGTGTCATTTAGGGCTGTTATTTCTTTATTTATTTTCTGTTGGATGATCTATCCATAGCTGTCAATGATGTATTTAGGTTCCCTACTATAATTGTGTTTTGGTTAATTTCTCCCTTTAGCTCTGTTAGTAGTTGCTTAGTATATTTCAGTGCTCCCTGATTGGGAGCATAAATATTGATAACTGTTATGTCTTCTTGCTGTATAGTCCCCTTTATCATTATTAAATGTCTGTCTTTGTCCATCTTGTTACCATTTTTATCCTGAAGTCTGTTTCATCAATAACAGTATAGCTACACCTGCTTTTCTCTGAATACCATTTGCTTGGATTGTCAGTTTCCACCCTTTCACTTTGAGTCTGTATTTATCCTTGTAGCTCAGATGTGTTTTTGGAGGCAGCTTATGGTTGGGTTTAGTTTTTGGATCCAATCTGCTACTCTGTGCCTTTTTATTGATGAGTTCAGTCCATTTACGTTTAGAGTGATTATTGATATATAAGAATTTCCTATCATTCTATCTCTTTTTTTCTGGTAGGATGGTGTCTCAATTGTTTCTTTACCTTTTTGTTGCTCTCTATTATTTCAGTGTGGTGGTATTCTGTGATTTTTTCCCCCTGTTTCTTCTTTTTTTATGTTATACATTTCTGCTCTAGATTTATTTTTTGAGTGTTTACTCTTAAGTTTATGTCAAAGAAAGTTTTATACTTAGAGTATTCCATTTTGTTCAGTATGCTTCCTTTCTCCATTCCCTTGTGCCAGTTCAGACCTTTACTCTCTCCTCTTTTATGCTTTTGTTGTCACAAATTATCCCTATTTATTCTGCGAGTTGATTTCTGCACTGCAGTAACAAGTTGTCTTTTTCCTCTTTTTTAAGTGTTTTTTTTTTTTTTCATTCTTTACCTGTATGTTATGTTTAAGTGTGTAGTGTCTTATTTGGTATAGGGGTTGCTATTTCCTGTTTCTGTCTGTTCGTAATACTACTCATGATTTTGCAATCTTTTGCTTTTTTGTTTTTGGTCGAATAGCCTCCTTCAGTATTTCTTGTAGTGCAGGCCATGTGTTAGAAAATTCCCTCAGCTTCTTTATGTCTGGAAAGCTCTTTATTCCTCCTTCATATCTAAAGGATATCTTTGCTGGATATGTTATTCTTGGCTCATAATTTATCTCTTTCAATAGTTTGAATATTTGATTCCACTCCCTCCTGGCTTGTAGAGTTCTGGTGAAAACTCTGATGATAATCTAATGCGCTTTCCTTTATATGTTACCGTCTTCTTTTCCTTGGCTGCCTTGAAGATATTTTCTTTGTTCTTAATTTTAGACAGCTTCAATGCAATGTGCCTTGCAGAAGACCTGGTGGGATAGAGGTAATTAGGTGTTCCTATTTGCTTCTTGCATTCGAGGATCCAATTTTTTCCTCATGTTTGGGAAGTTCTCGCCAACTATTTGTTTGAATATACTGTCTGTTCCCTTCTCCTTTTCTTCTCCTTCTGGTATACCCATTACTCTTATGTTGCCATTTCTGATGGAGTCAGAAAATTCTTGTAGATTTCTTTCATTTCTTTTAACTCTCAAGTCTCTCTTTTCTTCCATCTGTGTCGTTTCCAGATTTTCATCTTCGATGTCACTGAGTCTTTCGTCCATCTGGTCAACTCTATTACCTAAGCTGGCTATTGCATTCTTCATTTCTTTTACTGAACTCTTAATCTCCAGAAATTCCATTAGGTTCTTTTTTAAAATTTCGGTCTCTTTGGTAAAATGTTCATTTTATTCTTTGATTGTTTTTCTGAGTTCATTGAACTGCCTGTCTGTGTTTTTTTGCATCTCGTTGAGGTTTTTAAGAGCTGCAATCTTGAATTCTCTGTCATTTAAGTCACATATTTCCATGTTTTTAAGTTCATTTTCAGGAGACTTTTCATTTACTTTCTGAGCTGCCTTGTTACCATGGTTATTCATAGCAATTAATGAATTATTATTTCTCTTTGTAGGCACCCGCAAAAATGGGTTCTGCAACAGAGTGATAGAAAGAGGTCTTTCTTTTGCTCTCCAGTAGGTTTTGGTAGAATGTTTAATTTCTCTCCTACTGCAGCCTTTTATTCTCTCTCATGCTGTAGTGTTATATTTTCTCTGCACTGCTCCAGCTTCTCATGCAATGGGGGGATTCCCTGGAAGTCTGGCTTCTCTTCCGTGAACATGTTGCCTGGGTCACAGGGCACCATCTCCGTTGGGTGGATGTGGAGAGCGTCTGAAGTTCCAAAGCTCTTTGTGCCCTAGTTTCAGAGCCTGTGTGTTTCAGCAGATCTGTTTACTCCTGAAGGTATCCTGCCAGACAGATGGGGACAGCGGCAGGGTGGCTTTTGAAAGGTGTCCCAGAGCAATGGCGGACACAGCCAGTCCTGCATCCATGGCTCCCTCCCCTTCACCAGAACTAGTGGCCTGCAAGTCCATGGCTGCGGGCTGCAGTTCTCAGAACTGCAAATATTCTGTTCTTTTGATCTGACACTGGCTGTTCAGGTTCTAGCACTGGGCAGGTGGGGGTGGGGTGAACTCTGGGAGGGTCGGGAGGGGTCAGCTAGGCTCTGTGCCTATGCCTTCCATCCTCTGCTCAACAGTGAGAATTTAAACCGCCATTTTCACCCTTCTCCCTTCAGTCTTTGCTCCGAGGTCTCTGCTGTGAATGTTATGTTCAGCCGTAATATATGCTGATCCCTCTGGCAGGACTGTGGGCCATAAGCAGAGCCCTAGCAGACCAAATTTTTCTCTCTCCCATGATTATGATAGCTCTGGAATGCAGGGAGCTGCGAGCTCAGAGCTCTGGTCTGTGTCCTGCGGCCCATGCTGTGGCCTGTGTCTCCGCACTTTCCCCTCCCCTTTATTCCATCTCATCCAATTTGCCCACCTTTAGATGATTTCAGTTGCATCTTAGTCTTGCCTGTTTGCTGCGCAGGGAGTCCTTTGTGAAATTATAGCTGTTTAATTTGTGGTAAACTGCAGGGGAGATTTCAAGAGGCTCACCTCAGGCAACCATTTTTATGATGTAATCTGCCTTCTTTTAAGAGGAAATCATCTTCACTCTAGGGAGGCGTGTTTATTGCGAGAACCTATTGTTACCCTGATGTATCCCTAGTGCAATGGAAAATTAGTAGTCTCCTCACTCTAAAGATCTCCTAATCTGACTAGGGATACATTGCCCATCCACTCTAAGTAACTCTCAACTGAACATAAAGACATTGTTCTGCACTGGGAGCGTCCTCCTGTCTAGTGGGGAAAGCATGGCCCTCACTCTGGGCTCCCTAGTCTTCATGCCTGTAGCCCTGAGAAAGGGGCACGGAAAGCACTACCATTGCACAGGCAGTAACATCAACTCACAGACCTAAAGTTAACAATGAAGAGATCCATACATGCTACAACTGAAATCTGAATGAATATCAGTTAATGTCCATCATGTCTGGAAAGAGCAATTAGAGTCCATTAATTAAGTTGCTGGTAGCACTGCCATTTCAAAGCTAATTATCCTTAATTGGACTTGTCTTCTTTGATAAGTATTCAGTTCCCTTCCATTCAATTTAACAATGTTCCACACTATCCTTGACTCTTCAGGGAATACCATACCTTAGAGGAGCTTAATATTTTGTCATGGGATCAGCCTAGTACATTGATAACTCCCACTTAAAACGGAATGTGATGAGTGGTGTAGAGAGTTATATGCTAGAGTTAGAGTACTGCAAGGGTGCTTAAGGGAAAGGTTAATTCTGCCTGGGGAGGGAGCGAGTTGGATTTAGTTTTGTAGAAGAAGCAACGTTTGAGCTGGAACTCGTGAGTAAAATTTTCACGGCATTCCAGCCAGATGGAAAAGCATAAGCACGTGATTCGAGGTTGAAAAGTGCAGAGTATATATACTTACTAATATAACTATTATTTTTATTTATTTCATTTATCCATTAATTTAGCAAATATTAACCGAGCACCTATTATATTCCAGGCACCTTCTTAGGAGTTTTGGATAGAACTATAAACAAATCAAATTCCCTGTCCTCATAGAGATTGCATTTTAGAGGGCTGTGATAGATCATAAACAAATAAGCAAATAAATGTACAGTTAGGTAGTAATAAGTATTTTTCTTTTTAAAGCACAATGAAGGGATAGAGAGTAATGGGGGAGAGGTTCTGCTCTTTTATACAGGGTGGTCAGGAAAGTCATCTCTGCTAAGATATCAGTTGAATAGAGACCAGGATGAAATAATGGGGTGAGTCAAGTATATATCCAGTGGAAGAACATTTCAGATGGAGAAAACAGTAAGACACTGTGGTAAGAGTATGCTTGCTATCTGCTAGGACCAGCAACTTCTGAGCAATAGGAAGAACAGAGTCAAAATTTACCAAGATGAAGAAACCTAAGATAGGAACAGGCTTGAGATTAATGGAAGATCTGAAGTTTGGTTTAAGGCATGTAAAATTTAAGATGTTTATTAGCCATCCAAATGTAGGTGTCCAATGGGCAGTTGGATATATGAATCTGTAGTAAAGGGGAGACATCCATTAAAAATCGGTGAGTTGATGGCACATAGATGGTATTTAACATGATGAGAGTGGATGAGATCACAAGGGAGCAACTGTAGATAGAGACATAGTCTATGTGCTGAGCTCTGAGGTGCTCCAATGTTAAGCATTTGGATTGATGAGAAGGAACCAAAAATAAAGAGAGACTTGAAAGAAATGGTGGATGGTGGTTTTTGCAAAGGTGAAGGGAAGAAGTAATGAGGTTTTTAATTATAGTCCTGGCAGTGGGGAAAGCAGAAATAGTGTCACAGTTTAACAGGGCATTATGGGAGTAAAATCATCAGGATTAAACATGAGGGTGGGGGTAGTCATGGAGAGAGAAGGGCACAGGAGGCCTTTGGGGAATGTTTCTGGCTCCGACAACTTGGTAGATAGTGGTGCCATTAACTAATATAGGGGACATTAGCAGAGGAGGGAATAATGAGTTTGAGCAGATGAAAGAAAAAGGAAGTCTCAGGGAAATTTTGAGTTCAGTTTGGGACATTTTAGTTTGAAATTCTTGTGAGGTATTCAAGAGGAGATGTCAGACTGTAGCTATAAATGCCAAGACCTAGAACAATATAAAAGCTGACATTGTTTCTTCAGCCACAAATCACAGTATGTCTATCACTCAGTCTCATAATATATTAGGTTGGTGCAAACATAATTGCAGTTTAAAAAAATAAAACTAATTGCAAAACCCACAATTACTTGTGTACCAACTTAAACCTAATAGTGTATACTGGTGGATGAGGTTTGGAGGGGAGAGATACTTAAAAGGAGGAAATTTAAATTTCTGAATCTTCTCTGCCACTTATTAACTGTGGGGCCTTTGGCTACTTATGTCATCTTTCTAAGCCTAGGTACCCTCAGTGATAATTGGAGACAACATTTATACATTGTGGGGCTGTTTTGATAATTAAATGATTTACTGCTTGGAAAAATAATCTTGAGAGGAGTTAGTGCTAACAAAATTTTGGTTGAATGAGACTATGAATGGATTAATTTGAGCACCTCCCAGGAGCACTAGGGAACTCAACATGGAAGGCTATAAGCCAGGCAGGACAAACCTGGGGCGTAAATGAGGAGTGAGGGTAGAAAGGAACTTTCTGGAATTTCCTGGTAATTCTCTAGAGATCCTAGAAATTTAGGTGGTGACCTTCAGGAAGGGCTGCAAGGAGGTCCCATCTCACCTGCATGCCTACTCTGTCTTGTACATGCAAAGAACGGAACCAGCTATGAACCCTCTCTGGTGGTACAGAGAATAACTCCCATCTGGTAGGCCTGCCTTTGGGATGTCTGTGAAAATTTCCCTAAGAATGAAGCTGTATCTTGGGAATAGGTGGGGTTCAGAGGGGGAACTAGGAGCCAGGAATTCAGGGCTTGGGGGCAGAGCAACACTGAAATGGGTTAGGCAATGACCTGGTTGGAGCAGAAGGAGATAAACAGGGGGAGGATAAAAGGGGATATAAAATCACAGCAATACTATAAGAAATCAAGAGAAAGAAAGTGAGAAAGACTGACAGGCAGATAGACTGACTGACTGATGAAGACTAGAACTAGAATGAGAAGGTATTTTCCACTACAGTAGTGCCCGTCAAAACCTAGCAGAAAACCTGACAGGTAGGTAGGTAGTGAGGATTTGTTGAATGAAAGAGTGTATGAATGGGTCAGAGGACAGGCAAGGAGGAGAGAGAGAGAGAGAGAGAGAGAGAGAGAGAGAGAGAGAGAGAGAGAGAGAGAGAGAGAGAGAGAAAGGGAGAGAGAGAGAGAGATTCGAGTGGTGGAAGAGTGAATCTGTAACTGAAATTAATTCAACAAACATTTATTGATTCCCTATTTCCTGCCAAGTACTGAGGAAATTAGAAGCTGGAGGCATATCACTGAGTTACGAATAACTCTGAGATCTAAAAGGATGACAGCCATGTTAGAGAGCAGCATTGAAAAGAGGTCACAGTTATCAATTGTTGACAGTGTGTGGCTATCTCCAGAATGTTCTTACTCTGCCTACTTCTGGTGTATTTATCATCTCTATCCCTACAATAGTCAAACTTTAGGAAAACCAACAAGGATGTTTTCATATCAGTTGTTACCACATAAAACTGAAAAAAACCTCATTTGGAACGACAGTTATTATTACCTAATTTATCTTTTTTGATTCTTACTAGAACCATGAAACACATATATCATCATTCCCATTTTAGATATGAAAAAAAAAACCTGAGGCTTTGAGTTAAATAGCTTGCTCAAGATCACATGATAAAAAAGGGAGGGCTAGTTCTTCTATTTGCTTGGGGCCAGTGCTCTGTCTTCTCACACTTGGCTGCCTTCATAAGTTCTGTACACACCTAGTTCCAATACCACCTTCCAAAGATTGAATAAATGAAAATGGAGCCATCTGAAGACAGAATATGTTGACCAAAAGAATGTGCTGCACAGAGGAATTTTAACTTTACAATAGATCTTACATCAATATAAGAAGGCTACCAGTGTAATTCATTCATTTTCTCATTACTTTTTCAATTATTCACATATTCAGCAATCCTCAAACAGAGGTTGATCTCATACTATATGTCCTAAACAGTTGTGAGTGTAAATAAAAACAACTCAGAAATAATGAATACCTGGAGAACCTCTCATTCCATTGAGTGATGGGCAAACCAAGGATAGCAATTATAATAGCTAACATTTACTGAACATTTACATTGTTCCAACTGTTAATACTTTCCATGATTTAACTTGTTTTATCCTCAGAATAACCCTATGGAATATAGGTATTATTATTTCCCCCATTTTTTAATTTATTTATTGGGATGACAACTGTTAGTAAAATTAAATAGATTTCAGGTGTACAATTCTGTATTACATCATCTATAAATCCCATTGTGTGTTCACCACCCAGAGTCAGTTCTCCTTCCATCACCATATATTTGATCCCCCTTACCCTCATCTCCCATCCCCCACCCCCTTTACCCTCTGGTAACCACTAAACTATAGTCTGTGTCTATGAGTTCTTCTTTCACATTTGTTTGTCTTGTTCTTTTGTTGTTTTTGGTTTATATACCACATATCAGTGAAATCATATGGTTCTCTGCTTTTTCTGTCTGACTTATTTCGCTTAGCATTATACTCTTAAGATCCATCCATGTTGTCACAAATGTTCCTATAACATCTTTTCTTACGCCGAATAGTATTCCACTTTGAATATATACCACAACTTCTTTACCCATTCATCTATCGAAGGACATTTTGGTTGTTTCCATCTCTTGGCCACCGTAAACAAAGCTGCAATGAACATTGGAGCACACGTGTCTTTATGTATAAATGTTTTCAGATTTTTTGGGTAGATACCCAGGAGAGGGATTGCTGGGTCATATGGTAATTCTATTCGTAATTTTTTGAGGAACCTCCACACTGCGTTCCATAACGGCTGCACCAGTCTGCATTCCCACCAACAGTGTATGAGGGTTCCTTTTCTTCCACAGCCTCTCCAACACTTGTCACTATTTGTCTGTTGATGATAGCCATTCTGACTGGGGTGAGGTGATATCTCATTGTGGTTTTTATTTGCATTTCTCTGATGATTAGTAATGTTGAGCATTTTTTCATATGTCTATTTGCCATTTGTATGTCCTCTTTAGAGAAATGTCTCTTCAGGTCCTCTGCCCATTTTTCAATTGGGTTGTTTGTTTTTTTGTTGTTGAGTTTCATGAGTTCCTTGTATATTTTGGATATTAGCCCCTTGTCGGAGGCACTGTTTGCAAAAATCTTCTCCCATTGAGTTGGGTGCCTCTTTATTTTGTTGATGGATTCTTTTGCTGTGCAGAAGCTTTTAAGTCTCATATAGTCCCATTCGTTTATTTTAGCTTTTACTTCCATTGCCTTTGGAGTCAAATTCATAAAATGCTATTTCAACCCAAGGTCTATAAGGTTAGTACCTATGTTTTCTTCTATGCAGTTGATTGTGTCAGGTCTTATGCTTAAGTCTTTGATCCATTTTGAATTAATTTTGGTACATGGTGACAGATAGCAGTCCAGTTTCATTCTTTTGCACATGGCTATGCAATTCTCCCAGCACCATTTATTGAAGAGGCTGTCTTTTCTCCATTGTATGTTTTTAGCTTCTTTGTCAAAAATTATCTGTCCATATTTATGTGGTTTTATTTCTGGGTTCTCAATTCTATTCCATTGGTCTATGTGTCTGTTTTTCTGCCAATACCATGCTGTTTTCATTATTGTAGCCCTGTAGTACAAGCTAAAGTCAGGGAGTGTGATACCTCCAGTATTGTTCTTTTTTCTTAAGATTGCTTTGGCTATTCGGGATCTTTTGTGGTTCCAAACAAATCTGATGATTTTTTGTTCTATTTCTTTAAAAGATGCTATTGGGATTTTGATGGGGATTGCATCAAATCTGTATATTGCTTTGGGTAATATGGGCCATTTTAACTATGTTGATTCTTCCAATCCATGAGCATGGGATGTCTTTCCATTTCTTTGTGTCTTCTTCAATTTCTTTCAAAAATGTCTTATAGTTTTCAGCATATAGGTCTTTCACATCCTTGGTTAAGTTTATTCCTAGGTATTTTATTCTTTTTGCTGCAATTGCAAAAGGAATTGTTTTTTGTATTTCTTTTTCTGAGATTTCATTGTTAGTCTATAGGAATGCAATGGACTTTGGTACGTTGATTTTGTAGCCAACAAATTTACTGTATTTGTTGATTGTTTCTAACAGCTTTTTCGTAGAGTCTTTAGGGTTTTCTATATATACCATCATGTCATCTGCAAAGAGTGACAATTTAACTTCTTCATTCCCAATGTGGATGCCTATTATTTCTTTCTCTTGCCTGATTGCTCTGGCAAGGACTTCCAACACTATGTTGAAAAGCAGAGGTGATAGGGGACAGCCCTTTCATGTTCCTGAATGTAGAGCAAAGGGCTTCAGTTTTTCACCATTATCTATGAGATTACCTGTGGGTTTTTCACATGTGGCCTTTATCATGTTAAGGTATTTTCCTTCTATACCTATTTTATTAAGTGTTTTTATCATAAATTGATTTTGTATCTTGTCAAATGCTTTTTCTGCAGCAATTGATATAATCATATGCTTTTTGTCCTCAGTTTGTTTATGTGATGTATCTCATTGACGAATTGGCGGATGTTGAACCAATCTTGTGCCCCGGCGATGAACCCCACTTGGCCATGATGAATAATCTTTTTAATGCATTGTTGTATTTGATTTGCTAGAATTTTGTTTAGGAGTTTTGCATTTGTATTCATCAGAGATATTGACCTGTCCTTTTCTCTTTTTGTGTTCTCCTTACCAGGTTTTCGTATCAGAGTAATGTTGGCATCATAAAATGAGTTAGGGAGTACTGTCTCTTCTTCAATTTTTTGGAAGAGTTTGAGCAGGATTGGTATTAGATCCTCTTTGAAGGTTTGGTAGAATTCACTAGTGAAGCCATCTGGTCCCGGGCTTTTGCTTTTGGGAAGGTTTTAGATGACTGATTCAATTTCCTTACTGGTGATCTGTCTGTTTAGATTTTCCAGTTCTTCATGGTTCAGCCTAGGAAGGCTACATGTTTCTAAGAACTTGTCCATTTGTTCTAGGTTATTGAATTTGGTGGCATATAGTCCTTCATAGTATTCTTGGATGATTCTTTGTATTTCTGTGGTGTCCATGATAACTTCCCCTTTTTCATTTCTGATTTTGTTAATTAGTGTTTTCTCTCTTTTTATCTTAGTGAGCCTAGCCAAGGGTTTGTCAACTTTGTTAATCTTTTTAAAGAACCAGCTCTTTGTCTCATTTTTTCTATTCTCTTTTTGTTCTCTATTTCATTTAGTTCTGCTCTGATTTTTGTTATTTCCTTTCTTCTGCTGACCTTAGGTTTCATTTGTTCTTCTTTTTCTAGGTCTTTAAGGTGTAACATGAGGTTATTTATTTGGGATTTTTCTTGTTTCTTGAGATAGGCCTGTAATGATATAAATTTCCCTCTTAAAATTGCTTTCGCTGCATCCCAAAAATTTAGTAGGATGTATTTTCATTGTCATTTGTTTCTATGTATCTTTTGTTCTCTCCTCTAATTTCTCCTTTGACCCGGTCGTTCTTTAAAAATATGTTGTTTAATTTCCATATATTTGTGTTTTTTCCTGCTTTCTTTTTGCAGTTGATATCGAATTTCAAAGCCTTGTGATCAGAGAATATGGTTGGTATTGTTTCAGTCTTTTAAATTTGCTGAGACAGATTTTATGTCCCAATATGTGGTCTATCCTTTAGAATGTTCCATGTACACTAGAAAAAAAATGTATAGTCTGATGTTTTAGATTGAAGTGCTCTATATATGTCAATTATGTCCATTTCATCTAATGTGTCATTTATGGCTGCTATTTCATTATTTATTTTCTGTTTGGACGATCAGTCCATAGCTGTCAATGATGTATTTAAGTCCCCTAGTATAATTGTGTTTTGGTCAATTTCTCCCTATAGTTCTGTTAGTAGTTGCTTGGTATATTTCGGTGCTCCCTGATTGGTTCATAAATATTGTTGACTGTTATGTCTTCTTGTTTTATAGTCCCCTTTACCATTATGAAATGTCCATCTTTGTCTCTTATTACCCTTTTCACCCAGAAGTCTTCTTCATCTGATATCATTCTGGCTACACTTCATTTTCTCTGGGTACCATTTGCTTGCAGTGTTAATTTCCACCCTTTCACTTTGAGTCTATGCTTGTCCTTGTAGCTGAGATGTGTCTCTTGGAGACAGCAATGATTGGGTTTAGTTTTTTGATCCAATGTGCTACTCTGTGCCTTTTTATTGGTGAGTTCAGTCCATTTCCATTTAGGTTGATTATTGACATGGATTTCCTATGATTCTATCTTTAGTTTTCTGGTAAGGCTGTGTCTCCATTGTTTCTTTGCCACTTTGTTGTTGTCTATTATTTCTGTGTGGTGGTATTCTATGATGTTTCCCTCTGTTTCTTCTTTTATTACAGTATATATTTCAGTTCTGGATTTTTTTTGAGTGGTTACCCTTAAGTTTATGTAAAAAAAAGTTTGATATTTAGAGTATTCCATTTTCTTCAGCACGCTTACTTTCTCAATTCCCATATTTCGGTTCAGGCATTTACTCTCCCCCTTTTTATGTTTTGGTTGCCACAAATTGTACCTGTTGATGGTGGTTGAATAGCCTCCTTTAGTATTTCTTGCAGTTCAGGTCATTTATTAAAAAATCCCCTCAGCTTTTGTATGTCTGGAAAGGTCTTTATTCCTTCTTTATATCGGAAGGATATATTTGCTGGATATATTATTCTTGGCTCATAATTTCTCTCTTTCAATAGTTTGAATATTTGATTCCACTCCCTTCTGGCTTGTAGAGGTTCTGCTGAAAATCTGATGATTATGTTGAAAATCTGATGATAATCTAATGGGCTTTCCTTTGTAGTTTACCGTCTTCTTTTCCCTGGCTGCCTTGAGGATTCTTTTTTGTTGTTGATTTTAGACAGCTTCAATACAATGTGCCTTGGAGAAGGCCTGTTGGGATTGAGGTAATTAGGTGTTCTATTTGCTTCTTGGGTTCGTGGATCCAGTTCTGTCCACAAGTTTGGGATGTTCTCATCACCAATTTGTTTGAATATATTCTCTGTTCCCTTCTGTCTTTCTTCTCCTTCTGGTATGCCCGTTATTCTTATATTGCTCTTTCTGATGGAGTCAGAAAGTTCTTCTAGAATTCTTTCATTTCTTTTAAGTCTCAAGTATCTTTCTTCTTCCATCTGTGTCATTTTCAGGTTTCTATATTCGATGATACTGATTCTTTCCTCCATCTGGTCAACTCTACTACCTAAGCTGGCTATTTCATTCTTAATTTCTTCTATTGAGTTCTTAATCTCCAGAAATTCTATTTGGTTCTTTTTAAAAATTTCAATGTCTTTCGTAAAATGCTCATGTTGTTCTTTGATTGTGTTTCTGAGTTCATTAAACTGCGTTTCTGTGTTTTCTTGCATCTCTTTGAGTTTTTTCAGAACTGCAAGCTTGAATTCTCTGTCATTTAAGTCACATATTTCCATATCTTTAAGTTCCTTTTCTGGAGACTTTTCACTTTCTTTCTGAGCTGTCTTGTTACCTTGGTTATTAAAACATTATTCACATCCTTGGTTATTCATGGCAATTACTGATTTATTATTTCTGTTCCTAGACATCTACAGGAGTGGCCTCTGCAACAGGTTGATAGGAAGAGGTCTTTCATTTGTTTTCCAGTACTTGTTGGCAGAATGTCTTATTTTCTCTCTGACTGCAGCTTTTTTTTTCCCTCTCTTTTACGGTAGTGCTATGTTTTCTCTGCACTACTCCAGCTTCTCACACAATGGGGGGATTCCCTGGGAGACAGGCTTCTCCTCTGTTAATAGTTCACCTGGGTCACAGGGCCCACTGTCCGTGTGGGTATGCGGAGAGCTTTTCAAATTTCAAAGCTCTTCCTGCACCAGATTCAGAGCTGGTATGTTTCAGCAATTCTGTTTACTCCTGCAGCGATCCGCCCAGATAGGTGGGGCCAGGGGCATGGTGAGTTGTGAGAGTTGGCCCAGAGCAATGATGGCGACCATCACCACAGCCAGTCCTGCTTCCACAGTTCCCTCCTATTTCCCCCATTTTATGGTTAATGAATTGAGGCTCAGAGAGATCACACAACTTGCTTAAGCTCTGTGGCAGAACCAAAATCTAAATCCAGAGAGCCTGACTACAGAGTCTCCAAAATGACAACTCCTGGCTGTGATAATGCTACATTCTCCAGCCTCTTTTCTTACTCGTCCTTACGTTGCTTCCCTTCCAGTCAGAGGATGTCTCTCCCCTTCCTGTCTCATTCTCATTGCCATCCCCAGGCTTCTTTTCTTCAGGTACCTTTGTCTGGAATGATTGCTTTATCCCTATTGTTTTATCTTCCTGCAACCAAAGTCTCCGCATACTTAAAATGGCAGATCAGATGTTGCCAACTCCATCATGAATCTTAAAATAAGCCCACCTAAGCAATGTGGAGTGAACTCTTCTTTATCCTCTTCAGGATGTCATGGTCTTAACTTCCACCTTTTGTAGCACTCACTATGTCCTGCTTATATTTTGTTCTTATCTTGTTCTTACTGGTGCACTTACCTTTCCTCCCTGCCCCAACTAGACTACAACTCCCTTAAGAGCTAGGGCCATGTCTGGAGCCCTCATAGTATTTGGCAAAGTGTTTAGGTGTTGTAGGTATCTGTTTGTATAGAAGTAAGTTATCTGATACTTGGTTCTCCAGGTATACATCAGCCTCATGAAGTAAGTTTTGGTCTATGAGCCTAAGTTACTTCCCCCTATCTAATTCCTAAAGACATTATTCACATCCTTGCTGCAGGCTATAGATGAAGGTGTGGAGCATGGGTGTGATAATGCCATAGAAGATAACAATGAACTTATTTTCATCTTGGAACACCTGTGAATGAGGTTTTAGATACATAGAGATGGGTATGCCATAGAAGATGACCACAAGAGCCAAACAGAAATGATAGATGATAAGGACTTTGAGATGGTAAGGTGAAGAGTGGAGGGCAAGGAGGTAGTCAGGAGGGTCCATTAAAGGTGAGGATGAAACTAAAGGGCCAAAGCAGGCTCATGGTACTGTTTCCCACCAGCAGCAGTTTACTGAGGTTGGTAGAAAATGTCAGATTTAGCATTCTGGACCTTACAAGTGAAATGGTTGAAGACATTGGAGAAACAGTAGAGTGATGACATTGTGGACATATGGATTCCATGGAAAGTGTTTTTTTCATTTAGTCCTTGGCTACCAGACACAGGCAGACCTTCTCTACATAAATAACATATGTTGGTACAGTGGTTATAGCCCAGATTTAGCCCATGACACTCAGGTGGAAGCATTCCATAATGCCAAGGAAGGTTTTTTTGTTTTGTTTTTTTGTTTGTTTGTTTTGTTTTGTTTTCAACCTGGGGAAAGTAGTGGGCCAGAAAGAGAATTAGGGTAGTAATCAGGCCATTGGCCAGTATGCGTGGGCTAGGGCTATTGCAGTAGCAGACGTCCAGAAAGGAGAGATTAGTGAAGAAAAGATACATAAGACTGTACTGTTGGTTAAGCCAGATGAGGAGGATGAGGAGGACATTGCCAATCAGAGAGATAAGATAGACTAGAGGTATTATGCTGAAGAAGAGTATTTTGTACTTGTGGAAAATTGAATAGGCCTATGAGCAGTCATGACTATAGAATTCTTTGTCCATTCTCTTCTCCAGGGTTGGCTTTCTGGGAGAAATGATTATAGGATCATTTGATATATGATCAGTCTGGACTGATGATCTCCTAGAAACTGGCCATATACTGAGCCTATAAAAAAGTCCACAGATTGAGTATCCTGAATATGGACTAAGTCCCTAAGTAAGAGAGTTGTATCCAATCAGAATTTGAAATGCCTTTGTTCACATATTTTCAAGGTAATTTTCTCTAACTTTGTCCTCCCCTGCACAGATCCAGATACTATTGCAGTAACTAACAGGGGGTGTGTTTCCTCCTACAACTTTTTTCTTCCAAGCCATCAAAGTGTACAAGATGAGAGCAGTGACTTGGTGAAGTAAATGCGTGAATGAATGAATGCAGAGGTTTCTGAATTTTTTTAGGCCTTGTCTGAGTTCAGATAAATTTTTAGCGTAATTCACTATTATGGAACTTCCATCACCCTTCCAAAGCCTACCAATCCTCCTGTTACTATTTTTTTTAGTTATTTTTGTGTAATTGGTAGTTTCTATCTTATATTCAGGAAATGTAAGATTTCTAAGGAGGCCCTTGTAGAGGTGGGGAAAATGGAATGAGGAGAACAAAAAGATCACTAACCAAACTGACCAATTCAATCAATTTCCTTCAAATAGTTGTAAGTGATTGAAAGTTATGTTTGTCAATTTAGGGTTGTTGTGTCATGAAGACAGAACATTTTCTTCTCCATCTATGTATTGTTGATGTCTAAGACATAGCCAAGGAATAAAAAATCAAAGGCTTGAAACTAAGTCATACTTAAGGCTAGGTTTGTAGTCACCTAAGTATCTAGTTGGTCCAACAATAAAAATGCCTTTGAGCCAGTTGTAGTGGCAGGGTACCAGGAGAGACCTGAGGAACTTGGTTTTTAACTTGTCCCTGAGTGGTGTAGCTGGCATAATTACAATTGAATTGTAGTCTGCTTGAGGCTGGCATGATAGGTAGAAAAACTAGATTTATAAAACAAATACACACCAAGTCTTTCTATTATTAAGATTCATTCCCTGGTGCATTTTCAAAGGATTTAGTTTGTGGAAATAAAACAACATATCTACCACTTTTCAGGGAAGTTGGGAGGCATGCCTCTTGCATGAAATAATGGGGTATTATCACCTAAGGAATATTGCTAATGACCCACATTCTTTTATTATTCCAGGGTCCAATAACCATTTCCTGAAGAACTCAAACATAAAGTACAACCTCAGGGCTGCCCCAACCTTACTTAAAAGATTGTGAAAAGATCTGGAGAAGGAAAGCAAATACAACTCAAAAGCAGTTACCTGAGAAAGCCCATAGTGTCAGTATTTTTGAAAGAACCCATAATACTTCCTGAGGAAGAAAGGATGTTTATGTTGGGAGAGATTTAATGCTTTCATCATTTCATAATTGTCTTGATGTTAAGTTAAAAAATGTCATCTAAAATTTTCTAACAGAGCTGGGATGAGGCAGGACACATATCCTGGACTCTGGAAAATTTTGGTAGGTAGAAGATAGGGCACCCTCGCTTTTGAATAGTTAGTTTTAAAAGTGCAAGTGTGGGAGTTGAGAAATTTCCTCCCATGCTTTCAGGGAAAAAGATAATTATAACTTTAGAAACTGGGCATTACTTGAAGAAAGGAAGTACTTGCCCATGTTTGCCCCTGAAAACTTTGCAGTAGCCTAAGCTAGACTTGAGGAATCACAGTTCTATCTGAATGCAATATGGGGAATGTAGAGGAAAAGCTCCCTCTGTATTGAACCAATATAAAACCACATGTTGGTTACACTCCAGGAGTCTAAATTATGCCTGCTATAGTCTCTACCCTTATTATTATTTTTTTATTGTTCAATTACAGATGGCATTCAATATTATTTTATATCGGTTTCTGGTGTACAGCATAGTGGTTAGGCATTTATATAATTTATGCAGTGAACCCCTGATTAGTACCCACCTGGCACTATATACATAGTTGTTGAAACATTGTTGACTACATTCCCTATGCTGTACTTTACATTCCTGTGACTATTTTGGAACAGATTAAATCAACTGCCTAAAGCCCACCTTGAGCTGTTTGTTGGGTGTACCAAGGTTCCTACATCTTTGATGGAGGGAAATAGTGTTTTTTGAGTTCATCTCAAGCTCTAAAGAGCAACGATTGTTGAACAGAGACTAAACTCTAGATTAACTGGACTATATGAGGCTGGGTTATCTGGGGGCTTGGTTTCCAAAGGAGAAATTGGAACATAATGAGGATCTCAGTGGGAAATGTGTGGAATATCTAGGAGCAGCCAAAGTAAAGGCAAAAAATATTTTTCTTTGTTTCTCTCCCTCTGCCATTCAAACCCCTGCAGCCTGTACCCTCTCAAACTTGCGGATACTCAGTTTGCTTATTTTTCATAACAGAGAGCTCATTAACATACAGAAATGTTACATTTCAGGAAAGTTTTAGTTGTTTCTAGTTACTCTCTGGAGCCACATAGAATTAGTTGAAATTTCTTTTGAAAGACAAATTTTCAGATGTTTCAGGATGGCTCTTATTGTTCCTCATTACCTAATACAGAAACTGGATTATTCTGTATCCCCCAATTTGTCTACCAAATCTCTACCTTTCATTCTAATTTACCTTGCAAAAATGAAATCTTAAAAAGACCCCTTTCATTCCACCACTTTCTTACTCACAAACCTAGAATTTATCCCTAATATTTTTTGTTACCCTTTAAAAAACAAACAAACAAACAAACCAGTCTATTGAGGTATTATAGTCAATAAAATTTACCATTTTAGGTATACAGTTCTGAGTTTTAATAAATATATAGCCATTTGACTACCACCACATCAATATATAGAATATTTTCATCACCCCCAAAAGTCTCCATATGTTCCTTTGCAGTCAATGTCCTCTACCCACGCTGGTGACCACTAATCTCTCTTCCTAAAATCATAGAATATATAGCCTTTTGTGTCTGTCCTCATTCACATAGCATGATGCTTTTGAGATTTATCCATGCTGTGACATGTATAAGTTTCTTTCACTTCTGAACAGTGTTCTTTTGGATAAATGAACCAAAATTTGATCATTCATTAACAGATGGAAATTTCTGTTTATTTTGTTTTGTTAGCTCTTTTGAGTAAAACTGCTATAAGCATTTTCTTGTAGGTCTTTGTGGACATATACTTTCATTACTTTTGAATAAATACATAGAAGTGAGGTAGCTGGGTCACAAGTTAAGTTATATATTTAAATTTATGGGCAACTCCTGAACTATTTTCCAAAGAGAGTATACTATTTAGCTTTCCCAAAAGCAATATATATAAGTTCCAGTTGCTCTGAATCCTCACCAGGTATTGCTAGGGTATTTTTGTTCTGTTTTTGTCTTGCCATTTAGAATATGTGTATTGTTATTTTTTTAAATTTATTGGGGTGACAATTGTTAGTAAAATTACATAGATTTCAGGTGTACAATTCTGTATTACATCATCTATAAATCCCATTGTGTGTTCACCACCCAGAGTCAGTTCTCCCACCATCACCATATATTTGATCCCCCTTACCCTCATCTCCCATCCCCAACTCCCCTTACCCTCTGGTAACCACTAAACTATTGTCTGTGTCTATGAGTTCTTGTTTCACATTTGTTTGCCTCGTTCTTTTGTTGTTTTTGGTTTATATACCACATATCAGTGAAATCATATGGTTCTCTGCTTTTTCTGTCTGACTTATTTCACTTAGCATCATACTCTCAAGATCCATCCATGTTGTCCAAATGTTCCTATATCATCTTTTCTTAGCGCCGAATAGTATTCCATTGTGTATATATACCACAACTTCTTTATCCATTCATCTATTGAAGGACATTTTGGTCATTTCCATGTCTTGGCCACCGTAAACAAAGCTGCAATGAACATTGGAGCACATGTGTCTTTATGGATAAATGTTTTCAGATTTTTTGGGTAGATACCCAGGAGAGGGATTGCTGGGTCATATGGTAATTCTATTCGTAATTTTTTGAGGAACCTCCACACTGTCTTCCATAATGGCTTCACCAGTCTGCATTCCCACCAACAGTGTATGAGGGTTCCTTTTTCTCACAGCCTCTCCAACACTTGTTACTATTTGTCTTGTTGATGATAGCCATTCTGACTGGGATGAGGTGATATCTCATTGTGGTTTTTATTTGCATTGAGAGAAGGCATTTTTTAAAGTGTGCCATAAATCATCCTCCATCATGACAACGCTCCTTGTCACACATTGCTTCTGGTATACAGCAATTTCTGTCAAAAACAAACAAACAAAAACATTACAGTATATCCTCATTCATCTTATTCACCAGATCTGGCATCGTGTGACTTCTGGGTCTTTCCCAAAGTCAAAATGATTCAGGACACGGAGGCAGCCACAACAGTGGCTAAAGACACTCAGGAAAGAGGACTTCCAGAACTGCTTCACAAAGTGGCAAGAATGATGTGATAAATGTGTTCAGAGTGAGAGGGAGCATTTTGAGGAGGATTAATGGCAATGTGTATTTTACTGTAATCATTTTTTTATTTAAACATTCACCATTTTGTTTGATCACACCTTATATATTTTATTTTCCTTCATTTCACTTTTCATCTACCAGTGTTTTAATATGCATAGAGACCTTTTTATAGAAAGCATATAATTGGGCCATACTTTTATAGCCAATCTGACAATATCTACCTATTCTGTGGGTGTTCAAACCATTTACATTTAATGTAATTATTGATATAGTTATATTTACATCTATATCTTGCTAATTGTTTTCTGTTCATCTCATCTGTTCTTCGTTCATTTTTCCTCTTTCATTGCTTTGAATAAGTTGAGTAATTTTTGTGATGCCATTTTCTCTTCTCCATTGACTTATTTATGTCTCTTTTCAAAATTTTGCTTATTAGTTTCATTATGGTTTACAATGTGCATTTTTAATCAAAGTCCAACTTCAAATAATATTAAAAAACTCACATGTAGTATAAGAACCTTACACCAATATGTTTGCAATTCCTGTCTCATTTCTGTTGTGCTACTGTTGCTATACATTTTACTTGTATATATGTTTAATAAATTCCAAAATACATTGTTCCTTTTTCTTTTCATAGCAACCTATTTTCTTTTAAACAGACAAAAATAGTCAAAGTCTGACTTTTACATTTAGTTTTACCTTTACCATTCCTGGCACTTGTCATTTCTTTCTATAGATCTAAGTTTCAATCTGGTGTCATATTCTTTATGCCCAAATAACTTCCCTTAACATTTCTTGCACATGTTTACTAGATGTAAATTCTCTCAGCATTTTCATGTCTGAGAAAATATTTTCTCTTCATTATTACAAAAAACAAACAAACAAACAAACAAACAATCAAAAAAAAACACACCAAAACATTTTCAATAAGCATAGGTTTCTGGGTTGACAGATTTATCTTTTAGTACATTAAACATGTCACCCAATTATGTTCTGGTTGCATAGTTTCTGATGAGAAGTCCACTGTAACTCTAATTTTTGTCCCTCTTTACATATTGTCTTTTCCTATTAATATTTTTGTCTTGTAGTTTGTTTTCAGAAGTTCAACTATGATCGTTCTTTCTCTGTTTTTAATTTTTATTGGGGAATATTGGGGAACAATGTGTTTTTCCAGGACCCAACAGCTCAATGTTAAGTCATTGTTTTCAATCTAGCTGTGGGGGGCGCAGCTCAGCTCCAAATCAAGACTTTGTTTTCAATCTCATTGTGGAGGGTGCAGCTCACTGGCCAGTATGAGAATCAAACCCACGATGTTGGTATTATGAGCACTGCACTCTAATCACTGAGGCAACCAGCCGCCCGACTCTGATCTTTATTGAGGTGTGTATATTTATATTTATCCACATTCGGTTTCTTTGAATTTCTTGGATATGTAGTTTGTAGTCTTTCATTATTTTTGGAAAATTCTCAGTTGTTGTGTTTTTAAATGATTCTTCTCCCTCATTTTATTTCTGACTTCTTTTCTGAGACTTAAATTACTTGCATGTTAGTCAATTATATATTGCCCCACAACTTTTGGATGCTTTTTTCTTTCTTTTCACCTCTTTTCTCTCTTTGCATTATAGTTTAGAGAAGTTATAATTACATACCCTTAAGTTTACTAATTCTTTCTTTGGCTATATCCTTCTATTAATTAACCCATCAAATACATTTTTCATCTGTGTAAACTCATTACTACATTACTTTATTATTGTGTATTTTTTTAAACATAGTATGTCCATTTTACTCTTTCATGTAGTTTACACAGTTGTGCTAAAATTCTCCAACTGTTCATGCACGCATGTCCGTATTTTCCACTAGGTCATTTATCATATTAATCATATTTATTAAAAAGTCTCTGTCTAATCATTGTAATATATGCTACGTCTCAGAATCAGATTTGGTTAATTGTTATTTCTTTTTTTTAAATTTTTTGGGGTGACAATTGTTAGTAAAATTACATAGATTTCAGGTGTACAATTCTGTATTACATCATCTATACATCCCATTGTGTGTTCACCACTCAGAGTCAGTTCTCCTTCCATCACCATATATTTGATCCCCCTTACCCTCATCTCCCACACCCCTCCCCCTTACCCTCTGGTAACCACTAAACTATTGTCTGTGTCTCTGAGTTTTTCTTTCTCATTTGTTTGTCTTGTTTTTTTTGTTGTTTTTGGTTTATATACCACATATCAGTGAAATCATATGGTGCTCTGCTTTTTCTGTCTGACTTGTTTTGCTTAGCATTAGACACTCAAGACCCATCCATGTTGTCACAAATGTTCCTATATCATCTTTTCTTACCGCCAAATAATATTCCACTGTGTATATTCAGATTTTTGGGTAGATACCCAGTAGAGGGATTGCTGGGTCATATGGTAATTCTATTCGTAATTTTTTGAGGAACCTCCACACGGCCTTCCATAACGGCTGCACCAGTCTGCATTCCCATCAACAGTGTATGAGTGTTCCCTTTTTCTCCACAGCCTCTCCAACACTTGTTACTATTTGTTTTGTTGATGATAGCCATTCTGACTGGGGTGAGGTGATATCCCATTCTGGTTTTTATTTGCATTTCTCTAATGATTAGTGATGTTGAGCATTTTTTCATATGTCTATTTGCTATTTGTATGTCCTCTTTGGAGAAATGTCTCTTCAGATCCTCTGCCCATTTTTCAATTGGATTGTTTGTTTTTTTGTTGTTGAGTTTCATGAGTTCCTTGTATATTTTGGATATTAGCCCCTTGTCGGAGGCACTATTTGAAAAAATCTTCCCCCATTCAATTGGTTGCCTATATTGTCGATGATTTCTTTTGCTGTGTAGAAGCTTTTAAGTTTCATATAGTCCCATTCGTTTATTGTAGTTTTTACTTCCATTGCCTTTGGAGTGAAATTCATAAAATGCTCTTTCAATCCAAGGTCGATAAGTTTAGTACCTATGCTTTCTTCTATGCAGTTTATTGTGTCAGGTCTTATGCTTAAGACTCTGATCCATTTTAAATTAATTTTGGTACATGGTGACAGATAGCAGTCTGGTTTCATTGTTTTGCACGTGGCTTTCCAATTCTCCCAGCACCATTTATTGAAGAGGCTGTCTTTCCTCCATTGTATGTTTTTAGCTTCTTTGTCAAAAATTATCTGTCCATATTTATGTGCTTTTATTTCTGGGTTCTCAATTCTATTCCATTGGTCTATGTGTCTGTTTTTCTGCCAATACCATGCTGTTTTGATTATTGTAGCCCTGTAGTACAAGCTAAACTCAGGGAGTGTGATACCTCCAGTATTGTTCTTTTTTCTTAAGATTGCTTTGGCTATTCGGGGTCTTTTGTGGTTCCAAACAAATCTGATGATTTTTGGTTCTATTTCTTTAAAAAATGCCATTGGGATTTTGATGGGGATTGCATTAAATCTGTATATTGCTTTGGGTAATATGGGCCATTTTAACTATGTTGATTCTTCCAATCCATGAGCATGGGATGTCTTTCCATTTCTTTGTGTCTTCTTCAATTTCTTTCAAAAATGTCTTATAGTTTTCAGCATATAGGTCTTTCACATCCTTGGTTAAGTTTATTCCTAGGTATTTTATTTTTTTTGCTGCAATTGCAAAAGGAATTGTTTTTTGTATTTCTTTTTCTGAGATTTCATTGTTAGTATATAGGAATGCAATGGACTTTTGTACGTTGATTTTGTAGCCAGCAACTTTACTGTATTCGTTGATTGTTTCTAATAGCTTTTTGTTGGAGTGTTTAGGATTTTATATGTATAACATCATGTCATCTGCAAAGGTGATAATTTAACTTCTTCATTCCCAATGTGGATGCCTCTTATTTCTTTCTCTTGCCTGATTGCTCTGGGAAGGATTTCCAACACTATGTTGAAAAGCAGAGGTGATAGGGGACAGCCCTGTCGTGTTCCTGAACACACAGCAAAGGACTTCAGTTTTTCACCATTAATTATGAGATTAGCTGAGGGCTTGTCATGTATGGCCTTTATTATGTTAAGGTATTTCCTTCTATACCTATTTTATTATTAAGTGTTTTAATCATAAATGGATGTTGTATCTTGTCAAATGCTTTTTCTGCATCAATTCATATAATCATGTGAATTTTGTCCTTTATTTTGTTTATGTGATGTATCACATTGATGGATTTGCGGATGTTGAACCATCCTTGTGCCCCGGGGATGAACCCCACTTGGTCGTGATGAATGATTTTTTAATGCATTTTTGTATTCGATTAGCTTTATTCTGTTTAGGATTTTTGCATCTGTGTTCATCAGAGATATTGGTCTGTAGTTTTCTTTTTTTGTGTTGTCCTTACCAGGTTTTGGTATCAGGGTAATGTTGGCATCATAAAATGAGTTAGGGAGTACTGTCTCTTCTTCAATTTTTTGAAAGAGCTTGAGCAGGATTGGTATTAGATCCTCTTTGAAGGTTTGGTAGAATTCACTAGTGAAGCCATCTGGTCCCGGACTTTTGCTTTGGGGAAGGTTTTGGATGACTGATTCAATTTCGTTACTGGTGATCGGTCTGTTTAGATTTTCCAGTTCTTCATGGTTCAGCCTTGGAAGGCTATATGTTTCTAAGAACTTATCCATTTGTTCTAGGTTATTAAATTTTGTGGCATATAGTCCTTCATAGTATTCTTGGATGATCCCTTGTATTGCTGTGGTGTCCGTGATAACTTCCCCTTTTTCATTTCTGATTTTCCTTATTAGTGTCTTCTCTCTTCTTACCTTAGTAAGTCTAGCCACCGGTTCGTTAATTTTGTTAAACTTTTCAAAGAACCAGCTCTTTGTCACATTAATTTTTTCTATTATCTTTTTGTTCTCTATTTCATTTAGTTCTGTTCTGATTTTTGTTATTTCCTTTCTTCTGCTGACCTTGGATTTCACTTGTTCTCCTTCTTCTAGTTCTTAAGGTGTAACGTGAGGTTATTTATTTGAGATTTTTCTTGTTTCTTGAGATATGCCTGTAATGATATAAATTTCCCTCTTAAAACTGCTTTCACTGCATCTCAAAAATTTTGGTAGGATGCATTTTCATTGTCACTTGTTTCTATGTATCTTTTGATATCTCCTCTAATTTCTTCTTTGACCCAGTCGTTCTTTAAAAGTATGTTGTTTTATCTCCATGTATTTGTGTGTTTTCCTGCTTTCTTTTTGCAGTTGATATCCAATTTCAAAGCCTTGTGATCAGAAAAAGTGCTTGGCATGATTTCAATCTTCTTAAATTGGCTGAGGCTGATTTTATGTCCCAATATATGGTCTATCCTTGAGAATGTTCCATGTACACTAGAAAAGAATGTATAGTCTGATGTTTTAGGATGAAGTGCTCTATAAATGTCAATTATGTCCATTTCATCTAATGTGTCATTTAGGGCTGCTATTTCGGTATTTATTTTCTGTTTGGATGATCTATCCATAGCTGTCAGTGATGTTTTTAGGTCCCCTAGTATAAGTGTGTTTTGGTCAATTTCTCCCTTTAGTTCTGCTGGTAGTTTCTTGGTATATTTCGGTGCTCCCTGATTGGGGGCAAAAATATTGATGACTGTTTTGTCTTCTTGTTGTATAGTCCTCTTTACCATTATGAAATGTCCATCTTTGTCTCTTGTTATCTTTTTCACCCTGAAGTCTGTTTCATCTGATATCATTATGGCTACACCTGATTTTCTCCTGGGTACCATTTGCTTGAAGTGTGCACCCTTTCACTTTGAGTCTATGCTTGTCCTTGTAGCTGAGATGTGTCTCTTGGAGACAGCATATGGTTGGGTTTAGTTTTTTGATCCAATCTGCTACTCTGTGACTTTTTATTGGTGAATTCAGTCCATTTACATTTAAGGTGATTATTGATATGTGAGGATTTCCTGTTATTCTATCTTTAGTTTTCTGGTAAGGCTGTGTCTCCATTGTTTCTTTGCCTTTTTGTTGTTGTCTATTATTTCTGTATAGTGGTATTCTACAATGTTTCCCTCTGTTTCTTCTTTTATTACAGTATGTATTTCAGTTCTGGATTGTTCTTGAGTGGTCACCCTTAAGTTTAAGTAAAAGAAAGTTTGATATTTAGAGTATTCCATTTTGTTTAGCACGCCTACTTTCTCCATTCCCATATTCAGGTCAGGCCTTTACTCTCCCCCTTTATATGTTTTGGTTGCCACAATTGTCCCTGTTGATGGTGATCGAATAGCCTCCTTTAGTATTTTTTCTTGTAGTGCAGGTCGTGTATTAGAAAATTCCCTCAGCTTCTGTATGTCTGGAAAGGTCTTTATTCCTCCTTCATATCTAAAGGATATTTTTGTTGGATACATTATTCTTGGCTCATAATTTCTCTCTTTCAATAGTTTGAATATTTGGTTCCACTCCCTCCTGGCTTGTAGAGTTTCTGCTGAAAAATCTGATGATAATCTAATGGGCTTTCCTTTGTAGGTTTCCGTCTTCTTTTCCCTGGTTGCCTTGAGGATTTTTTTTTTGTCGTTGATTTTAGACAGCTTCAATACAATGTGCTTTGGAGAAGGCCTGTTGGGATTGAGGTAATTAGGTGTTCTATTTGCTTCTTGGATTCGAGGATCCAGTTCTGTCCACAAGTTTGGGAAGTTCTCATCAACAATTTGTTTGAATATATTCGCTGTTCCCTTCTCGCTTACTTCTCCTTCTGGTATGCCCATTATTCTTACATTGCTCTTTCTGATGGAGTCAGAAAGTTCTTGGAGAGTGCTTTCATTTATTTTAAGTCTCAAGTCTCTTTCTTCTTCCATCTGTGTAATTTCCAAGTTTCTGTCTTCGATGTCACTGATTCTTTCCTCCATCTGGTCAACTCTACTACCTAAGCTGGCTATTTCATTCTTAATTTCTTCTACTGAGTTCTTAATCTCCAGAAATTCTATTTGGTTCTTTTTAAAAATTTCAATGTCTTTCGTAAAATTCTCATGTTGTTCTTTGATTGTGTTTCTGAGTTCATTAAACTGCGTTTCTGTGTTTTCTTGCATCTCTTTGAGTTTTTTCAGAACTGCAAGCTTGAATTCTCTGTCATTTAAGTCACATATTTCCATATCTGTAAGTTCCTTTTCTGGAGACTTTTCACTTTCTTTCTGAGCTGTCTTGTTGCCTTGGTTATTCATGGCAATTACTGATTTATTATTTCTGTTCCTAGACATCTACAGGAGTGGCCTCTGCAACAGGTTGATAGGAAGAGGTCTTTCTTTTGTTTTCCAATACTTGTTGGTAGAATGTCTTATTTTCTCTCCTACTGCAGCCTTTTATTTCTCTCACATGGTAGTGTTATGTTTTCTCTGCACTATTCCAGCTTCTCACACAATGGGGGGATTCCCTGGGAGATGGGCTTCTCTTCTGTTAATAGTTCGCTTGGGTCACAGGGCGCAGTGTCTGTGTGGGTATGCGGAGAGCTTTTGAAGTTCCAAAGCTCTTCCTGCACCAGATTCAGAGCCCGTATGTTTCAGCAGTTCTGTTTACTCCTGCAGGGATCGGCCCAGATAGGTGGGGTCAGGGGCGGGGTGAGTTGTGAGAGGTGGCCCAGAGCAATGGTGGACACCAACACCACAGCTGGTCCTGCTTCCACAGCTCCCTCCCCTCTGCTGGAACTAGTTGGGTTGCGAATCTGTGTCTGCAGTCCACAGTTCTCAGAACAGCAAATATTCTGTTCTTTTGATCTGACACTGCTCCTGTTCCACTTCTCGCACCGGCCAGGTGGGGACGGTGCGAGCTCTGGGAAGGTAGGGTGCGGGCGGCTACTCTCAGTGCCTAAGGCTTTCGTTCTCTGCTCAGCAGTGAGGGCTTAAACCACCATTTTCAGTCTTCTTCCCTCAGTCTTTGCTCTGAGGTCTCTGTCGTGAGCGTTGGGTTCAGCCGTTTTATATGCTGCCCCCTCAGCCCTGTGGGCCATAAGCGGAGCCCTAGCAGTCCAAGTTCTTCCCTATCCCGAAGCTGCGGTAGTTCCGGGATGCAGTGAGTTCGGAGCACTGAGCTGGGTCTGCGTCCTGCGCCCACGCGGCTCCATCTCCGCACTTCTCCCGTCCCTCCTCCCTCTCTGGCGCGATTCGCCCACCTTTCGTTGAATTCAGTAGTGGGTCTCTTTGTCTTGCCTGTCTGCTGTGTAGGGAGTGCTTTGTGGAGTTATTGTTGTTCGATTAGTTGTAAATTCCAGGGGACCTTTACAGAAGCTCACCTCACGCCGCCATTTTGATGACGTCACTAAATTTTTGTAATTTTAATTGTGATGGCTTCTAACTTAATTTTTCTTTCTCCTCCAAGAGCAGAGTACGAGGTTTGACAATTAAGTTCACGAACTTATTACAACGATGTTGCTAATCTTTTGTGATATCAGAGGGATTATTCATTACGAATTTGTACCAACTGGACAGTTAACCAAGTTTACTATTTGGAAGTGCTGAAAAGGCTGCGTGAAAAAGTTAGACAACCTGAACTTTTCGCCATGGCTCTTGTGTCACGACAATGCACCAGCTCACAAGGCACTGTCTGTATGGGAGTTTTTAGGCAGTAAACAAATAACTGTATTGGAACACCCTCCCTACTAACCTGATCTGGCCCCCAATGACTTCTTTCTTTACCCAAAGATAAAGGAAATATTGAAAGGAAGACATTTTGGTAACATTCAGGACATCAAGGGTAATACGATGAGAGCTCTGATGGCCATTCCAGAAACAGAGTTCCAAAATTGCTTTGAAGGGTGGACTAGGCACTTGCATTGGTGCATAGCTTCCCAAGGGGAATACTTCGAAGGTGACTGTAGTGATATTCAGCAATGAGGTATATAGTACTTTTTCTAGGATGAGTTCACGAACCTAATTGTCTGATCTTCATATATTAAACTTTCTTAGTTTTGTTGAGTCACAACTAATCAGAGTTTCACAATAACCTTTTCCTGTCTCTAAATAACCTATAGTGCCTGTTATATAAAGAGATTTATCTAAGTGGCATGGATATTCAAGGAAGTAGGGAGAAGGAAATAAAACTAGATTGATTGAATTCCTTTTCTTTTGAAAATTAACCTGTTGTTTGGCTGCTCTGGAGACTAAATTAATACAGTTAAATTTCCTAAGTAGCACATTGATAGCTGAGTTGGGAATCGTCAAACTGGATGTATAGTCTGGAAATTTTCAATAAATTACAGACCAGTGTTTGATCATGACTTTATTGGCATAAAAATGGAAGGCAAAGAGAATCATGGAGACTTTTGTGCAATGAATTCTCAAAAATGGAATGATGCGTTCAAATAATCCCCTGTGTGAATGCAGAGAGTTTGACACCAGTGATCTCTTATGGTCCCTTCTATCTTCAGGGACTTAGAGTTCTAGAATGCTGTATTCCAGCACTACTCCTTCTTTCGATATTTTTCTTAGAAACTTCTTTTGTTTCTTCTTTCCCTTATATTCTTTATATTCTTCTTTCCCAAAACATGTACTAAGTGCATACTAAGTGCCTAGACACTAAATATTCTAGCCAGTGTAGTATAGCATATGGGATACAACATACAACTTATGGAGTTGACATTTTATAATGTTCTGTGATGCATTCAACCTGATGATTAGAGAAAGATAGCTCTTCAGTTGTGTTTGAACTTTATGTTATATCCAATTCCTTTGATGTGAGATTTTTCCCTTGTTTTTAACTTGTAGGATTTAAGATCTTAGACAAAAGGACCATTTTTAGACTGGAGCTCATCAGGCTAAAGTGGTAGAGAACTAGGACTAGAGTGGGACTGGAAGCGCCGACTTCTTGTGTCGGACATAGCCTTATAACTTAAGCAGCTCAAGGAATCTCCTGCTTTCTATGCTCAACCAAATTGCAGAGAGGAGGTGAGTTGTGTATAATTAAAAGAAACTAAGAAAGCAAACAAAAAGAATCATAAAGAAAGACAAAACAAAAAGAAAATAAACACAGCAAAATCCTTCTTTCTTTGGCTTTGAAGGGCTCAGTACAATTTTTTTTTATTCGTCTGATCTGGGGTTGAGAGTGCAGCATTAGCACCTAGTAAGCAAATAAGATAGTCAACCCACTTGCTTTGTCTAAAAGAGAATTTAAGACCAGGTTTCTGGATCCCTACCAACCCCTCTCCCTAGTAAAGGAAAAAATGATTTACCTTTGCATCAGTTGCTGACACTGGTCCAGATGGCCCCAGGATACCATCAGTCTCCCAACATTTGTGAAATGACTTCCTAGAAGAGTAGAGTGGCAAAGCCAGGTGTTCTGTGAATGTGGGTTGGAACCAAGGCTCAGGATCCTGGGGCTTATCATGCTGGAATCATGGGGCAGGACTTGGGAGCTCCAGGCCATCCTACTTAGAAAAAATAAATCTATGACAGATTTTCATGCACTTATTCATGAGTACATCAAAAGGGTATTAAGCGCTGACTAGTACTGGAAATTAAAAAGCAAACTGAAACATCTTCTTTCACTTTTCCAGACTCAACAAACATCATTTCCATGTGTTAACAACCTTGAAAGGGGACAGTAGCCACCAGTCATGTAAACAATAAAATGTTCAGAACAGAAGTGTGAGTCCAGTGATAGTGTACTTTTATTCTTCTTTAACAGCTTCTCAATTAATTAATTTTGTTTTAGCCCAGAGAAGAGGAAAACTAGGTATGGGGGTATAATGGGACTACAATATCTGTCTTCAATTATCTGAAGATAATATAGAGCAAGATAATGTCTATTACAAATTGAAAAAGAGTTAGATCTATATTGTGTAGAATCAGTGAGCAGACCAGGGATGAATGGGTGCAATTTAAAGAGATTCTGATTTTGGCTTATTTCTAATAGAGCTTATCAACTGCGGAATAAGTGGTCTTGGAAGCTAATAATAACAATAATCATAATATTAATAATTGTTATGTTCAATGGGTTCTGTATGTAGTATTTAAAATAATTTTTAAAACAGCGTGTCTCACTTAATCCTCAATACTCATTGTGTGTTATCAGTCAGGATATATAGCATTAGCCCTCTTACAAATGAAGAAACTGAGGCTCAGAGAGGTTAAGACTATTACTCAAGATCACACAGCTAATATGAGATGAGCTGGAAATCAAATCAGTACTTATTGATTGGTCTTGAGGGAGTGCTTAAGGAAGGATTCCCTTACTTGGCTTCTTTCAGAGTGTAAAGAAGCTGTCTTCACAGGGAAGAATCAAATGGAGCTCAGACTTCTAATGAGGCTTGAGACATTTACCAGGCCAGAGTCCAGTGTAGAACTACACCCTTTAAACCAATCTGGATAAAAGTAAACTATTTTGTTTACTGTCATTTCTATTTTAAGGTTGTGTTCTCTGATTTCAATGTGAAAATGTAGGTCTGGGCTGGTGGATAGCATCAAGTACACCCTTCCTTGCTCATTACAGCTACAATCACATCCTGTGTGTACAGATGTATTTTTGGGTGCACATATGAAATTATTTTCCTGAGACTGTGAACACACACTTGTTACAGAGTTTACCTGAAACAATAAAGTTTGCAATCTAAAAAAAGAGCCAGATATTGCTGTTTCCTGCATAAAAACAAACAACTGAGTTAATTTATTTGATTGACTTGTCCATTTCCCAGTAGTTTTCTTGGCATGGGGAAGAAAACTTCTCTGTGAGCACAACTTGTGTGGAGTGCGTGTGTGTGTGTGTGTTTGTGTGTGTTCCCCCCCACACACCACTGTTCTAAAACTTTTCCTTTTCTTTTAATATGTTTTTCAAAGTTCTGTCTGATAATCATGGATTGTATCTAGAGGCCCGCTTGTTAAAAGCATGCTGAGTCATAGGCCAGTTTTAAGAGTCCAGGAGACCTGCAGTGATGACTAAGAGAGTCATTATTTGATAAAAAGGGAAAAAATAGGTATTTGTTTGAAAAGAAGGCTTGGGGAGCATGAAGAACTTCTTGAACAGGGGAAAAAAACACTTGGAAGTTAGCTGGCAGGGCGAGTGGAGACTGGAGAAAACCGGTCTTGTGCGGTAGGACTTGCTGCTGCATTTTAATCACATTGCTATGTGACTGTTTTTTATCCTCTTTCTGTTTTTTTCTTTTTTCTCATCAAGCAAGAAAGCACACAGAGGGTATTCAACCTAGTTCTTTAAACTTTGTACTACACTCTGCCTCCTTGCACATTTTCAAGTTAACATCTAGAAAATTTTCATTGTAAGTTCAAATAGATGCAAACAGTATACTTTCTGTCACTTTGTAAATATTGACAGTTAAAAATTAAACTTTTGTATTACTCTTTTAACTTCTTCAATGGATTCTAAGTGCTGTAGCATTTTGATATCCACTGACACCCATTAAAATATAAATGGATAAGTTCTCTAACACTCAGACATTTTAACATTATTACTTTTTCTTGCATTCACATTGCAGTTCATTTTCCCCACAGATTTTTTTTCTAATGTCATCCATATTTTTCTATTTGATCATCTCAACAAAATATATATATACAATGAAATTTTAAACAAAAAAGCCCCGTGACCAGAAATTTTCAAAGTGTTAACATAAATAAACAAATAATAAATAAATAAATAAATAAATAAATAAATAAATAAATATTACACAGTTAGTAAGTGACAGAGAATTAATTACAACCTGGGACTATGCTCCAGCAAGATCTTACCTACTTTGCTTTGCTGTACTCTGGGACCTCAGAGAAGAAAGTGAATGCAGCATGGATAGACCTTTCTCTTGCAAAGTGGGAGAAGGGTAATTGTGAAAGGACAGGTGAGAAGGGAGAACCAGAATGACTTTTCAGCCACAGGCACATTAACAGCAGATAAGTTTTAGAGAACAGTCCCCATATAAATTGGAAATCAATTTTCTTAAAATTCTCTCTGCTTACATACTTCCTTGGGAAATCATGTACCTCTAGGGCAGGGTTCCTCAACAGTAGCACCATTAATATTTGGGGCCAGCTAATTCTTTGTTGTGGGGCGCTGTCCCATGCATTGTTAGGTGTTTGGCAGCATCCCTGGCCTCTATCCACTAAAGGCCAGTAGTAACTGCCCTCTCCAGTTGTGACAATGATAAATGTTTGTAGATGTTGCGAAATGTCGGGGTAGCAAAATCACCACCAGTTGAGCACCTCTGATATTGGGCTATGCATACCCCAGTTTGAATATTGCTTATGTAGCTTGTTAAGAATGTGAACAAGGCCTAAATCAGTCAAATGTGTTATTTGTGTTTTGTTCAGGAAAAAGTTAAAATCTGGTTGTTTGTGTTTAAATTCCCTTCATACGTGAGTTGAACCCATGAGGATAGAAAACTGTTGAATCTATATCAAAGGTTGTTGGACCTAACCAAGCATTGTGTCTTGAGGGAACCCAAATTAGGTTATGATAAGGTATTTAAAGATGCCAGAGAAGAATGGAGATGAGGAATGAAGTCACAAATCACAAAAATCATGACAGCTGCCCTTTAGTTTTTGCCAACCATTGTGCAAAGTGCTTTATATAGCTTGTCTTGTTGAATAATCACAATAATGCAGGAGATAATTGTAATCATTTGTTAGGGTATAAGTTAAGCCGATGTAACAAAAAGACTGCAAAACATCAGTGATTTAGACAAAATAGAAATGCATGTATCTTCAAGAAAAGGCCAGGTAGGTTATTTACGGTTACTCTGGCATACCACGTTGAGGATCCAGGCTACTTCTGTGCTGATGTGCTGTTATCTTCAGTACCAAGCTTTCATCTCATGATCTCAGATGGCAGTTGCTGATTCTGCTATGAGGTCTGTATTCCAGCCAATGGGAAGGGTGAAATGGGAAAGGTGAGACTACGTGTTTTTCTCTTAGGAGCACAATTTAAAAGTTATACATAGCATTTCACTCATATCTTATTGACTTCACTCAGCTGCAAAAGAAATGTGGACTTTTTAGCTGGACAACCAAGTACAGCTGTCAACAAACTACAGCCTGAGGCCCAGCAAATTTTTTTTTTTTTTGGTTAATAAAGTTTTATGAGAACACAGTCACTCCCATTCATTTATGCATTATCTATGCTGCTTTTTTGCTGCAATGTGACAAAGATTGAATGGCCTGCAAAGCCTAAAAACTCTGGCCTTTAAGAAAAAATTTGCCAATCCTTACTCTAGAGAAAGACAGAATGGATTTTTTGGGGCCTCCTAACAAGCTCTGCCACAACTTTTATTTAACAGATGAAGGAACAGAAGCACATAAAGGTCAAGGAATGGCCCCAGGTGACATACTGATAAGTGGCAGCGCAAAGATCTGAACGCAGCTCTGTTTGGTTCCAAAGGCAAAAACATTGTTCACTATATCACACTGCCTCATGAATTCATTCAGCAAATATTCATTGTGTCTACTCTATGTCAGGCAATGCTCTAGGTACTGTGGATTCAGTAGTGAAAAGAAGAAATCTATGCTCTTGTGAAGCCTACATTAAAGGAGACAGAGTATTAGAAGAGAATTAACTAAAATACATGTTAGAAGTGATAGGTGTTATAAGCAAAAAACAAATCAGGAAAGAAGGGAAGGCAGAAGACAGAGGTGGCATAAGGGTTTTAAAAACATTTTTAAAGAAGAAATAGTTAAAGGAGGTCTCAATATTGAGACAACCAAGGACAATGAGTCTGAGACATAGCTCTTGAGGAGGAGACAGGAGTTTGGGCTGAAAACATCCAATAAAAACCCTGAATTTCCCCTCAAAGGAGGCAGAACCAAAGGTCAGGAGCTGGGAACTGGAGCAAAAGGAATCAAGAGAGCAGTGTGGGTGTTCATGGCTTATGTGTTGTGAGTAGCTGGTACAAAACAATGTGTAAGAAGGCTGGTTTAATGGTATAAGATTATGGTGGAGAGTTTGCCTTTACTCCTTTTGGATGCAATTCTGAAAAACCCTTTGTATATGGACAAAGATAAACACATACACACATAATGTGTAAATAAGAGCAGGTGGTGAGTCGGTTTGTGTAATGGAAAGGTCATGAATGTTGGGGTCACACAGAACTGTGTTTGAATCTCAACACATGCTCAATTGACAACTTCAGGCAAATTCTTATTAGCTATGATTTATTGAGAATTTTCTATGTGGCAGGCACTTTATATTCATGATCTCATCTAATCCTTACATAACTCTATAGATAGATACTAACATCTCAAATTATCTTTAAGTTAAGTGGTGATAGGTAATGTTATGAAGTGATGAGAGATGTACAATTTTCCTCCCATGAATTTATATTGCTTTTTCTTATTTAAGTATAGTGATTACCAATGTAGATTAATGCTTCTGTGGGTCTGTTTTTACAAAGAATTTTATTTCATAAAGAAAAACTCTTTAATGTTTATTCAGTGCTTACTATGTGTCAGGCACTGTTTTAATTATGTTACACGTATTTACTTTCCAAAACAACACCGTGAGGAGCTACTGTCATCCTCATTTTTCAGATGAGAAAACTGGTACTCAGAGAGCTTAAATATCTTGGCCAAGGTTGCACAGCCAGTAAATGAAGAGCCTGGAAGTTAATCCCAGGCAGTCTAGCACTGCAGTTCATGTGTTTAATCATTATACTACACTGTCTTGCAAAATAGACCAATGAAAAACCATGCTAGTTTCTTTTCCATGGCCTATGTGTATATGGAAAGCCTGGTGATTTGGATTTTATGATCTAATGCATGGCCACTGTCTTCTTAATGTGAGCATATCTGAACTGCAGGCTATGTCCCATAGAGCAAATAGTTCAGTTCTAGAAGATTGCTCTGGGAAAACCAAATTTTAAAAAGTGATGGCAACGATAATAGCATGTGTGACTATCTATACCTGATTGTGTGGATCCAGATGGATGTGTGTTTGCATATGTGTGTTCAGATGTATGCACATGGATCTAACCAGCAGCTTCAGAAGTCAGCTGGTCAGCTTTCTCTTCATAAGCCTAAAATACAGCCTTTTATGGGTCAAGATTTAAATATAAAAAATCTTTATTCTGTTTTAGGATGCACACGTGGTTTTCCAGAATCTACTTTCTCTCCAACATCTACTGTTCATTACGAATATCATTACGAAACAAGCATGGATGGTCCAGTAACATCAGTGGAATGATTCTGTGCTTCAGTCCTGGAATTTCAGCTCCCATTTCATGCTCTGAAAAAGATCATAAATATGATTTGCTATGTGGCTTGCCATTTCTTTGAATTGTCAACATTTAGGAAGGATTTTCCTTGGGAAATTCTTCTATCTAAAATGGCACAAAGGATGCCAAGCATGGGCTCTATAGGTCTCCTTTTAATGTGAATTTGGGGGTCTTGAGTTGCTACCAGTGTGGTTGTACTCTAGATTGTTTCCTTAGGGATGGGGATATATTTTTGCTAAGCTATTCCTTCTCGAACTTAGTCTCCTCATTCCTATTCCACACCCTGACCAGATGACAGGTTCAGCTGATTTAAATAAATCCGTTTTTCCAAGGGCAATTTAAACTGACTAGCATGAGGGTAAATCCCCAAGAAATTCCCTCAAGAGTGCAGAAATCTAACAACTGGTAGAATTGGACTATGTAGGAAATCTAAGTGGTAGAGTGATCTGACATAACAGTATGGAGAAACTGACACTTCTCTAGGAACCTCTGACTTCTGTAGGGCCAGGAAATACCACTATGATGGGGAATGAATTTATCATACTGGGGTTTAGAGACCTCAAGAAATAGGGTCCATTCCTCTTCCTGGCGTTTTGTGTCATTTACCTAGCCACTATTTCAGGGAATGTCCTCCTTGTGGTCCTGGTGAGCACTCAGCAGGGATTCCAGACACCGATGTACTTCTTTCTGGAAAACTATTCATGACTAGAGGTCTGTTATATATCTAACATTTTCCCCAGGATGCTGGTGGACTTACTGAGAGAAAACAGAATGATTTCCATGGTAGGTAGTATAGTTCAGCTCTACTTCTTCGGGACCCTGGGCAGCACTGATGCTATCTTCTGGCAGTGATGTCATATGATCTGTACCTGGCTATCTGATGGCCCTTGCACTATTCAACACTAATGCATGATATCGTATGTGTCAGGCTAGTAATTGGCTCATGAATTAGTGGGTTCACTGTAGCAGTGGCATTCCCGGCTACTGTGGTATCCAGTTTGACCTTCTGTGGTGGCAATAAGATTGACCACTTCTTCCGTGACTTGAAACCTTGCAGGAATTCTGCTCAGATCCCTATCTGGTCAAGCTGGTCTGCATGAGTCTAATAGCACTAGTAACTCTGGCTCCCTTTAGACTAACCTTAGCTTCCTACTGGAGGATTTTTTTCACAGTCTTACCTATACCTTCCATAACTGGTAGGCAGAAGGCATTCTCCACTTGTTCCTCTCATCTAGTCATTGTAACGTTGTTTTCTGGAACCTTGATCCTGGTCTAAGAGGTCTGACAATTATGTTCGTGAACTCATCCTAGAAAAAGTGCTACATACCTCATCGCTAAATATCACTATGGTCACCTTTTAATACTCCCTCTGGGAAGCTATGCACTGATGCCAGCACCTAGTCCACCCTTCAAAGCAATTTTGGAACTCTTTTTCTGGAATGGCCATCAGAGCTGTCATCATATTACCCTTGATGTCCTGAATGTCATCAAAATGTCTTCCTTTCAATATGTCCTTTATCTGCAGGTAAAGAAAGAAGCACTGGGAGCCAGATCAGGTGAGTAGGGAGGGTGTTCCAATACAGTTATTTGTTTACTGGCTAAAAACTCCCTCATAGACAGTGCCATGTGATCTGGTGCATTGTTGTGATGCAAGAGCCATTAATTGTTGGTAAAAAGTTCAGGTCTTTTTCATCTAACTTTTTCATGCAGCCTTTTCAGCACTTCCAAATAGTAAACTTGGTTAACCGTTTGTCCAGTTGGTACAAATTCATAATGAATAATCCCTCTGATATCAAAAAAGTTTAGCAACATCGCTTTGACTCTTGATTTGGACTGATGGAAATATTTTGGTCATGGAGAATTGGCTGACTTCCATTGTGCACTTTGATGCTTTATTTCAGGTTCGCATTGGTACATCCATGTTTCATGACCAGTGATAACATGGCCCAAAACATCACCTTGCCTCTCCAAAAGGTCTTGGCAAACTTCAACTCTCCTTTGCTTTTGTTCATCCATGAGCTCCTTCAGGACCATTTTTGTACACACCTTTCTCATTCCACAATTTTCAGTTAAGATTGTCCTAACTGTTTTTCTATTGATGTTTACTTGGTCTGCTATGCTTCTCACAGTCAGCCAACAATTCTGACGCACAATTCGATGAATTATTGCAATGTTCTCTTCAGTTCTGCTCGTTATTAGCTGCCCTGACCTCTCTTCATCAGTGACACATTCTCTCCACTCAGAAAAACACTTAATCCATTTGTACACTGCCATTTTCTTCATGGCATTATCCTCATAAACTTGGAATAAGATGTCCCTGATTTCACTTCCACTATTGCCAAATTTGACAAGAAATTTAATGTTTGTTCATTGCTCTAATTCAAGTTCAGACATTCTCACGACAGCACACAAAAACAAGCAACAACAATAATGAACCCCACTCAGCAAGACACCTCCACAGGTCGACATGAACATGGCTGTGAGACCCTGATATACCAAGGTTAAGGAACCTTACCGAGCTGTTTGTACAGTGCTGCCAATGTAAGTAAACGGTGGCAAGTTCGCAAACTTAATTGTCAGACCTCGTGTACTCTACCCTTGGCTGACCAGGTGCCAGTTCTCAACTAAATCTTATCCGTGCTCCATACTGTTGTCGCTCCTATGTGTAACCCCTTGTCTATAATAACTTCAAAAACAAAGATGTCAGGAGGCTCTGAGAAAGCTAAGGATTTGATCCTATAATACGGAGCTCCATTCATTCAACAAAAATGATGGCAGTCTTAAGGTCAAAGCACTGTCCCCATCCTCAGGGAACTCCCAGTTAGATGAGGAAAACATAGGATAGATTATAATATTTATAACCTAAAATGTTGGTTAATCCCCAAATCATCTGTTCAGTTGATCTAGGGAAAAAGTAGATTTGTCTTGGTCTCCTTGAAATGATCTAGTTTTTCTTGAGAGCATATTTACACTGTGAATGGGAAGGAGCACTTCCTATTTGAAGGAAGAGGAACAATTCTGGTATAAATAATAAATAATTGCTACATATAATCCCCACAAAGTTTAATCCTAGAGGTAAGGATTTGCAGACATGCTTTAATTGTGTTTGATTCTCTCTCTCTCTCTCTCTCTCTCTCTCTCTCTCTCTCTCTCTCTCTCTCTCCCTCTCTCCCTCCCCCTTCCTCCCTCCCTCCCTGTCCCTCTGTTTTGTTTTGTTATAAATAAGACTGAGAGATCCTGGGGTTGGAGGAATGATAACTGTGTTACCCCAGTAAGAATGAGGGAGCTTTGTAAATGAAGGGAATGTGTTTATTTTTCTCAGCACTCAGGCTAGAATTCTAGCTTCAAGGCTGAGTGTGTTAAATGGCTAATAGTAATACTCTACCTCTACTTGGCCTGGGATCAAAAAAGATAAAGGTGGACTCTAATAAAATACATAGAAACTCACTAGAAGACTAGTTTTGGAGAAATGTGCATTAAGCATTTACAACAAGTTGTTAGACGTGTGGATTTCCTCAAGGCACTCTTTTCTAAGTTGAGTTTTCTCTAGCATTTACAGCTACTCACTGTATTTTCATTTCTTTCTTTATGTTTCCTTCCAAGATCCTCTTTCTGCTATGTATCTGTGTTTGCCTTGTTGGCCTCATTTGTACTTTGTTTCTTATTTTTGTACGTGTTAACAGCTACATGACATTATCAACCAGTATATTCAAACTACATTTAAAGAGAGAGGGGAAGCCAAGGATTCTGCTCCGATAAGGGAGACAATACGTGTATTCATTTATTCAGTCAAAATGTTTATTGAAAGACGAATATTATCTAGGCATTGTGCTCAGTGCTAGGAATAAAGTAGTGGAAAATGTAGATACAGCTTCTGACCTCAAAGATATTGCAGTCTGGTGGCCTTGATGTTCAAATTACTCAGAATTTACACTTTCACATTGCTTATAGACTATGTAGTTCTTGAAAGCCCTGACTATAAAGTATGTAAAATCCCAATATTTTTATTTATCTTACTTTTAAGAGCAATTATATAATCAATATAAAACAACTAATATAAAGAACTAGCAAATCTTTTAGTAGGATATATGAACAAACACAAATGTTGAAAATGTCCCTTGCTTAGCTAAATCCATCCTATTTTTTTTCCTTTAAGACCAACTCAAATCCTACATTCTGTGTTACTCATGTCATTTCTTCCCCTGAGAAATACTTTATTCCCCTTCATTTGACAAGTAGTGTGCACTGCTCTTCACTTTTTATGTATACCTTCTATCTTTCCAGTGAGATTGTAAATCATTCAAGGACAGAGACAGAAAGTCATTTCTTGCTGCACCTTTAAGTATTCAAAGTAGTACACTGCACTCAGAATACATTTGATACCTGTCTTCACAAGATGGAATCCAAGCTCCTCAGATTCCATGACCCTGATCCTGCCTCCTTCCCAAATCTCATCTTCTATCAGGCTTAATCTCACAATTTACCGTATCATATTTGTGCATCCTTACTCATGCCCTTTGCCTAGAAAATCCTGCCCATATTTGTTTTTTACCTGGGTAATGCCCCTTTTCTTTTAATACTTGGATCCATCATCTTCCTTACCAGGAACCCTTACCTGACAATTTTCTCTCATCCAACACATTGAGTGAAGTGATACTTTCCTGTGTCTCCATGGGATTCATTGTGGACCTAGCTCTCAGCAGTAATTATATTATCTGGTGGTTTACCACTGCATCTTCAGTGTCTAGAAGAATGCTTAGCATAGCAGACACTCAACTAATACTTGTTGAGTGGATAGCTGAATGATTATGTCTTCCTCCCCTATTAGATTGTTATCTTTACCCCGTCTTCAAGTACAACCTGTAAATTGATGAACCCTCCATAATTTAATACTGTGGTAAATGCTATGAAGGCAAAACATAGGCTGCCATGAAGTCATATAACAAGGATACTTAATTTGTATTGGGTTAGAAATATCAGAGACTTCGCTGAAGATACGACATATGAACAGAGACCTGAAAGACAAATAGGAATAAGCTAGGTAAAGATAGGTTATAAGGTTGGGTAAGGAAGGGGAGGATTTCAACAGAGGGAGTAGCTAGCATTAGGGTTCTGTAGTGGTAAAGACCTTAGAGTGTTTAGAGAACAGAGAAAAAGCTAGTGTGGTTACAATGTAGTAATCAAGAAAGAGAGCAACATAGATGGGGCTGTGGAGGTAGGCAGGAACCAGATAATACAAGGCCTCACTGGATTTCATTGTAAGTGAGATTGAAACTCTTTGAATGGTTGTTAGTAGAGTGACAGGATCCATTTTATGTTTTAAAATCACTCTGGCTGCTATGTGGAAAATGACTTTTAATGGGACTGGAGAGGTAATTGACATTGAGAAACCAATCAGGACACTATTACAGTGTTACCAGTTAGAGATGATATTGGTGTAGTAGATTAGTAGCAGAGTTGGCGAGAAATGAACTGAACTTGATATATTCACAGGTAGAAATGACAGGGTTTGGTGATGATTATAGAGGGAGGCATCTATAATAACTTCGAGGTTACTGGTTTGTAAATTGAATATGTGCTTGTACCATTCACTAGAATGGGAGAACCCTGGAATAGGGCCAGGTTTGGGTGAGAAGAGAAATGATAACATCAATTTTGTATGAGAGTCTTCTGACATAGTAGTTGTTGTTAAGTAGGCAGTTAAATATACGGGTCTGGAACTCAGAAGAGTTATCTGGGCTAGAAATATTAATTTAGAAGCCATCAGTATGCAGATGCCATTTAAAAGTGTGGGGATGGGTGAAATCACGTAGAGAAAAAGTTTTGAAGGAGAAGAGAACAGATCCAAGAATGGAGCCCTGGGAATTCCATCAATTAGAGGTCGTGTATAGGAAAAATATCCAGCTAATGAAACTGAGGAGGGGATAGAGAGGTAGGAGGAAAACCATAAGTGTGTAGGCTCATGCAAGTAGAGGAAAGTGTGATAAACTATACTGAAGGTGCTGAGAGGCAGCATAAGCTGAGGACAGAGAAGAGTCCATTGTACCTGATAATATAGAAGACATTGATGATCTCAGTAAAATAACTTTTGGTAGAGTGATGAGTGCAGAAGCCATACTGGAGCGAGATAAAGAAATTAATGAAAAGTGAAGAAAATAAGACATCATATGTAGATAATTCTTTGGAGAAGCCTGGTTCAGAAAGCAAATAGATTTGGTAAAAGCTGGAACAGGGAACTTAAAAGAAGATGTTTGTTTTCACATTGTGAAATAATAGAAAAAGTTTGAATATTATTAGGAAGAATTCATTAGAAAAGGAGGAGATAAGGATTCAGGAGTCCGGAGGAATATAGTGGTTTATGGTCTCTGCAAAGGCTGGAAGCTCCAAGGTCCAGAGCACATGTGAAGGGATTGGCCTCTGATCAAAGGAGTGGCACTTATACTGTGATAAATATGTACTGAATACCTAGTATGTGCTTAGTTTTCTTTCAAGTACTAGGGATAAAACAATGAATAAGGCATGGTCTCTGCCCTCATGAAGCTCACAGTTTAGTAAGAAAGACAAGTAAACAGACAATTATTATCAGGTTGATTAATGCTGTGATAAGTACAGGGTCCTATGTCAGTGGTGGGAGAACTTATTGTTATGGGTTGAATTTTGTCCTCCAAGGAAAGATATGTTGGAGTCCTAATGCCCAGTACCTCAAAATGTAACCTTATTTGGAGATAGGATATTACAGAGGTAATCAAGTTGAAATGAGGTCATTAAGGTAGTATCCTTATAAAAAGGAAGAATTTAGACACAAAGGCACACATACAAGGAAAACATCACAAAGGTGAAGATGAAGGCAGAGATTAGAATGATGTGTCTATAAGCCAAGCAATACCAAAGATTGCCAGTAAAACACCAGAAGCTAGGAGAAAAGCAAGGGACAGATTCTTCCTCACCATTCTCAGAAAGAATCAGTGCTGCCTTGTTCTTGGACGTCTGGCCTCCAGAACTGTTAGAAAATAAATTTCTGTTGTTTAGGCTACTCAGCTTGTGGTTCTTTGTTATGGCAGCCATAGCAAACTAATACAGGCACCAAAACCAATCTGAGGGAGGGGAGTTGATCAGGTTACGGGAAGAATTCCTAGTGGAGGTGTTATCTGAGCTGAGGCCATTCCATGTAAAGTGATCATCATCTGAAATGACTTGGAAGTGAAAGAGAGTGTGAATGCCCAAACTACTGCAAGTAATCTAATGTGGCTTGATGTAAAGTGTGTGGGCAATGGTGGCAACAACTGAGAACCAAGAAGCTGGAACCAATTCGTGAGGGCTTTCTATTCCAAGCCAAAGAATTCAGACTTTATCCTGCAGCCAAGTAGATAGACTTTAAGTGTTCACTGCCCTCCCAACCATTCACCTAACTCCATTTTTCCAGGAAGCCTCCTCTAACGTCTATTGTGGAACTGTTCACACTGAAATGTTAAAAAGAACTTGCTTTTTGGTCTCCTCAAATATGCAGCAAACTCCTTGAGAGAAAGGGGGTATGTCCTATTTACTGAGATATTCTGTGTCTGGCAAGTGCTTGATGTATTGTAGTCTCTCTATAAATGGCTCTCTGGTGCATTCCTAGGAACAGCATTGGGACTTGTTGGCTCTCTTTGGAGTGATATTCTAGGGCACTCCGTATTTTGCTTTTACTCTTCTCTCCTCTTCCTTCCTCTCGCTGATGACCCAGCACAGTTCACACTTGGCTCTGTTTTATTCTTCAATTTGGTTTTCTTTTTGGGCCAAGGACCTTGCGAGCTTCCTGTGTGCTTCTTCTCACCCAAAATCAGCAGTCCCCATATCAGGCAGTCTCATGCATCCAAGTTCTTACTATCCGCAAGGGAGCCTGGTTTGCAACATGCAAAGCCCTACAGTCCAACCTTGTCACCTTGCTTCTGCCCCTGGTTCTGCCAGGACCAGTGCTTAACTTAGCCTAACCAGGGTCATTAGGTCAGTTTCAACGAAGTCGCTCTGGCCAGAATGGACCAAAGAACAGGTGGCAGCTTTGGCAAGAGGATACAGTTGTGGCTCCAGGATGGGGCAATGGGGTTTCTGGGCTCAAAAGGTAGGCAGGGTCAGATAATCTGAACAATCTCCAACTGAGCCATATTTGACCCATGAGATCCCTCACTGAGAAAGACAAAATAGGTCACCGGAACAGGAAACTGAAAAGAATGATAGTCAAGGCAAGATGCTGAGCGGAAACCATGTGTTTGCATTAGGTTGAATTCCTTAAAAAAAGTATATCCCCTCACACCTGCCCATTTCTCCATGCATAAACACATACCAACTTGAGCTTGCATGCATACAGAGAGACAGAGAGACACAGAGAGAGACAGAGACAGAGACAGAGAGACAGAGAGAGAGATGCACATACCACAGATACAAAATATTAACACATAAACCCATACCCACACTGGCAGAATCTAGTGTTACACACTTTGGTTGGCAGATACTGTAACACCTGATCTGTTTGCAATTGGCAGGGTAGGAGGTGCTCTTTACAAGGGCATGTCACAAATAATAGAAGCATTCCTTGAAGTAACAGCATTTTTCATTGTAATTATTTCAAATGGATAGCTTTCTGTCTTTTTACACCAAGTGATCCTGATACAATTTAACTTTTTCTGGAGGATTCCAAGCCATCTTTATGGACACTCATTATTAGAGGCTGGGCTGAGACCTAGGGTGTTGCTAGGAACTACACATATGTCATATGCTGAGGTGTATTAGACTCTTTATCACTCCATTAAATGGCCCCAATGCAAATATCCTTTTTGCACAGATGCTCGTATTACCCATATATGTGCACAGATATATGTATATGGGTATGAATATATGCACACACACACCATCTTTCATATGTCTCTGTACAAGATGCATACATAAGTCATACAGTGTAAATGCACTCACAATGCAGTTGCTTACAAGCAACGTATGCACTCCCTACAGCTAGGTTTGTAAGTGGCTCCCTTTCTTACAACCAATAGCCTGCTTCTTTAGTCATTTTCCTTCCTTCTTTTCTACACTAATTATTGGGATTAAGGAGTTAGTGTCTCATTCACTGCAGAGTTGGTGGCTTTAATTGGCGGCACCTGACTTAGTTAAAGAAAGCATTTTGACTACAAAGAACTTCACTGAAAGATGGGCTCAGTGGGAGTTATTAAAAGCAAGTGCATAACAGCTCCTGGGAAGCCATTATTTTGTGCTACTCCCCTCCTCACAGAGGACATTTTTATGATTGGTAACAAGGAGAGAGGAAATTTCCTGACTTCATTAGAAACCTGGAAAAGTAACTTTTTCTTGCCAATACCTTTCTTTCTTGCTGGAACACACTTCATATGGAAGGTGGTATGACAAAATGACCAGAATCCTTTTCTGTCTAAAGGGAACACTTAATAAACTCTCTGGAACTTCAGGGCTCACCCCTGAAGATTAACCTTTCCCCCACACATACACACACATAAATGCAGTAAAATAGATACTTTATTAACTCAAAATTGTAAATAACTCAGGAACCACCTAGTCTAGTGATATTCACATGTGTGCTACTTCAGGGAGGGGAGAGAAAAATTTCATGAACATTTCAATAGCATCTGTTTCATTTACATATAAACAATATACTCATTACAAACCCTTATCTGTTCATTGAAGCAAGGCTGGCAGAACCTAATGTGACATGCCTTGGTTGGCAGATACCTTAACACCTGATCTGTTTGGCATTGGTTGGGAAGAAAATGTTTGCTAGTGCATGTCCCAAAGAATAGATGTGTCCTTGCAGTGGCCAAGTCCTTTTGCTTGTAATTGTTTTAAATGGATAGGTCTCTGTCTTTTCACACCATGTGAACCTCAAACAATTTGCCCTTTTCAAGTTGATTCCAGGCTATCTTCACAGACACTAATCATTGAGTTGGGTTGAGATGTAAGGGGTGTCCTTAGGAGCTCTCATGAGGTGTATTAGACTGTTTAATCATCCAATAAATGGCTGCAGGCTATTTTTTTAGAAGTACCTTGTCTTGTTTCTTGTCTTCTTTTTTGCTTTTTGGTAACATTGTTTATGCCTCCAGTAGCCCCTTGATATTTTCTATTCTACCCCAGGCTCAGAAACCAAGCTGAGTTACAATTGTGTATAAGTAAGAATGAGAACCTTACGAGTTTTTCTATAAGTACTGTGCATGTGTTTTGGTGCATAGGTTTTGTATCATCTCTTTTGGCTGCTCTAATGTTTTTAAAGATCAATTCATAGTTTTTAGCTCTGAGACTACTAGGCAATTATGGTTTCCAGACAAGGGACCTTCAGATAAATGGTATACCATTGTATCATTGTAGTTAGGGTTAATATTAATATAAAGTAAACCTCATTAATTTGGACCTTAGTAGTTCATAATATGGGATTGTCCTATTTATAAACTAGGCTTTGGAATTTACCATTTCACCAGCTACAGAAAGAAAAGATATGTTTGGTAAATTAATACCTTAAACAGAATCACAAGGGTAATGCAAATGCCATTTAAATGAGAAACTTGACTATACTTATCTATTTATTAATATGGATCTTATTAAGCCATCTAGTTGGTAATACAATTCACTATATATATTTGGAAGTAGCAAAAACAACCTCAATTAATCAATTAATGAATCCATTGAGAAGAAAGTTCTTTAGAATAAAGTCAGCCTGGTATAGAGACACATAGAGAATTAATGGAAACTCTCAGTCCTTGGCTGATGGTAGTGGCAGCTGAAGAAAAGAGAGAGCCATTGCGATTTTAGAGTGGAAGTTAAAGGTCTGGAGTGTCTTCAGCTCAAGAAAAACTGGGGTAGTTAGAATGGCTGTCATCAACAAGACAAATAATAACAAGTTTTGGAGAGGCTGTGAGAAAAAGGAACCCTCATACACTGTTGGTGGGAATGTAGACTGGTGCAGCCGCTATAGAAGGCAGTGTGGAGGTTCCTCAAAAAATTACGAATAGAATTACCATATGACCCAGCAATCCCTCTCCTGGGTATCTACCCAAAAAATCTGAAAACATTTATCCATAAAGACATGTGTGCTCCAATGTTCATTGCAGCTTTATTTATGGTGGCCAAGACATGGAAACAACCAAAATGTCCTTCGATAGATGAATGGATAAAGAACTTGTGGTATATATACACAATGGAATACTATTCTACCATAAGAAAAGATGAAATAGTACCATTTACAACAACATGGATGGATCTTGAGATTATCATGCTGAGCAAAATAAGTCAGACAGAAAAAGTAGAGAACCATATGGTTTCACTGATATGTGGTATATAAAACTGAAAACAACTAAAGAACAAGACAAACAAATGAAGAAACAGAAACTCATAGACACAGACAATAGTTTAGTGATTACCAGAGGGTAAGAGGGAGGGGGTGGTAGATGAGGGTAAAGGAGAACAAATACATGGTGATGGAAGGAGAACTGACTCTGGGTGGTGAACACACAATGGGATTTATAGATGATGTAATACAGAATTGTACACCTGAAATCTATGTAATTTTACTAACAATTGCCACCCCAATAAATTAAAAAAAAAATATATATATATATATATATATATATATATATATATATATATATATGCTAAAATAGCTAACAAAAAAAAGTCATGGTGATGTAATATACAGCATAGGGAATATAGCCAATAACATTGTGATAGCATAGTATGGTATGGTGTCAGATGGTTGAGGAACTTATCATAGTGATCATTTCTTTAGGTGTATAAATGTTGAATACCTATGGTATACACCTGAAACTAATATAATATTGTATGTTAACTACATTTTAGTACAAAACTTAAAGAGATAAAAATAAAAAAAGGAGAACATAAGTGTCCTCATTTCTAAAATAATCACCCCCTGAGATTATATCTGCACCTCCCCAAGTGGAGTTGTTACTCTATGTTTGGAACTGTGACCAAGGCCAAACTGGCAACATGTTTTAACTTTTAGGAACAAAGTTGTCAATGTCAGCCAATCAGTCTTGCACTAGCTAGCATTGGTGGTAAAATGCATGCTATTTTCATGTTACTGAAAAAATGAGTGGCTACTGTTTAAAGCAAAGGATCAGTATCAGATATTGTGTGAAATGAATTTGCCAATGAGATGCTTTATGTAGTTTGGTATCAGTTTTATTAAACCCCAATCCTGACCAGCTAGAAATGTAGACATTATGTCTCCAAACTTTTGTTTGTGTCTTCATTCATATTTATGCCAGCATTGATCCTGCACTACAGACAAAGTTGGGCATAGAAGGTTAACTTGAGGAACCTATAGAGCTTCAGAAGAAGAAACAGGGAATGGGTTGAAGTTCAGAAACCTTGGAGCTCCTTGCCAGAATGCCCTGGTGATCATTTGCCTCTATTCTTGGTTTCTACCACAATTAACTTTTGAATCCCAATGTGAAACCCAATCTGTTTGGCTGGGTTCCTGATACCTGTCTAACTTTTAGCAGTCCTCTCTTCCTAAGGTCCTGAAGCCTTTTGTTTAGGTCTTCTCTATGGAGTTCTACTTCAAGGTATACTGCTCTGGAACACAATTATAATCTTTCACAACTAGTGCCACTGCCCTGAGAGCCATGCAGCCTTTCCCATTGCCTAGCCTGCCTCCTTTGTAAAGAAATGCTAATGCTTATGAGTTCCTGATGTTAAGACAGGTACTGTTGGCAATTTTCCTTTAGGTTAAGCCTGAAGCCCATTTTGCCTCTTCTTGACCCTGATTTACCCATTCCAAATTTCCTCTTCCTTTCTCTTGAGCACCCACTGAGGTACCAACAAGCCATCTGGCCCAAACAGTGGAAATTAAAGTATAAATTGAAGCTGAAGCTCTTCTAATCTAGTATGACAATTTGTACTGATCAGGTTAATAAGGATAATTTCTCTTTGGCTTGTACAGAGACACAACAATTTAATCTGATTTGCTATTAATTACTCTGTCCAATCATTAACGATATTTCACTAAATAGAGAAAATCTATTCACATTGCAAAGGAGGTGTATCAAGCAAAGCACAATAATGGAAAAGTGTGTTTTGTGTTCAGCAGGGAAGCTGCACTACCACTGTGAGCAGGATGTGCACTTCAAAATGTTTATCATAGGTAGGAATACGCTGTCCTGGGCCATACACCCTCCTTCAGTTCACTCCAGGGAATTACACGGGTTTGTGATATGATTGCCAGGGAATACAAAGGAACACAGTGATTTTGGGAACACAGTGAAACTAATTGGCCCACAAGAAGATTAAATAACCACATTGTGAGTGAGAGCAACATAACTCTTTATCAAATAAATGAAATGACTTTAGATGGCTCTTTTTTATTCTTTTATTAAAAAAAATTTATTGTACAATTATTCTGTGTTAAGCACTGTGCTGAGTACTGGGGATGTAGTGTTCAAACAAAACAGACACAGATTCTGCCTTTGTGAAGTTTACAGTCCAGGTAGAAAATATATGTTTATATGTCTATATCGATCACTCAGGTTATTCAATTGCAGTTGTGAGAAATTTATGAGAAATGAAAAAGTCAGGGTGCTTTAAGTGCCTATCATAAAGAGACTGAGTAGGACCCAAAGAATGAGCCAGGTGAAAAGTGGAGTGAGGATGGGAAAAAAGAACAGCCTGTGTGAAAGTTCTGAGGAAGAAAGCAGGTTTGAGGAACTTAAAGAAATTCAGGGAAGAAAAGGAGTTCTGAGAGCAAGAAAACAACAAAAGACGAGACTGGAGATTGAGGCAAGATTCTTAGCTTTTTCTGACACAAATGGACTCTAGATGGGCTATATGTCTTTGGATGTTGTGACAGGTAATGTTGGTGTCATGCGGGTGTCATGCGGGGTCTCTGGTCCCACTCCCCACATAAGAACGCAGGACATGGTGAGGCCAAAAAGGAACACCCATGGGGCCATAGATAGGGGAGTCATACCACTATAGTCTCACTGGAGGCTGGGTTGGAGACACTGGAAGCAGGAGCCACACGATCCTCAATCCGCCATCCGCTTCTCTGCCAACCAACGGCACTTGCTAGCTGCAATCTGCCGTGCTAACTGCAATCCACTCTTGCTAGCTCAGCCACCATCTTCTTGCTGGCCCCCATTTTCTGCTAGCATAGCCACAGCAGTTATATTAGTGGCCAACGGCTCAATGGTTACAGCTGACGGCCAACTAGCCACAGCTGATGGCCATCCAATCACAGTTGGTGGCCATTTACTACCTGAGCCAGCACCTTTCCACGTGAGGGTGAGAGCCTGGTAACTGCACTCCTGGCTCTGTCCCCCCAGTTGGTCACTTCCATGGGGCATCTTGTCTTCATTCTAAAGGCAATGGGAAGTCATTGAAGGTTTCTAAGTTTACTTGATCTTAGACTACTAGATGCTTTTTAAATTTCCCAATGGCCAACACACTAAAACCAAACAAACAAATAGGAAAAACCCTCAGCCTATTTGAGAAACCTGGACTCAAGAAAAAAAAAATAGACATGTATGGATGCAGCAGATGAAGCATTTCCACTCTGCATCTGCACAGAAAGCTAGGCAGTCCTTCTGAGAGGCTGAAAAGTAATTGCTACTCTGGATCCCTATGTTAACCACAAGGACAGTGTTTTGCAGTCTCTATTTCCTAATTGAGGGCACAAGAAGTTAAAACTAGATTAGAAAAAATTAGACCCTATATGAGAAGGAGCTCTGTGGGTGGTTGAGAAGGGAGTAGGAAGAACCAGTTGGGAGAGTATTTCCCAAATGATGTGGCATTCTTTGACTCATATTGTAAGTGGGAGTTTCTTGGAGCAAGTCTATGTGTACTCCTGGTGGTACCCACCTGGAGGGTGGGCAGATGAAATGAGGTTAAACACATACACACACACACACACACACACACACACACACACACACACACACACATACACCACTGACAGCCAATCAAGAATACCTTTTTCTCAAGCCAAAGTATTTCATAGGCCAGAATTGTAGATGTCTTATTTGAGCAACCACTTTTTTGTCCTAGTCTGGATCTAGATACTGTGCGAGAGACATGGGGAACATGTGACCTTGCATTTAAGGAGCTTCCAAGTCTATCTGAGAAGTTTGGTGTGCCTTGGGCACAAAGGTAGAGAAGGGGACTAGTGAGGGTTGAGCTCAATAGGTGGCCAGAAGCCAGGCTGAGGAGCTCTGACTCCATCCCAGGGCACTGGGGAACCATGGAAAATGATATACAGGAAAAAGGTAGGGAGAGGTTTGGGTTTTAGAAAGATATATCTGGCCTCTGTGGGGAGGGTGAGTAAGGGGGCATGACAAGAAGCAAGGTTGGAGGGGCTCAGTCAGAGCCTGTGGAGAGAGCTGGAGGTGTCTATGACCATGAGGAGGAAGCTGGGGAAGAGAGTCCAGTTTAGGCAGAAAAAAAGTGATTGATTTCACTCTCTTCATCCACCAAACAGCCATTGTTTTGATTAGTCATTGATTCATTCAATCAACACATAATTATTTTGCATCTGCTCTGTGCAGAGCATCATGTTAGAGGATATTAAGAGGAATAAGGATGATGCTATTCCAGTCTGCAAGGGACTTGATTAACTAATTTCAAATGAGTGGAACAGTCGATAGCTGCTCTAGGATTTTAGAGATGGTTCTGATCAGTGGAGAGGCAGATGATTTAAGAAACAACAGAAGGCAAGGTGAATGTGCATGAACCCTGAGGAGAGACACAGTAAAAGGCATTGCTAGGCAGAAGTGAAGTGGGTATAATAGAAAGTACTAGAAGATAAGTTTGGATGGGAAGGGTATAGTGTCTATGCATGTACGGTATATGTAGGTGTGTTAGGGTGTGTGTGTGTGTGTGTGTGTGTGTGTGTGTGTGTGCAACTGTATGTGTGTGTGTATAAACATGGGCACATGTACATAATGCAACCATAAACCTTAGCAGCAACAGGTATTTCTAAAACATACACACAGAGAGATAGAGAGAGACAGGGGGAAGACTTTGGTGGGATAAAAACTTGGGTCTTTTGAATTTTCTACTATATGGCATCTGTATATGGTGGATTAGCCTGACGAAGTCACATTTGTCTGGAAAACTTAATTTTACCATTCAAGGATTTACCTGGAGGTCTTAAGGCCATTAGGATGAAGAACCTGAAGGAGGATCCTTGCTCTGCTGGACATTTCCCTGGAAGGAGGGAGCAGCAGTAGTCTGAACCCCACGCCCTAGTACTCAGCCTAGTGCCTGACCTCCTTCACTGAAGCCCAAAATGCTCTGAGAAAAGGGTCTCCCTGGGAATGGAAAGGGCCATTAGGTCCTCCAAGCATATGCCCACTGACTCATGAGCTACCTTACTGCCTTTTTAACATTCTTGTTTCTCAGGCTATACATGATTAAGTTGACCATGAAAGTGAACACAGTGTTGAGTAGGGAGAAGATCTTGTTAAGGACAGTAACCTGGATTGCTATGGGAATGGCATACATTGTTCCCAATGTTCTATAGTACAGAGTGACCATTATGAGGTGGGAGGAGTAGATGGATAAGGCCTGTTGCTTATCTGTAACTGACAGAATTCTGAGGACAGCAGCAACAATGTGGATATTGCAGGCTACAGTGAGCAGGGAGGATGCTGTGCTGACAAAGGAGACCAGGAGTAGGTGGTTTTCTCCAACATCTCAGGATTGGAACAGCCCAAATTCAGCATGGGAGTCAGGTCACAGAAGAAGTGGTCATCTCATAGGCTGCACAGAATGACAGTGGAAAGTCATGGTGACAGTGACCACAGGGGTTAGGAATCCACCCAGTCAAGACTCACCTGCAAGCAGGATGCCTGTGTGGAGGTTCATGAGAAATGGTTAATAAGACATGGCTGCCAGCAGAAAGCACTCAACTGCTGCCATGGAACCAAAGAAGTAAAACTGGGCCATACAACCTGCAAAATAAATCACCTCAGGACGTGAGAGAAGAGTGCACCATATTAGGGTCAATGGAATTAATGTACCAGATCTCAAGAAAGGAGAAAATGAACAGAAAGAAGTGCATGGGTGCGGGGGTGGGGGGGTTGATGGCTGTGATCAAGGAAATGACTGTAAGGATGAGAATGTTCCCCAATAAAGTTACTACATAGATTCCCCGAAATATCCCCAAAAGAGAAAACTGTAACCCATGGAGACTCCCAAATCCCAGGAGGAAAAATTATTTGATCACTGTCAAATTAACCATATCTGTGAGATCCATACATTAGACCTGAGTAAAAGAGAGAAATATAGCCAACTGCAAAAAGAACCATGCTCCTATAGGGGAGCAATAGCACCAGAAATGCAACATAGTACAAAACTCAAAGACCTTTTCTTTTCTGGAACAAAGTTTCTGTTTTGTTCTACTAGGTGTATTTACCAAATAGTTATAGCGGAATCAGAAACTATGCCCTAGAGAGTGAACAGAGAGGGTGTCTCCTCCGCTCTTTTCCACTCTTTCCCTTGACATAACTGGTGATGAATCTACCTTTGGGAATCTCACAGTGGGAGGTAAATACCTCTTAATGGGGACATGGTGCAGAAGCTTCTCTGAACTTCTGAGGCTCAGCTTTTAAGATTCAATCGAAATGTGAGTTCAAAATCCTAAAATAGCATCAGAATTCAGACGACCACATCTCCCCCTGAGCCCCTAAATCACGGTGAGTTTCACCTAGAATGTAATGGGAGGGAGGAGGGGAAGAGACCTATTGATCTTAAAGTACCTGTAAGAAAAATAAGAGTTTCTGCCAGGCTCTGGGGACATGCAGCTGATTGCTTTCATGGCATCAAATTCCTATGGAAATTGGGGGAAAATGTATGTAAAGTTATTCACTTAAAATGTTAGAGAAAAATAATGTTCCATCCTTCATAAATGAAAATGACATTCCTGACTCACAAGCAGTAGGATGTGCATTTAGAGTTATTTTTTTTTCTAGCAGCAGGGATAGGTTAGCAGTGAGTCATAGATGCAGCTTCCCCTTCCCCTCAAGCACATCCCTAGAGCTCAAAGACCATATTTGTGAAAGGGTTGTCTGGTTTTAGCACCCGGGTTGTGATAGGATTAAAAATTGGTCTGTGTTATACCCTAAATTAGGGGAAAGTGTAAAGCCAGAGTTAGGGGCTCAGTTCAGTTGTTCTAGGCTGAAGTCTCAGTCTGTGGCCAGGGAATAAAGCAAAGCTATCTTTGCTGTTTTGCTTTGGGTAATGGCAAAGTGTCCCTAATTTTTTTTTAATTTTTTAAAAAATTAAATCCTATTTTAAATTTACTCAGGGAACTGGCTATTCAGAGGAATCTTATTAAGAATGTTCTGTGACATGAAAGAATTTCTCCATAATTTACCCTCTGTACCAATCTGTATTGTTAATACACTAAGTTTGTGTAAAGGAAGGTCTACCTATAATGGGGATATCCAGGACATTTAGGTTGCCTAAGGTAGTACTGAATATAATTATAGCGTATAAGGAAAATCAATCAGCAACTAGAGTTGTCCCTGGGGGTGACAGCTGCTTCATCATTGGGGGATTAAATTGTCCTATTACCATTTCTCCTTGTCTTCAGAGACTGCCAGCCAGCATTCAGAACTGAAATTAACATCATTAGATTTTTATCATTCAATCCAAAGACTCATTAATTAATAATAGAATAAACTTGATTTCCCCTTTTGGCTTACTGGCATGCTCCTTGGTGCCTCCAAATTCAAAGACAAACCAGCCTCCCTAAATCATTTCCCATCCTCTCTTTTCTTGCAGTGAAGACAGATTAATGTCAATGCAAAAGAGAGGCTTCAGCTCAGAATTCTATTCATTTTTTTATTCATTCGTTTATTTACTCACCATGTATTTTTTGACACCTACTATGTGTCATATATTGGGTTAGGTAGGCATTGAGAATAAAATCATGAGCAAGAAAATCATGGTATCAATTATTACAGAGGTTACATCCTGTAGCGGAGGTGATCTTAAAAATAACTGTAAAATTACTATTGTGAAAAATGCCATGAGGGAGAAATATAAGGTCTTAATACAAAGAAGAACATGCCTGGAGAGGTGACCTAGTTTTGGTGAGATAGTAAAAAACATCTCCCTGAGGAGGAAGTCATATTTAAGCTGAGATTACATGGATATGGAGTAGCTGCCTATGAGAACAATCAGAGGGGAGGTATTATATATAGGTAGAGAGATAGCATGTGAGTGAGGCACATACCTAAATACTGGAAGAATTAAAACAAGCAAACCATACTGACAATTGTGGCTGGAAGGCAACAGGTGAGGCAGCTGAGGGAAGAGTGATAGGAGGGGAGTTTGTAGAAGGCATGATCTGATTTACATTTTGAAAAGATCCCTCAGGCTTCTATATAGAGAATGGCCTGTAAGGGGCTAAAAGGGAATATGAAAAGCAGGTGAAGAGGCTAATACAGTAACCCAGGTAAGAGATGATGGCTAGGATCAAGCTGGGATAGAGTATGGTGGATTAATTTTAGGGGTTTTACATAGTAGAATTGGTGTATCTTTTTGTATTTTTCTGTATACATATTACACTTTAATGAAAAGTTTACTCTAATGAAATGACATGGATTGTGAAATGACTGTCTGGTCTTAGCCAGATGAATTGCATTAAAAGAAGGCATGGAGGACAGGAGGAATTAAGGATGAATGCCAGATTTTTGGTTTAAACAACTGTATGGATAACTTCATGTCTTTTCCTAAAATGGGAAGACAAAGTAAGTAATTTAATTACGGGGAGAGGGGATTTTCTTTTGTCTTCCTTCCTTCTTTCCTTCTTTCCTTCTTTCCTTCTTTCCTTCTTTCCTTCTTTCCTTCTTTCCTTCTTTCCTTCTTTCCTTCCTTCCTTCCTTCCTTCCTTCCTTCCTTCCTTCCTTCCTTCCTTCCTTCCTTCCTTCCTTTTTTCCCCCCAGTTAGATCTAGTGGTTTATAATCCATCGCTGGGATGATAGTTTCAATCTTCATATGGGTCACTAATCTGGTAACAAAGTCCCCACCCTGAGAGACAGAGCTCTTACTCTGGCTACATAACAAGCTCTTAAGCAAAAGTCTGCAAACACTTGTCCTTGGTCTTAAAAGGGAACAAGGAAGAGTTCACTGTAACTTTTACTTACCCTGTGGAAATTGCTCAAAGGCCAGGGTTAGCAACCTATGTCAGGAGGATCCTCTGCATAGGAAGCACAGCACAATTCTATGGGGACTGTTAGACTCTCTTCAATGTGAGTCTCTGCAAAACCATCATTAATGGCAATCCAACTACCCAAAGCTTTCAATTATCTGATTTTTTTTTAATATAAACTCTGTTTTGTCTCATTTTGCTTTTGTGTGAAAGAGACAGCTAATGAAACGAGCTCAGTCACAAAACAATTTTTAGGAGATGAAATAGGCTCAGAATACATTCGGTCCTACTCTTCTCCGTTTTCATTTATAGTTCTGGCCAATCAGAATTAATACCCAAAATAATGACTAGAGGCTCTGAGTAATCCTCTATCATTAAAGAGTGATTCAAGTATAGCATTATACTTGGTATACTAAGCTGGGACAGTGGACTCAGATAGCAAAATTTTTGTTTGTAGCAAAGACAATTGAAAATAGCTTTGCTCTTAAACTTCAATTACCCAGAAAATCTAATTAAACATATACCCTTTACTCTATTCTCTTGTATTCCCTTAATCAGGATTTGCCTTGGTATTAATTCTTCTATGTCCTTATAATCACCAGAAGGTATTCATTAGAATGGAAAATTGTTTGGTGCCCAATATAAAATAAAAACTGAAAAATTTACCTCCCCCCACCTCCCAGATGCTAATAGTTGTAAAAGTACAATCATAAAACTGAAAGTGTTACAGCATAACTAAGGAGTGAGAGACTATCTATAGAAGCCCAAACTCGTTACCTCTTCTAGAGATAATCAAGGAAAATCTCTTGGAAAAAAAGGGATAGTGAGGAGGAATCTGAAGAATGGCTGAAGATTAACTGCTAAAAGAGAAAAGTATACAGCTTGGTAAGGAGAGCAGTGATTTGGCTATACCAATCAGATACCATATGATTCAGCAATCCCACTTGTACATGTATATCCAAAGGAAATAAGATCACTATCTCAAAGAGATGTCTGTATCCCCATGTTCTTTGAGGCATTATTCATAATAGGCAATATATGGAAACAAACTAAATGTCCATTGATGAAAGAACGGATAAAGAAAATGTGGTATATATTATACATATAGTGCAATATTATTCAGCCTTAAAAAAGAAAGAATTCTTGTCATTTACAAGAATATGGATGAACCTAGAAGGCATTATGCTGAGTGAAATAAGTCAGACAGAGAAAGACAAATACTGTATGATCTCAATTATATGTGAAATTTTAAAAAGATGAGCTCATAGAACCAGAGTAGAATCATGGTTAGTTACCAGGGGCTGGAGGCAAGAGGTGGGGGTGGTAGATAGGTTGATGTTGGTCAACGGTACAAATTTTCAGTTATAAGACGAATAAACTATGGGAATCTAATGTACAGCACGGTGACTATAGTTAATAATACTGCATTGTATACTTGAAATTGGTTAAGAGAGTAGACTTTGAGTGTTCTCACCACAAAAAGAGAAGGCAACTATGTGAGTTGATGGATGTGTTAATTAACTTGATTGTGGTAATTATTTCATAATGCATATCTATATTAAATCATCACCTTGTACATCCTAAAAAATCAGACACCCAGTGCTCTCCCGTCTTCCAAACCCCCAACTCTATCCATTAAAAAATTAGGTTTTTATGATATTATTGACTATATTTGCAATACTGTACTTCATATCCCTGTGACTAATTTGTAACTACCAATATGTACTTCTTAATCCCTTCACCTTTCTCACACAGCTCCCCAAATCCTCTCCCATCTAGTGTAAGATGGGTACTAGACTCATCAGGGAGATCACTTCATAAATTATATAAATGCCTAACCACTACACTGTACACCTGAAACTAACATAAAATAATATTGAATGTCAACTATAATTAACAATATATAGTCACAGAATGTAAAGTACTGCATAGGGAATATAATCAATGGTGTGGTAATAGCTATGTATGAGGTGTGATCAAAGAATATGGTGAATGTTTAAATAAAAAAATATTACAGTAAAAGACATATTGACATTAATCTCCCTCAAAATACTCCCCCTCGCTTCGAGCACACTTATCCCATCGTTCTTGCCACTTTCTGAAGCAGTTCTGGAAGTCCTCTTTCCTGAGTGTCTTTAGTTGTGCTGTCATGGCTGCCTCAATGTCCTGAATCATTTTGACTTTGGGAAGAGACAGAAGTCGCAATGTGCCAGATTCAGTGAATAAGGTGGATGAGGACACACCATAATGTTTTTATTTGACAGAAATCACCATACTAGAAGTGATGTATGACACAGAGCCTTCCCGTCGTGATCAAAACATACAGTGAATGCTGCTGCCGAGTGCCATCCAACAGAAGGCCAGGGATCTTCAACAAGTGAAGAGGCATATCAAACTTTAGTAACAGTGTGTGACAAGTTTCAACTTGTTCGGTGCAGTCAGTCAGGTGTGAGTTATGGTTGAGAGAAGATGTGTTTTAAAGTGTGCCATAAATCATGGATCACAAACGACACATTAACATGAAATGGGCAAACAATTTTATCCTCCATTATGACAGTGCTCTGTGTCACACATCACTTCTGGTACACAATTTCTGTCATATAAAAACATTACAGTGTGTCCTCATCCACCCTATTCTCTGGATCTGGCACCGTGCGACTTCTGGCTCTTCCCCAAAGTCAAAATGACCATAATAGGTAAACGTTTTGAATCAAGGCAGTCACAATAGTGCAACTAAAGACACTCAAGAAAGAGGACTTCCAGAACTGCTTCAGAAAGTGGCAAGAATGATGGGGTAAGTGTGTTCAAAGTGAGGGGGAGTATTTTGAGGGGGATTAATGGCAATGTGTCTTTTACTACAATATTTTTTTTAATTTAACCATTCACTGTATTTGTTGATCACCCTCATACAGGTGGGGAGTAGACTTGCTGGGGTTATTGCTTTGTGAGGTGTGTAAATGTCTAATCATTATGTTGTTTTGTACAGCTGAAACTTATTTGTAATACAAAATAAAAATAAATAAATTTTTGCTCCATTGAAGACACTGATAAGACAATGAAAAGACAAGCCACAAGGAGAACATTTCCAAATCACTTAGTCAACAAAGGATTTATATTCAGAACATATAAAGAATTATTGCAACTAAATAATAAGAAATATGGCTCAGTTAAAACAAATGGATGAAAGACGAAAAGACACTTCACCCAAGAAAATACATGGGTGACAAATAAGCACATTAAAAGGCACCCAGCCTCATTAGTCATGAGGGAAATGCACATTGAAAATACAATGAGATACCACTATTATTATAGATTTTTAAAAATATGGACAGTAATAAATGTTGAAAATGTGGTACAACCTGAGTTCTCAAATATTGTTGGTGAGAATGCAAAGTGGCCCAGTCACTTTGGAAAGCAGTTTGTCAATTTCTTATAAAGTTCAGCATAGACTTACTACATAATTCAGCAATTACACTACCAGGTATATACTCAAGAGAAATGAAAACCTGTGGTCACACAAACTCTGGTACATAAATATTTTTAGGAGCTTTATTCATAATTACCAAAAAATGGAAACAATTGAGATGCTCTTTAACCAGTGAATGGATAAACAAACTGTGGCACAACCATACAGAGGACAGTCAGCCCTGAAAAGGAATGACTTACTGATTTGCACAAAAACATGGATGAATCTGAAACAGATTTTGCTAAATAAAAGATAGCAGACAAAAAAGGCTACATACTGTATGATTCTATGTATGTGATATTTTGGAAAAGGTCAATAAGTTTTCAGAATAAAATTAGAGTCAATAGGTAAAAAAAAAAAAAATAGGCAGCAAACACATAACATTCAAATGTGCTCTTAGAACCTTATTCTCCCTGAAGTTATACCAGGCTGATATCAGGTGCAATTGTTTAATGATAGATATCACAGAAGATCATCTTAATATTCCACTTCTCACTATTTCTGTCATCCCTTGGTACAAATACAGATAAACCTGCTCCTGAAAGTGATATCTGAGAGAGACTAGGCTGGTGAGCAGAAAAAGCAGCCAGAGACATGGTCTTTGAAAGGACAGAGAAGAGAAGTAATGCTTTACTGGTACTATACTAGCTCTTCTACCAATAGAGGAAGTTGATTTTTTCCCCAACTCTTTTTGTAAGTAGTGTCTCTCTTGAATAATTCAAGTTTGTGCCTTGCAGCAGGAAAATTTGGTTTAAAAGTTTAGTTTTCCTTTGAACACAACTGGTGGAACATTATAGACAGCTCACTTTTTAAAAGAATTGCACATTAATGTGAGAAACCACATGGTGTCCAGGGGAATGATTTTGTTATTTGTGTTTTTGCACCTTGAGACCTGGAGAAAGGCATCATTGAAACCTAGAGACAGGCATTGCTGAGATGCCTGAAACAAGCATTACTGAGACCCAGAAACAGACTGAGAGATAGGCATTATTAACCCTGGTGACAGATTTTTCTAATTCAAGTATATTCTTTGGCGCCAAATATTTTTGCCTCCTGTTCTGTTCCATTTGTCAACACAACAGTGGGTGAAAGGGACAGGAAATACCTTGGGCCAAGTGATGTGTGATGAGTCACTATGTAACATATCTAGCCTAAATGTGAAGAATGGCAGCAATTATCCTGGTAAGTTGTGCAAAGAATAATGGGCTCATATTTTTGGTCCCAACTGTCAAAATATTTCATATAAAAATTTTGGTATCTAAATAATCTGTATAAATACCTAAATTTCTTATTTACCCTACAAGTATAGACTCTAGTTAAGGCTATTGCTTTATAGCAAACATCTGAAATAAATGGAATTCAGAAAACATTCCGTTAATAAACCATTCTAGAAAAATAAAAGGTCTCCACAATGCCAAATACCAGTTTGAATGTGGAGTTTACTTTACACCAGTCCATATATATATATACTGACAGTTAAGTTCAAGAACTTATGCAACAATGTTGCTAACCTTTTTGGATATCAGAGGGATTATTCATTATAAATTTGTGCCAACTGGACAAACAGTTAAATAAGTACTATTTGGAAGTGCTGAAAAGGCTGCATGAAAAAGTTAGACAGCCTGAACTTTTCGCCAACAAGTTATGGCTCTTGCATCACGACAATGCACCAGCTCTCAAGGCACGGTCTGTGAGGGAGTTTTTAGGCGGTAAACAAATAACTGTATTGGAACACCCTCCCTATTCACCTGATCTGGTCCCCAATGACTTCTTTCTTTACCTGAAAATAAAGGAAATATTGAAAGGAAGAGATTTTGATGACATTCAGGACATCAAGAGTAATACGATGAGAGCTCTGATGGCCATTGCAGAAAAAGAGTTCCAAAATTGCTTTGAAGGGTGGACTAGGTGCTGGCGTTGGTGCATAGTTTCCCAAAGGGAGTACTTCAAAGGTGACCGTAGTGATACTCAGCAATGAGGTAGGTAGCACGTTTTCTAGGATGTGTTCGCAAACTTCACTGTCAGACCTCACGCGTGCATGTATGTATACGTGTTTCCCCGAAAACAAGACCTAGCTGGACAATCAGCTCTAATGCATCTTTTGGAGCAAAAATTAATATAAGATCCGGTCTTATTTTAATATAATATAAGACTGGGTCTTTATAATATAATATAATGTAATGTAATATATAATATAGTATAATATAATATAATATGATAAATACTGGGTTTTATTTTAATATAAGACCCGATCTTATATAATATAACATAATATAAGACCGGATCTTATATCAATTTTTGCTCCAAAAGACGCATTAGAGCTGATTGTCTGGCTAGGTGTTATTTTTGGGGAAACACAGTGTGTGTGTGTGTGTGTGTGTGTGTGTGTGTGTGTGTGTATGGCTTCTTATGTTCATCTTGTCCTCTGAGTCAAGAAATAGAATTTGCTAGACTTTCTATGCCTGCTTCATTCCCTGATATTCAGGATAACTGAAACACCCCGATCCATTCATTCTAATACTTGTCGTCTCATATACTAGGCATCTGAACAGTCGTGACATTTATTTTCTTATATTTCACTCATCATCCTGGTGTTTGAATCTGACAATGGAGAAAACCTCTGTATCCTTCCTACTTGCTGCTCTCTAATCTCTACCTTGTGGCATTCAATAGCTCTACATGTCACCACTCACATTTTCTATTTGAAGATTTCTGCTCCTGGAAGAAAATGTGGTATATACATACAGTATATATTCCATTTCTTCACTTATCTTGACAAATTTACAGTGTTTAGGAAGCTGCAATGGTCACAGTTAACATGGTATTTTGGTTTGTATTAGAAGATTTACTATGTCACAGGGAAGTAGTATATGGTAGTAGTTAAGAGCAGGGTCTTTTGTGTCAAACAAACCTGAATTTGTGGTCTGGCTTCATCACATGTTCTGTGTGACTCTGGGCAACTAACTTAACTTCTCAGTGCTTCAATTTTCTCAGCTATAAAATAGAGAATAATTATAATAATAAAGCTACCTCATAGTGTTTTCATTAGAGTTGAATGAAATAATACATATGAAGTGACAGTGAGGTACCCAGCACTCTATAAGTGCTCAATTGCATTCTTATTTTACAGTGTGTGCATGTGTGTAAAATTGCCCTAAAATTGCTTCGTGTATTATCCCTCTCACAAAATTCTAAGTGCCTCAAAAGTAGGTGCAATCTTGTGGTTTTTCTATTATTCTCATCTGATTCCCTTCATATATCTAGCACAAGAAGTGGGTGTCCAGTAGGATCTTAGTAAATGTTTATTGGTATAAATTTTTCCCCCATCCCAGCCATATAAGAACCTTTACTGTGGTCACTGCTGACAGAAATCCAGACAGATGTTTCTTCCCTCTCATTGTCTTTTTACTCTACGGAAGAGCTGGCCACCACAACCCCAAGGTCTGGATGCTTTCCTTCCCCTGACAGAGAATCAGGATCCATGTTCAAGAGCATTCTCAGTCTATCTGCTGCTCTAACTGCCCAACTTACTGTCTTACATTAATTTCCCCCCATTAGTGAGTCAGGTCCTGCCTGTTTGCTCAATATGTTCTCATGAAAATCAATTTCTTTTTTTTTTAAATAAATGTTATTGGGAAATATTGGGGAACAGTGGGTTTCTCCAGGGCCCATCAGCTCCAAGTAGTTGTCCTTCAATCTAGTTGTGGAGGGCGCAGCTCAGCTCCAAGTCCAGTGGCCATTTTCAATCTTTAGTTGCAGGGGGCACAGCCCACCATCCCAGGCAACCTTGTTGTTAAGAGCTCACGCTCTAACTAACTGAGCCATCTGGCCGCACCTCCAGAAGCTCAGCAGCAGCTCGTTGTCTTCAATCTAGTTATGGAGGGTGCAGCTCACTATCCCATGTTGGAATCGAACCAGCAACTGTGTTGTTCAGAGCTGGCACTCTAACCAACTGAGCCATCCGGCTGCCTGAAAATCAATTTCTTTTAAGCCTGTTCCCCAAGGGTAGTGTTTTGCTCCTCCAATGGGAAAGTAAATAAAATGGTAGAGTATGCAAAGAGCATCCAGAATGTCTTGTGCCAACAAATTTCTCCCCAAACCCCGACCTCTGAAGTCTGTGGGTTCAGAGGAGCCAATTACTACTCTGAAAGCCAAATTTGTCTGTTGTTATAAACAGGGCCAATCTTCAGCTGCACTGGAATATTGGGAAAGGTTCATCTGCAGCTTCATTTCCTTTTTTTTTTTTTTTTCTCTAGCACGTTCCACTTTGGTTGATCTCAGCTTCATATTGTCTCTGAACTCTTTCCTTCTCTCTTTGCCTTAGTTTAGTACTTCTCGGAGTTCCTTTCAAAATATTATTTTCTCTTTTATTTGTGGCTAAAGACACATAGATTTTTGAGGAGCTCATTTAATATAAAACTGAATAGAGACATGTGGTGGAAACTTCGCACTGAGTAGGCACTCAATATTTCCTGACTACATAAAATAAAGACCTATAAATATAATTATTTCCATTAAGTGTGTTAAACAATGAATCAAGAACTAGCAAAAAGTGCTTTCAAACTCTTACCATCCCCACTTTCAGTTCAATACTACTAGGAGATCCTTCAAAATATCAGCCGTTATTTTCAGGCTTTGATTTGCAGTTAAATTTCTTGAAATCATTATAAATTTGGGATCATTTGAATGATAAGCTACAGAGCCTCACTACTGCACTAACTATGAAGGGAGAGTTTACTGAGAAAATTAATATTGTAAACAAGGTTGCAGGGGTCCTACTTAACCTCCTCGAGAGAATTGAGCACACCTGGTATAAATCAATATTACTAATTACAAATGATTTATGCCTGTTCATTAATTTAAAGCAGATGCCTCAGATGCTTGACAGCATTTTAAAGCTATTAATTCAGTTATTGAATATACTCAATAGGAAAATAACTATATTTTAGATTTCTATTCTATTATTCAGTCAGAAAATATTTACTGAATGCCTGCTACATGCATAGTCCCACTATGGGAATATCTTGAATTATATTATAAGAGTTCTTCTTTAAAAAGTGTATATCTTTTAACTTTTGGAAAATGACTCCAATTTCAGATCCATTAGGGGAGCTTCATAATAAAAGAAGTCCAGTAGGAAGTCTTAGAAGAATGACGAATATATTGTAATACGACTACTTATCTGGTTACTGTGTCTCTGTTTTATAAATTTAGATTTTTAGCTAAGAGGTTTTCTTGAGAGTTACCACTATAATTTAAATTGACTTTTATTCCCAATTATTATAATCTGTTAACATGGGACGCTACATTTCTCTGGGTTTCAGATAGCATCAGAAAAATATCCACCACTATACTGCTAAAATCTCTTTAGTAAGATAAATTAAAGGATCACACTTCCTTTTTTCCCCCAGAACATTGTTACTACTTTCTTTAAGGAAGCTATTAGGAGAAAAAATTGGCTTTATTCCTTCTAGAATGCATCCTCGGGGAATTCACTAGATGCATTTTTAAGACCTTTCCCATATCTTTGTTTCTTAAGGTAAAAATGAGGGGATTCATTCTGGAGCGTGATCACATGGTAGAGAAGACAGATTATAAGTTTCCCAGAAAACACAGAGGATTCATTTCAGAGTAGATGGTGAAATTAGAAAAAGGATTCTTATTTCCATTGGTGGTGGGGGATCACAGAATGGATGTGACAGTGCGGAAATTTGATACTAGAGTCTGTAGGAAAGGGCCCATATTCACTCTGCAAGTGCCAAGAAAAAGGGATTTACTCTGTAGTACATATATTGATTTACACAGGGGTCATACTTAAGTGGAGTAGAGAGAGCACATGCTTTGAAGCTAAAAAGCACCCATCAATTTCCAATTTGGCTTCTTGCTAGTTGGGTGACCTTAGACAAATTGTTTGTCTAGTGAACCTCAGCTACCTCATCTATAAAATGAGAACAATAACTACCTCATTAGGTTGTTGTGTGGTTTAAGTGCAAGTACTTTGTATGCAAAGCATCTACTAAAATAAGTGTACAACAAATATTAGTTTCTCCTCTCCTCTTTTGTTTCTTTGATGAAAAGAGGGGAAAAAAGATGATCGACCTCATTCACTGCAGTGAAAGGCTGCTGGAATGCCAGAGTGATGCTGGGATTAGGAGTCAGGAGCTGAGAAAACCAATATTTCTCAGCAAGAGGCATGTAAAATTCAATGTTTACAAAAGCTTTATTTATAAGACTTTATTTGCTTTCCTTTTTTGGGGGAGGCAAAGGGCTGACCATATCTTACTTGTCTCTGTAATTACAGGCTTGCTGAATGGTTGAAAATTCAGACACAATCAAGCTTCCAGGTGATTCTACATTGGCACAACTTTGTATTTACAGGACTTACTTCGGAAATGCCAAAGAAGGAAAGTTTAAAAATTAGATGACTAGTTCTCAAAGTTTAGTTGTAGACTAAAAGCAATGTTTGGGCTAGGCAATATTCAAGAGCTGGAGAATGTTATTGATATAGAGTGGTGATTGGTATCTGGGCAGGCCATTTCATAAGTAAGTACCATTACACAAAGGAGTCTAATTTCCTGCTCTGTGTTTTTATCATAGGTTCCAGATGGAGAATTGCATCATAAGTTTAATGAACCCCTCTTGTAAGAATTTGTATTAGATAGAAGGGTGGTTTTCATCAAAGTTTAAGTGGTAAAGACAAAGGGACAAAATTTGAGGTTGTCATAGGAACCTCTTTCCCCTCAAGAGCCATCAGCAGGATTAAATAATGGCCATGGTACACACTGGCAAGACTAAAGACCAAACAGTCGAGAGAAGAACAAAATGGAAAAGAAAATAAGTGGAAGCAGGTGACAGAGAAGAAAGAAAGAAAAGAAGGGGGTGCACTAGTGCCCCCACTAGCAACTTTTATCACTCCATGGTCACAGTTTATCAATCTCTTAACCCTGTCCATTTTCTCTTATTGCCATTTGAGCATGTGTTCTCCAGCCACAGTCAGGCAACAGATATCTACTAAGTGCCTGTTCTGTACCACCTACTGTGGTAGGTGATGTGGGCTATACAGACATGATTAGAACATGGTTAGTATGGTAGTGTGGAAAAGAGCTTTCAATCTGGCACAGAAGGCTAATAGCTTTATTTCAAAGTGGGATAAAAAATGCCAAGAGAGGGATTCAAGCAAAGTGTTCGAGTTAGAGGAAGCAGAGAAAACCTCCTAAATGAGGTGTTCCTTAAAGGGTGTGTAAAGGACTTCATTAAGTGAAATTGTGAGAGGACATTCAAGGCAGAAGGAATGGACTGAGCAAAGAGACAGAGGAAGAGACTATAATACAGATAAAATAATAGAAAACACCTGTACCCTTCCTCACCCCCTTTTTTTTGCTGTTTTTGTGCACCAGACACTGTACTAAGCAACCTGGGTAGAATACCTCATTTAACCCTTATAATAATCTTATGATGCAGGATTCCAATATTATTGCTATTTTATAGGTGAGGACACTGAGACCAAAGAGGTTATATAAATTGTCCAATGTCACACAACTATGAAGTGGCAGAGCCAGGTTTCTAACTTCAGCCTATATGAGTCCAGAGACCATAGATGCAACTAACCAATAGACTATTTGCAAGTAAAGTCATGAAAGGACTGAAAGTATAATGTGGCTGGAGCACAGAGCATGTGGAAAGTAGGAATGGCAGCTGCAGCCAAACTGTAGAGCATCTTATTGTCAGCCTAAGGAGTGGGGGCTGGATCCTGCAAACAATGGGAAACCATAGGAAGTTTTAAACTAGTGGAGTGACAGTCAAAGTGGTACTTTACAAAGATTAATCTGTCAGCAGTGTAGATGGGAGGAAAAGGGGAGAGACTGGAAGCAGTTAAGGGGTGATTGCAATACAATCGTCTGGGTGTAAAATAGTTTATTAAGCATTTGAACTAAGAAAGCCAAAGAGGGAAATGGACAGAGGAGAGACCTTTAGAAGGGAAAAGAAAAAGAAGCCCTACATGACTGACTGGATGTAGGGTTTGAGGGAGAAGGAGAGGTAGGAATTAAATAAGGGACATGAGGTTTATAGGCTTTCTAACTAGAAGAACAGTGATGCTTGTCTTATAGTTGTGGGACTGCTACCCTGGAGAGAAGTTTGAATTCGAGATTGAAACTCTGAGAAATCTCTAAAGAATAATCCTCCCAACTATGGAAATAAATGATATCAGGTTGGGGAGAGACAACAACCAAGGGCAAAAGCTTGGGTGATGTCTCCATTGAGTTGATGTGGCAAGGAGGGAGAGTTTTAATGGAGCTGGACAAGAGATGTCATGGGGAGGGGGTAGAAACAGCAAATTGTGAGAAAGGGATTTTGAGTAAGTTGAGTGGTCAACATTGTAAATATGGTAGAGGGGTCAGAGGAAAACGGAGGATGAGAAAATACTATTGATTTGGGTGACTAGAAGATCTTTAGTGATTGCAAAGGAGCAGTTCCTTAGTAGAGCCAGATTTCAAGGAGATGAAGAAAAGAGAACGTAGGAGTCACACACTAGAGACATTAGGTGTAGAAAACGCTTAGGAGAATTTTTTGTGGTGAAATTAAAGGAACAAAATAGATACTTAAAATGTTCCAAGGACTATTGAAAGGTCGTCTTAGGGTAAGCATAATCCTAACACATTTTGTAGCTGAAAGAAAGTCTTTATTAACTAACATTTGCTAGTGCAAATGTAGAAATTAAAAATTGGGGATCAGGTCAGGGTTAATAGTGGCTGGAAAAAGAACCTGATGAATGTAAGAAAGGGTAAGATCAAGAGCTAGGTGGAATGTTTGTTTTTGCAAATATGGGAGTGGTATCCACTTCTTTGGAAAATGGGAAAAAAAATAAGAGGCCGACTGAAGTTACAGAAATATTTGTAGATGGAGACATGACATTAAACTAGAAACATTTTGAATTTTCAAGGAAATTTTTGTATCATGCCCTGACTGGTCTTGGTGTTACTAGTAGACTATCTGTAGAACGAAAGGAGAATGAGCATGGGACTGAGAGTTTCAGGAGTGTGTCCCCAGAAACTGGCATAGTACCTGGCACACAGAGAGCTCAATAAATAATTTTTAAATAAATAAGTGAATAAGTGGACAAGACATAGAACAATCACTATGAACCATAAACAATGATGTCACAGAAAGTAAATAAAAGTATTATGGAATAACACTCACCAAAATGGCTAAAATGAAAAAAAGAAATGATACCAGAGTTGGTGAGAACATGGAGCAACTGGATTGTTCATACATTGCTGGAGGGTAAAATGGCACAACCTTTTTGAAAAACTTAGGCAAACAATATCTGCTAAAGCTAAACACGTGCATGCCCCATACCCAAGCAATTCCACTTCTAGGTATATACCCAAGATAAGTGAGTGCATTAGTTCACCAAAAAATCATAAACAAGAATGCACATAGCAAGTCATAGAAAACTATTACACTCATAAATTTTAGATGACCTGACTGAGGTTGCTTAGGTCATAAGTGGTAGAGTTGGGATTTGAACTCAGGGCTTTCTCACTATAAAGCCTATGCATTTGCCTCTAAACCACATTTCTACTGGATATTGTTTATTATGTCCAGAACTTTACGTGTATTGTTGCTAATCCTCACAGTCTTGCAACATGAGTAGTATTACCTACATTTTACATGTTAATAAATTGAGGGCCAGAATCAGCTTGCACAAATTCACGCAGCTAGTAAATGGTGAATATTTTTCCAATCCAAAAGCTGAAGTATGAAGTCAGATTTTCCTGGCTCTAAAATCCATTATCTTTCTCTTCCATCCAATAGTGGAGGCTTTTCTCAAGTTTTGAGAAGTTTTAAGAAGGTAGTATGGTTGACTGGTATAGTGGGAAACATAGAAAGGGTTCAATGAAAGAATCTTGGCTAGCCTGGTCTTCATTGCCCAAAAGGCAAAGACCAAAGCCACAGCCAAGTAATGTCCCACCCATCTTTTTATCTGTGACCTACTCATTTTATTATAAGAACCTGAGAGCTAAGGATGGCTCTAGGTATACGTGGACAACTATTATTTTAGCAGTAACCACTCACCTCCTTTTTCAATCCTCTCACCTATTGTAGGCAACCCTCTAACTCATAAATATTTAACACACACACGTACACACACATGCATGCATATGTGCACAGACATCTGAAACTATTTCCTGAACAATTCAACTTTTCATTGCAGAAGACTTGTTAAATACTCAAAGAAGTATTCATGCCCAGGATGACTTAGTGGCTATAGCCATGCAGTTTAGGGATAGAGATGAAGAATTATCCCCACTCACCTGGGTTCCAGTTCTAATTCCCTTCTTGTACGGGGTGTTGAGAGATTTGAGGCGAGTATCTCAGACTCTAGTTCTTCCCCATGTGAAGAGTACGAAAGCATCCCTAGAGAAACCCCAGTTCCCCACATCCTAATATCTTTTCCCCAAAGAGGCTCCTCCCTGACCTTAAATAATTGCTTTAATAGAAGAAGTTCTGGGAGGAGACATCTTAAACAGGATGGACTGATCCCCAGAGGGCAAGACAAATTTTGAGGACACCACATTGGGTGTAGAGGCCCTGACTTTTGCCATGTCTTCCCTTACTACCAAACCAGAATCTTGCAGCACAAGCCCTATGGCTCTCTGTCCTTGCTCTCACCCTCTCTCCCAGAATCAGATGTCTCAGGCTCCAAAGATGCTAATTAGTTGCCATGGTAACCTGTGACTGCCTAATAACCTCTTATCTCAGCCAGTTGTAGGCCTTGGACATTTCTTGGTTTACCTCTTCTAATGTCCCCAGATCTAAGCCCAAGAGCATATTTCAAATTCCATAGTATCTGTGTGTAGGTGATGGAGAGGCCCTTACCTTTATCCAAGGTAGGAAGAACAAGAGAATGGAAATAAAGTAACAAGAACACAGAGTGCTTAAAAGGAGCTCTCTGAGGACAAGGAGGCAAGGGCCACTCATTTAAGTTAATTAAGGGCTTACTACCTGCCAGGCATGGTGACGTCCTGTACGTTATTTAATTTAATTCCCTCAAACAACCTTATGAAATAAGAATTGTTATACTGATACACTGTAGGGATGAGGGAAATGGAAACTCAGAGAGGTAAAGTGACTTGTCTCACATTGCACACCTGTGATTTCAACTTTGCCCTTATCTGAGTTTCCAAAACACGATCTCATTGGATTACACTGATTTATGGTTCTTCATTTTTTGGAAGGAAAGTAAGAGCTGGAAAAAAAAAATTTCCTCAATTCATGTGCCTGTGAACTCTTCACAGCCTTTCCCCAGGAACAGACTCCATCCTTCAAATGTGCCCCTCTTCAGACATCACCTTCTTCACAGAATCCTTTCTTCCTCTTCAGTAACCTCTTTTTACCCTTCTGAGGATCACCACATTTTCCCTCTAGCCAAATCCTCACTTTTCCTGGGTATGTCCCTGAATTTTCTTTCCTATGGGGCATCTTTCATGGCATGGGAAGGAGAGTAGAATGGGCTAGTTTTTCTGATATAAGCAAAACAGAAGACACCTGTATTACTTTTCTTTTGCTATGAGAAATTAACACATAATTTAGTAGCTTAAAGCAATACAAGTTTATTCTCTGATAGTTCTGGAGGACTGAAATCTGAAATTAGTTTCACTGGGCTAAAGTCAAGGTGTTTGTAGGGCTGTGCTCCTTCCAGAAGCTATAGAGGTGAATCTGTTTCCTTGATTTTTCCAGCTTCAAGAGATGCATTTGTTGTATTCCTGGGCTCATAGCCATTTCTTTTATCTTCAAAGCCAGTAATGTAGCATCTTCAAATCTCTCTTTGCTTCTGTCATATTGTCTTCTCCTCTGCAGTCAAATTCCCCTCTGCCTTCCTCTTATAAGGATGCTTGTGATTACATTTATGGCTCACCCAGATAATCCAAGGTAATCTCTCCATCTCAAGTTTGTTAATTTAATCACATCTTCAATACCTCTTGCTAGATAAGGTAACAGAGTTTCCAGGGATTAGGACTTGGGTATATTTGGGGGCCATTATTAACTGACCACAGCACCCAAGACATGCAATTGTATCCTTCTAGTGGAAACCTATTGTCCTTTATCTCTGGAGTAGATGAACCAGAACTCAGGAGCTAGAAATAGAGTAGAAGATGTAAGCATGGACAAAGTTAAGAAAGTTGTACAAACTCGTATGTTGTTGAAATGAAGTCAAATATAGAGCAGGTGATTCCTGCTCTCAGAGGAGAGGTATTTTTTCATGAACACTACCCCTGCAGAGATGGGTAGAAAGGAAGGTAAGACTTAGAGATGAAGACTTCTACCCTTCTCTTTCCCAATATGGTTGCCTTATTGTTCTTCTGTCTTGCCTGGGTGGTTTCTTTGGCATAGTAAAGTTGAGATAAGGGTGAGATTCTGGCTCCAAAGACAAAGGGAGGCAACTAGAACCCCTCTCTAGTTGGACTCTACTCTCCCTGTCTATCTCCATATTTAACCTCCTCTGCCCTATCCTTGTTGCCAATAAGGCACCCCCTGTTTGTTGGAAAGTAGGGTTACAATAAAGTGAAGCCAGGGGTAATAGAGAGTGGAGAAATGAGGAGTTTTCCTTAGGAGAAGCCCCCATGCCAGCCCACCTCAAGATAGAGAAAAACTTTCTCCATCAAGCAGTCTGAGAGCGGTGAGGAATTGGGGATTGTTGCCAGGCAGAGTGACCAAGACTTAAAGGGTCATTCCTTGATAACAATTAACTTCCTTTTCTTGGCACTGAATAGTGCTATCTAGGATATACGGACCCTCAAAAACCACTTTCCACAAGGTTCTCTACCTGACGCTTATCACAAGAAATAGCTTTAATCATATCTGGCAGATCTGAGCTAAAGCCTAGTGAAAAGATTGGAGAATAGGAATTAGGGGAGCTCAGATTCTGAAAACCATGGAAAGACTGGTTGGGATGGGAGTGTGGAGGCATGCCTGGGCCCAAACTAAATTTTCATGGTCTTGAAGTGTCAGCAACAGCATCACAAACTCAGTGAGGTTTTGATTTATGAACACCAGATGCAGAATTGTGGACTTATGTTTTTCTAGCATTAGCAGCTGGCTTCCCATATTTTGTTCCTGTTCCAGGACATCATCTATTATATTGCCCAATGCTCCCCCTTATATAAAACCTCATGACAAATTCTTCTCCAAGATTAAGGCCAGGAAAATGTTTGTTTCTCCCAGTGAAACTGTCTGCTTTCTTCTGCCAGACAATGAAAGCAATGAAACCTATCATACAGAAGTATACCTCTTCCACACCCTAGCCAAAGAGAGGGTTGACTTAAACTCTGCAGCTGTACGAGTTTTGAGTCTGCTGAGAGGAGTGGTGTCAGAGGTGAGAGAGAAGAGAAGGGGAACTAACAGAACTCACTCAAAATCGAAGAAGCATGGCAAGCCATACTTCTGAGGAGAAGGGCTAACCAGCTATGTATACAAAGACCTGACAGGGAATCCAGTGAATTCCCAAGCAGCAATAATTGCACCATCAAATTCTAAGCTGAGCCCTGCTAGGGGATCCTGTAGTAGAAAATTAGGAGCTGGGCCTAGTCCAAGGGTTAGAAAGAGTCAGGGATATATAGGAAACATATCTCAAACATGTCTTTCCTTTGAGTATCACTGATGTGAAGGACGGAGAAGCTCTGGGATCTGGTAGTACTCAGGCAGACAAAAGGCCTAATTGTCCATGAGAAATCCAGGAAGATCTGCTGATTTGATAGCTTTACAGAAGTACACTGTGCCTGCTGTGATGTGGGACAGGGAATGTTTGACTTTCTAAATCCCACTAACTCCCTAAACCAGTTCAATTATACTTTCTTGCTACTCTTTTTAATTGACTATGAGACAAATGGGTCACATCTTGCAGAAATTCATTTGGAGACTAGCATAAATGGTACTATTATAATCCAAATGTTAACATTGTGTTTTGATTTTCACCTCAGTTGCCAGGAAACTCAGTTTTAAATTGTATGCTCGATTGTTTTAGCATTCTAGAAAAATGGAGTAGGGGGTCAGTATATTTTGTTTGTCTCTGTCTCTTTCCCTTTGTACTGCTTTTATTCTTCACAACAGATTTTAGTCTTAATTGTACCAAAAATTTACCAATTATAAGCCACAACAAGTTTTTCTTTTTCTTTTCCAAAGTAGACAAGGAGTAAATAAGCAAATAGATATGATACTTTCTTTGTGGACTTGTCAAATTCCTCACATGCTTTTGCTTGGATTTAATGTGATAGGGCTATTGACCTTGACTCAAGCAATGCTCACCTTTGTTCTGCACATTTGTTGCTATTGGTCATGAGGGGGTCTGGGCCAGTGTGTCCCCTGCTAGCAGTTGGTAGAGTCATTGCTACAAAGAAAAGAAAGTACCTCATTTTGTTAGCTGTTTTTATTACTCATGGCATCACAATAACACTTCCCTCAGGTTTCTTGCCTTGGGAACACCTAATGACAAGATGCTTTTGATACTTCAGTAACTAAAGCTCCTTTAATGGAGTCCATGATGGACCTGCCTTGTTTTGTTTTACAGTGAAAAATGTCATAAGGAAGTTGCAGTATATATTTCGTTGGTAACTATGCCTTCAGCTATTAAGGCCATTTGTTATTTTCTGAAAGCAAGAAAGATAATGCTCACTAATAAAATTCACCGCACTGTGGGTAGTTCTAAGTTTCTTCCTTACGACGTGTTCCATAGCTCTCGTGGGTCTGCCTCCCTTTTTCTTATATCCTTACAAGATGGGAGAGGGAATAGTTCTTTTAGAGCTGGGGAATTGGACTCTGAATCACAAATAAAACATGAGTAAGCGCCAGCTTAGTGCAAACTGCACCCCTCTTTATAGTCCTCTCTCCTGCCCTGAGTTTCCTGCTTCCTTCTCCCTATCTCTGGAGTTCAGCCTCCTTGGGCCACTGATTCTGGAATCTCGCCAAAGCACCTATCCTTTACTCCATGGCTATTCCCTGTCCACGATTCAGGCACTGAAGTTCCCCTTAATCCAATTTCTCCCCGAATTGAAAATGCAAATGTGCCTGCTTTATTGTCCTGATGTATTAAGCTTTCACAAGAGGCTTTGTGCTGGGCAAAATGCTCTGTCTGGGGCACTACAGGAAGGTGGGGGTGGGGGAGCAGAATGGCCTCTGAACTGCCATGGGTTAGCAGCTGAGTGCTTTATAGTGTTCAGGCCTGTGATTGGGATGAGAAGAACAGAGGAGGTAGATGGGGACAGCGGTAGGGAGAAATAAATACCGTGGGCTCCATCATGAAGCCAGAGGGAGTTGAACTGGAGAGTTGAAAGCCATCTCAGGAAGAGACAACTTAGTGTGTTAATAGTTTCACATGTAATATTAATTCCAGATATTTATTTCTCTAGCTTCTATTTTTAAAAGCCACTGGAAGTTAGACAATATAAAATTTTCAACTTTGACATTTGATGGATGAAACCCACTCTAGAGGGCTGAAATTTTATAATTACTATCTGACTGGATTTAAGTGTATTAAAAACAGAGGTCATCACAGGGGCAGGCGGGGGTGGTAGTGGTATGTAATACATGGATCAACAACTGGCTTATTCTAACAAAATATAAAAGCTATTTCGAGCTGAAATTCTCAGAAACACTATAGGAAATTAGTATAAATGATTGATGTGATCTTGTCTAATAGAAATGGGAGTTGAAGCTTTATTCCCCTAGAACAGGTGATTAGAGGCAAATGAAGGTCAGGTTCCCATGGCAACCATTTGGCTATCTCAGACCCAGAGGAAACCTCTGAAGGGGAAGTTTTGAGAATAAATATGGGTTTTCAAAGAGGAGAGATAGTACACCTCTCTTTTAGGGACATACTGGAGTGCTTAGGGAATTAAAGTGATGTTGAGGTTCCTCTAGAGTTGTTCTGTGAGTGCTGCGGAAAGATCCTAGATACTATTCCAGTCTCATGATGTCTAAGGATCACTCCTCTATGTGGTTACTCCTCTCACTCCAACCTCCCTTGAGGGGGCTATAACTGAAAGGAAGCACAGTATCTCTGGACATTACTGAAAGCCTGCCTGGCGTTATGGTGGATGTGAGTGTCAGGTGAATCTATCATGCCCAGACCGTTCCTTTCTCGGCACAGATCTGACCTCTCCTGCTTGAACTCTTACAACCAATCATTCTATCCCAGGACTAGATTGGGAGAATTTTGGGGGTGGCAGTGCTTGTGCTGAGAAAGATGTGGCAGGATATCATACTTCCTTTTATGAAGGGGTGTGGCTGAAAGCTTCCTGCTGACTTCCTCTTATTTGATTAAGGTCCTACTTCATGTCAGTCACCAGGGGATAAGGGTACAAGCCAAAGACAAAGGGCACTTCTCACTCAGGGGACTTTTCCAGCTTCCCATAATCACTCCTAAACTACAACTTCTGCCCTATCAACCTCTTTTTGCTGCCTTCCTCCTCTCAATAGATAACTTATTAGAAGGTCTTCTGTTATTTTCTTTCCCCAGATATTTTCACTTCTCTATGGTTCCATCCTGTGCTCCTACCCATTCCCCCTCTTTCTTCCCACACATACTCCCAAGGCTTTTGCTGACATCTGTTTGTCTGCCCCTGGAACCTCAGAGGCCCTAATGGATTCCTAATCTAGGCCAACAGTGTCATGGAAGGACAACGACAGGAGATATGATGTAACATTTTCTACATCCCTACATGTACCTTCATGTATGTTGACTCATTATATCTGCAAAATAGCCCAGCAGAGTAGACTTTACTAGTCATTCCCATTCTGCAGATGATGAAATTGAGGCTCTCAAGATTCAAATAACTTCCCCAAGTGATTAGAGTTTGTAAACACAGGAATCAGGATTTGAATCCCAGTGTTCTGGCTCCAAATTTGGTTCTTCCACTCCCTTAGGAGAGTGTGGGGACTTGAGGACTACATGTTCCCAGAAGAAGATGTTGCTGTTGGCTCCTGAAGGCTACTGGAGCGTGGGGGGGCAATATTTTAAGACTCGTGCTGTTTCACTGTTACAACTCTAGGAGCTTTGCAGCAGTGCCTGAGGTTTCTAATCTGTTTTCCCCCAGAGTGATGGCAATTCATTCTCTGTCTCCCACAGGAGAATATCCTGTATCCATCATAGGCGTTGGATTACCTGAGTCAGGAGTTCTTTCTACTCTGGCTTCTTGATTTCCATTTATTCTTTTATTTGTATATTCATTCAATTGGTCATCTCCTTTGAGTGCCAGACACTAGGTAAAGAGTTGAGCATCCATTGATGATGAAGCCACAGTCTTTTTTTTTTTTCATTGTATGATTTTTTTTTTTTGATTTTATTTTTTTATTTTTTTTTTAATTTATTTTTAATTTATTGGGGTGACAATTGTTAGTAGAATTACATAGATTTCAGTTGTGCAATTCTGTATCACATCATCCATAAATCACACTGTGTGTTCACCACCCAGGAAGCCACAGTCTTTAATCTCCTGCATTTTATGGTCTTCTGGCGGATTAAGAGACTTAAGTAGATAATAGCAATGTGATATGTTAAGAACAGTAATATTGTTATCAAACTCAGGTTTGGTGACACTTACTGCACAAAAAGCCCAAAAACTCTAATGACAAGGGTTGGTGAGGAGAAAAGTGTCCTTTATTTTAGATGCCGGTAGCTAGGGAAGATGGCAGACTCACATTTAAAAAACCACCTTCCCTGAGAGAAGAATGATTAAGAGATTTTTTGTTCGTTTTTGTTTTTTGTTTTTGACGGGGGGCAGGCCTTTATTGGGGAACAGTGTGTTCTTCTGGGACTTTTCCAAGTCAAGTTGTTGTCCTTTAAATCTTAGTTGTGGAGGAGGCGGCTCAGCTCTAGGTCCAGTTGCCGTTGTTAGTTGCAGGGGGCGCAGCGGACCATCCCTTGTGGGAGTCGAGGAGTTGAACAGGCAACCTTGCGGTTGAGAGCCTGCACTCTAACCAACTGAGCAGCCATCTGGCCACGCGGGAGCTGAGCAGCAGCTCATTGACTTCATTCTAGTTGCGAAGGGTGCAGCTTGCTGGCCCATGTGGGAATCGAACCAAGGACCTAAGCATTAGGAGCACAGCGCTCCAACCACCTGAGCCACCTGGCCGGCCCGATTAAGAGGTTTGATAGGGGGGTAAATGGGAAAGAACAAAGGAAAGTGGAGATTAGCCAAGCAGGTCTCAGGGCTGATAGTTGAGAAATCGCTTCCTGGTGGTCTTCTGAGGCCCCAGGTTTGCTTCAATGTTATCTTAAATTTCACTGTCTGTGGCCAGAGTGTTCTTTGTGTCATCAGCAAAAAACTGCTATGGAGTTGCAATCGTGGGCCGAAGTCTGGGTGCTTGAAGATTAGAGAAATCCCCCTTTTGCCATACATGACAAACCCTCAGCTAATCTCATAATTAACAGTGAAAAACTGAAGCCATTTTCTCTACGTTCAGGAACACGACAGGGCTGCCCCCTATCACCTCTGCTTTTCAACATAGTGTTGGAAGTCCTTGTCAGAGCAATCAGGCAAGAGAAAGAAATAAAAGGCATCCACATTGGGAATGAAGAAGTTAAATTGTCACTCTTTGCAGATGGCATGATGCTATATATAGAAAACCCTAAAGACTCCACCAAAAAGCTATTAGAAACAATCAACGAATACAGTAAAGTTGCTGGCTACAAAATCAATGTACAAAAGTCCATTGTATTCCTATATACTAACAACGAAATCTCAGAAAAAGAAATACAAAAAAACAATTCCTTTTGCAATTGCAGCAAAAAGAATAAAATTCCTAGGAATAAACTTAACCAAGGATGTGAAAGACCTATATGCTGAAAACTATAAGATATTTTTTAAAGAAATTGAAGAAGACACAAAGAAATGGAAAGACACTCATGCTCATGGATTGGAAGAATCAACATAGTTAAAATGGCCATATTACCCAAAGCAATATACAGATTTAATGCAATCCTCATCAAAATCCCAATGGCATTTTTTAAAGAAATAGAACAAAAAATCATCAGGAACCACAAAAGACCCCGAATAGCCAAAGCAATCTTAAGAAAAAAGAACAATACTGGAGGTGTCACACTCCCTGACTTTAGCTTGTACTACAGGGCAACAATAATCAAAACAGCATGGTACTGGCAGAAAAACAGACACCAATGGAATAGAAAAACAGAAGACCAATGGAATAGAATTGAGAACTCAGAAATAAAACCTCATAAATATGGACAGATAATTTTTGACAAAGAAGCAAAAAACATACAATGGAGAAAAGACAGCCTCTTCAATAAATGGTGTTGGCAGAATTGGAAAGTCTCGTGCAAAAGAATGAAACTGGACTGCTATCTGTCACCATGTACCAAAATTAATTCAAAATGGATCAAAGACTTAAGCATAAGACCTGAAACAATAAACTGCATAGAAGAAAACATAGGTACTAAACTTATGGACCTTGGGGTCAAAGAGCGTTTTATGAGTTTGACTCCTAAGGAAAGGGAAATAAAAGCTAAAATAAATGAATGGGACTATATGAAACTTAAAAGCTTCTGCACAGCAAAAGAAACCATTGACAAAATAAAGAGGCAACCAACTGAATGGGTGAAGATCTTTGCAAACAGTGCCTCCGACAAGGGGCTAATATCCAAAATATACAAGGAACTCATGAAACTCAACAACAGTAAAACAAACAACCCAATTGAAAAATAGGCAGAGGACATGAAGAGACATTTCTCCAAAGAGGACATACAAATGGCAAACAGAAATATGAAAAAATGCTCAACATCTCTAATCATCAGAGAAATGCAAATAAAAACCACAATGAGATTATCACCTCCCCCCAGTCAGAATGGCTATCATCAACAAGACAAATAGTAACAAGTGTTGGAGAGGCTGTGGAGAAAAAGGAACCCTCATACATTGTTGGTGGGAATGCAGACTGGTGCAGCTGCTGTGGAAGACATTGTGGAGGTTCCTCAAAAAATTACGAATAGAATTACCATATGACCCAGCAATCCCTGTGTATATACTGGTATATACTCCAAAAATCTGAAAATATTTATCCATAAAGACACATGTGCTCCAATGTTCGCTGCAGCTTTGTTTACGGTGACCAAGACATGGAAACAACCAAAATGTCCTTCAATAGATGAATGGATAAAGAAGTTGTGGTATATATACACAATGGAATACTATTCAGCGGTAAGAAAAGATGAAATAGGACCACTTGTGACAACATGGTTGAATCTTGAGAATATAATGCTAAGTGAAATAAGTCAGACAGAAAAAGCAGAGAACCCTATGATTTCACTGATATGGTATATAAACCCAAAACAACAAAAGAACAAGACAAACAAATAAGAAACAAAAATTCATAGACACAATAGTTTAGTGGTTACCAGAGGGTAAGGGGGGAGCAGGGTGGTAGATTAGGGTAAAGGGGAACAAATATATGGTGATGGAAAGAGAACTGACTCTGGGTGGTGAACATGCAATGGGATTTATAGGTGATGTAATACAGAATTGTACACCTGAAATCTACGTAACTTTACTAACAATTGTTACCCCAATAAACTCTAATTAAAAAAAAAAAAGAAAAGAAATCGCCCTTTCCAGGTTAGGATTCTGTTAATTAAATGGATTAACGAAGTATGTAGCCTTAAGAAAGGAAACAAAACAGAGTTCTTAAGTTAATCAGTGAGAGGAGAAACAAAGAGAAAACAGCTGAATATCAGGGTGGACCTAACAGCAAACTAGCTAAGTTTAACTACAGGTGGCTAGATAGAGAGCTGTGTGGTGAGTCAAACTGCAAACCAGCTAAGTCTAACAACGTTATTGATTTACTGAATTTCACCTTTACAGTATAACTATGATCTGATTTGCAGCATGAAATCTTTGACCGGAATGGGAGGATGAGGCCAGTTGTGAGGATTTGTCTTTGTAGGAATCAACCTTTCCTGGCTCCCAGGTACCCCCTCCCCTTCCCTCCTTCCCCAGGTTCCTATGAGTTGCAAATACTCAGCCACTATTTTATTTTGAAAATTAGGGGGTTTTTTAGGGGGTGGGGAAGGTATGTTTATCATACGAATCATCAGTCGGTGTCTTTAAAGAAAAAAATAATGGCCAAATGCTCTTTCCCATTGAAATTCTGGGAAATATAAGAGGAAAATTAGCCCACAACTGATGAATGTGGATCCCCTCTAACAGAAATTGTCCCATAAAAATATATCCAATCAGTCTAGAGAGCTTAGATTGTCTTGGTACATAAAGAAGGAAGTGGGATGCATTTTTTTGATTAATCTGCTTTGTAAATAAATGTCCCTGCATTAGGACATTATCTTTAAGTGCTATATTCTATTCAACCCTCTTCCTGTGTCCTTCTCCTGAGAGGTGAGTGCCCATTTGCAAGGCAGTGACCTTTTCCTCTCCCTAATCTTCCTCTTTGAAAGCTTGTTTCCTTTTGTTGTTTTTCTTGGAACAGACCTGATATAGAAATTCACATTGATGTGTGAATGGATGGAAACAACTTAATGCTGTACCTTTCATAAGGTATATGCATTTTAATGAAGACCAGTCACTTGATTTGGAGACATAAGCCCTTCTTTTAAAATTTTCATGGCCACAGTCAATTTATTTTTTAGGAACTCATGCACGTGGCTCTAAATCCAAGGTCTTTCAGACTTAAAATTCTAATCAGAAAATTTCACACACCAGAAAATTTGACCTATGGGAAATATTTTCACGTAGAGGTGGCTCTCTTCATCAAGTCCCAACTCTGGCACAGCTGTTTGGTATGACATCTGTAATTTCTCCCCACTTCCAGGAAATACTTTTGGCTCAGATCATCACTTATGTCTTTGCAGTCATCCATTGAACACTTCTAGTCCATGAAGAGTGGAGTTTGGAACTGAAGGTGGGCCTCCATTATCTTTGAGGTATGAAAATGGGGAAGATATTATTACAGTACTGTTGGACAATAGACCTGATTCTGTTTGGTTGTTAGGATGAGAATCTGCCGCTCCACATACATGAGTTCTGTGGGCAGTTAAGTTTATATGTCAGCTCACATGTGCATGTGACCACATGTGCTCTTGCACATATTTCAAGATAAAAGCGTTGTGGCGGGGTTGCAGAAAGATTGCAATGATAATAATGGCTTACCAGGCTTTAGACACTATATGAAGAGAGTTATATATCCTCAGAACCTCTACATGAGATAGGTAGTATTATTGCCACTTTAATAATGAAGAAACTGAAATTCAGATATGTTAAATAAATGTCTCAATCACACAGTAAGCGTAAAAGATAGGATTTGAACTTCAGTCTTTATCCAGAGCCTGTGCTTTTACCATTATACTGTACTGCCTTTCCATAGGGGTGGGTAGATACATGAGGTTGAGGATTCCAAAATGGAGGGAGATGCAAGTTTGAAGAATGTCCTAGAGGTAAGAATGGACAAGATATGCCCTACGGATACTATGTATCTCTTTCCAGTGTGACTAGAGGCAAACATTTTTGTAAGGTAGTGGAGGAAAGAATTCCTACAATGATTGTCTACAGCCATGTTGTTGAGGGTCCAGAATGTTGATGCAAATAATGTTTCCTTTATCTTTTATCCTTCAATTATTAAAGACTAAATTTCAGGAGCTAACGAAGTTTTCCAAAAGTATAAATGAAAATATTTGCAGAATTGTGCAGTGGACTTTGGAGATAAATCAAACACTAAAGCCCTAACAAAAACATATTTAATAAAAGTAATCATTCAGCACCATGAAGCATTAGGTGAGGTCTATTGTAAATTGTTTTCCCTTTGCACGTCACAGAGAAAACATCCAGTATTGTGGTTACCAGGGTAATTTGTCTTAAGGTTAATAGGTGGTAAGAGAAAATGATGTTTTGCTATGTTCCATTCAACAGGGGCCAAAAGGTTCTGTTTGGTATTTACAAAGAAGATACTGGTCTAATAATCCCCAAATGACATTCCTGGTAACATCACAAAATGACTTCTATTGTTGGGTGGAACAAGTAGAAAATAATGGACATGGCTACCTATGTTACCCTTTCTGACCCAGGAAACCAGGAGCCTGAATTCCAATTCCAGTTCTACCACTAATCAACTGTGTGACCTTGAGAGAGTCACTCAGTTTCTGTCTAGCTCAGTGTTCTCACTTATAAAATGTGGGAGTGGCAATAAAGCCCCTGATTGCTCTCCTTGCCATTTGTGTGTGTGTGTTTTAATGTATTTTTTAATTTCACAAGTAACATGTGGGTCTTTTCTCATGGTAAAAATGTTAAACAATACCAAAGTTCCCCTTCAACCCTCTACTTCATACCTCTTCCAAGATAGAAATTATATTTGTAGTGTACTCTTTTAAATCATTGTTATGTATCAGTAGACATAGAGGATATATATCATTTTGTGGGGGTTATTTTAAAAATAAATGGTACTGACCTGTATTTGTTGTTCTGTAAGTTGATTGTTTTCATTCAAAAACATGTCTTGAGGATATTTTCATGTCAGTACATATAAATCTGCCTCTTTTTTTTTATAACTGTTATGTAGAGTGCATATATCATCAATTGTTTAGCTATTTTCCCACTGATAAAGATACAGGTTGTTTACAAATGATTACAGTTACAATTCTGCAATGGACAACGTTGGATATCTTGTACACATGTGCAAGTGATTCCTTAGAGTGTATTCTCTGACATGGAATTTCTGGGTCTGAATATTTCAGTTTTATTTAAATGCTGTCAAATTGCTCTCTAAACCAATTTACACACAAGCTAGCAATTAAATTGCAACTTTATCAACACTTTTTCATTTGCCAGTCTTATGGGTGCAAATGGCATCTCTGTTTTCTTGTAAGTTTCAACAGTTTTTCCTATGCTAATTGTCCATTTGCAAGTTTTTGGCAAGTTGCTCATTCATGACCCATACCCATTTATTCTAATTGATTCTTTACATTTTTGGGATTGATATGGAGTATAACTTTTTCTATCATATAAATGCATATGTCTATAATTGTAAAATCATATCTAAATTGTAATTATGTAATTGTAGACTGCAATCTCATTTTTAAACTTTGCTAATGGTGAATATTGTATATAAGTTAAAACTTACTGACCTTGTCAAATTTATTCATTTTTTGTGATTTCTGGATTTTAAGTCTTGCTTTATAAGGCTCTTCTTTTAAATTATTTCTGCTATATTTTCTTCTAATATTTTAATAATTTTGCTTTTTAATATAGCTCCTTGATATATCTGGAATTTATTTGTGTTTATATTGTGAGGTAGAGGTTTTTCTCTGTATTTGTCTCTGTCTCTATGTCTCTTTCTTTCTTTGTGTCTACATATATCTTTTCTCAATCACCCAGTGTCCTAACAGCATTTATTAAACAGTACCTTCTCTCTCCGCTGATTTTAAATGCTTTCTTATTATTCATATACTGAATTTCCATTTATTTACATGGATCTGGTTTAGGACCCTGTACCCTGTGTTATGTTTCATTGATCTCTTTGATTATTCCGATATCAATACTACACTATCTGAATAACTGTAGATTTTAAAATATATTTTGATATACGATAAATCATCCTTTTTGTTGTTTGCTTTCTTTTCCAACGTTATCTTGGATATTTCTGTATGGTTTCAAAATTCTATAAACATTCCTACCTGGATTTTTATTGTAATTGCATATAATTTACAGAATGCTCTCAATAGAAATAACATTTCTTTTTTTTTTAATTTATTGGGGTGACAATTGTTAGTAAAATTACATAGATTTCAGCTGTACAATTCTGTATTACACCATCTATAAATCCCATTGTCTGTTCACCACCCAGAGTCAGTTCTCCTTCCATCACCATATATTTGATCCCCCTTACCCTCATCTTCCACTCCCCACCCCTCTTACCCTCTGGTAACCACTAAACTATTGTCTGTGTCTATGAGTTCTTGTTTCACATTTGTTTCTCTTGTTCTTTTGTTGTTTTGGGTTTATATACCACATATCAGTGAAATCATATGGTTCTCCGCTTTTTCTGTCTGACTTATTTCGCTTAGCATCATACTGTCAAGATCCATCCATGTTGTCACAAATGTTCCTATAACATCTTTTCTTACTGCTGAATAGTGTTCCATGGTGTATATATACCACAACTTCTTTATCCATTCATCTATTGAAGGACATTTTGGTTGTTTCCATGTCTTGGCCACCGTAAGCAAAGCTGCAATGAACATTGGAGCACACGTGTCTTTATGTATAAACTTTTTCAGATTTTTTGGGTAGATACCCAGGAGAGGGATTGCTGGGTCATATGGTAATTCTATTCGTAATTTTTTGAGGAACCTCCACACTTCCTTCCATAATGGCTACACCAGTCTGCATTCCCACCAACAGTGTGTGAGGGTTCCTTTTTCTCCACAGCCTCTACAACAATTGTTACTATAAGTCATGTTGATGATACCATTCTGACTGGGGTGAAGTGATATCTCATTGTGGTTTTTATTTGCATTTCTCTGATGATAAGTGATGTTGACCATTTTTCATAGGTCTATTTGCCATTTGTATGTCCTTTTTGGAGAAATGTCTCTTCAGGTCCTCTGCCCATTTTTGAATTGCGTAGTTCATTTTTTTGTTGTTGAGTTTCATGAGTTCCTTGTATATTTTGGATATTAGCCCCTTATCATAAGCACTGTTTGCAAAATTCTTCTCCCATTCAGTTGGCTACCTCTTTATTTTGACGATGGTTTCTTTTGCCGTGCAGAAGACTTTAAGTTTTATATAGTCCCATTCGTTTATTTTAGCTTTCACTTCCATTGCCTTTGGAGTCAAATTCATAAAATGCTCTTTGAACCCAAGGTCCATAAGTTTAGTACTTATGTTTTCTTCTATGCAGTTTATTGTGTCAGGTCTTATGCTTAAGTCTTTGATCCATTTTGAATTAATTTTGGTACATGGTGACAGATAGCAGTCCAGATTCATTCTTTTGCACGTGGCTATCCAATTCTCCCAGCACCATTTATTGAAGAGGCTGTCTTTCCTCCATTGCATGTTTTTTGTTTCTTTGTCAAAAATTATATGTCCATATTTATGTGGTTTCATTTCTGGGTTCTAAATTCTATTCCATTGATCTATGTGTCTGTTTTTCTGCCTGTACCATGCTGTTTTGATTATTGTAGCCCTGTAATACAAGCTAAAGTCAGGCAGTGTGATACCTCCAGTATTGTTCTTTTTTCTTAAGATTGCTTTCGCTATTCAAGGTCTTTTGTGGTTCCAAACAAATCTGATGATTTTTTGTTCTATTTCTTTGAAAAATGCCATTGGCATTTTGATGAGGATTGCATTAAATCTGTGTATTGCTTTGGGTAATATGGCCATTTTAACTATGTTGATTCTTCCAATCCATGAGCACGGAATATCTTTCCATTTCTTCGTGTCTTCAATTTCTTTCAAAAATGGATTGTACTTTTCATCATATAGGTCCTTCACATCCTCGGTTAAGTTTATTCCTAGGTATTTTATTCTTTTTGCTGCAATTGCAAAAGGAATTGTTTTTTGTATTTCTTTTTCTGAGATTTCATTGTTAGTATATAGGAATGCAATGGACTTTTGTACGTTGATTTTGTAGCCAGCAACTTTACTGTATTCGTTGATTATTTCTAATAGTTTTTTTGGGGAGTCTTTAGGGTTTTCTATATATAGCATCATGTCATCTGCAAAGAGTGATAATTTAACTTCTTCATTCCCAATGTGGATGCCTTTTATTTCTTTCTCTTGCCTGATTGCTCTGGCAAGGACTTCCAACACTATGTTGAAAAGCAGAGGTGATAGGGGACAGCCCTTTTGTGTTCCTGAATGTAGAGCAAAGGGCTTCAGTTTTTCACCATTATCTATGAGATTACCTGTGGGTTTTTCATATATGGCCTTTATTATGTTAAGTTATTTTCCTTCTATACCTATTTTATTAAGTGTTTTAATTATAAATGGTTGTTGTATCTTGTCAAATGCTTTTTCTGCATCAATTCATATAATCATACGATTTTTGCCCTTTATTTTGTTTATGTGATGTATCACATTGATGGATTTGCGGATGTTGAACCATCCTTGTGCCCCGGGGATGAACCCCACTTGGTCGTGATGAATGATTTTTTAATGCATTGTTGTATTCGATTTGCTATAATTTTGTTTAGGATTTTTGCATCTGTATACATCAGAGATATTGGTCTGTAATTTTCTTTTCTTGTGTTATCCTTACCAGGTTTTGCTTTTGGGAAAGTTTTGGATGACTGATTCAGTTTCGTTACTGGTGATCGGTCTGTTTAGATTTTCCAGTTCTTCATGGTTCAGCCTTGGAAGGCTATATATTTCTAGAACTTGTCCATTTCTTCTAGGTTATTGAATTTGGTGGCATATAGTCCTGCATAGTATTCTTGGATGATCCTTTGTATTTCTGTGGTGTCCCTGATAACTTCACCTTTTTCATTTCTGATTTTACTTATTAGTGTCTTCTCTATTTTTATCTTAGTGAGTCTAGCTAAGGGTTTGTCAATTTTGTTAATCTTTTCAAAGAACCAGCTGTTTGTCACATTAATTTTTTCTATTGTCTTTTTGTTCTCTATTTCATTTAGTTCTGTTCTGATTTTTGTTATTTCCTTTCTTCTGCTGACCTTGGGTTTCACTTGTTCTTCTTTTTCTAGTTCTTTAAGGTGTAACATGAGGTTATTTATTAGGGATTTTTCTTGTTTCTTGAGATAGCCTGTAATGATATAAATTTCCCTCTTAAAACTGCTTTTGCTGCATCGAACAAATTTTGGTAGGATGTATTTTCATTGTCATTTGTTTCTATGTATCTTTTGATCTCTCCTCTAATTTCTTCTTTGTCCCAGTCAATCTTTAAAAGTATGTTTTTGAATTTCCTTGTATTTGTGTGTTTTCCTGCTTTCTTTTTGCAGTTGATATCCAATTTCAAAGCCTTGTGATCAGAAAAAAATGCTTGGTATGATTTCAATCTTCTTAAATTTGCTGTGGTTAGTTTTATGTCCCAATAAGTGGTCTGTCTTTGAGAATGTTCTATATACACTAGAAAAGAATATATAATCTGATGTTTTAGGATGAAGTGCTCTATATATGTCAATTATGTCCATTTCATCTAATGTGTCATTTAGGGCTGCAGTTTCATTATTTATTTTTTGTTTGGGTGATCTATCCATAGCTGTCAATGACGTATTTAGGTCCCCTAGTATAATTGTTTTTTGGCCAATTTCTGCCTTTAGTTCTGTTAGTAGTTGCTTAGTATATTTTGGTGCTCCCTGATTGGGGGCATAAATATTGATGACTCTTATGTCTTCTTGTTATATAGTCCCCTTTACCATTATGAAATGTCCATGTTTGTCTCTTGTTATCTTTTTCACCCTGAAGTCTGTTTCATCAGATATCAGTATAGCTACACTTGATTTGCTCTGGATACCATTTGCTTGGAGTTTCATTTCCACCCTTTCAGTTTGAGTCTATGCTTGTCCTTGTAGCTGAGATGTGTCTCTTGGAGACAGAGTATGGTTGAGTTTGTTTTCTGATGCGATTACCTACTCTGAGTCTTTTTATTGGTGAGTTCATTCCATATACATTTAGGGTGATTATCGATATGTGAGGATTTCCTATGATTCTATCTTTAGTTTTCTGGTAATACTGTGTCTCCGTTGTTTCTTTGCCTTTTTGTTGTTGTCTGTTATTTCTTTGTGGTGGTATTCTGTGATGTTTCCCTTTATTTCTTCTTTTGTTACAGTATCTATTTCAGTTCTAAATTTTTTTGAGTGGTTACCATTAAGTTTATGTAAAAAAAGTTTGATATTTAGCGTATTCCATTTCCTTCAGCATGACTACTTTCTCCATTCCCATATTCTGGTTCAGGCCTTTACTCTCCCCCTTTTTATGTTTTGGTTGCCACAATTGTCCCTGTTGATGGTGGTCGAATAGCCTCTGTTAGTATTTCTTGTAGTGCAGGCCATGTGTTAGAAAATTCCCTCAGCTTCTGTATGTCTGGAAATGTCTTCATTCCTCCTTCATTTCTAAAGGATATCTTTGCTGGGTATATTATTCTTGGCTCATAATTTCTCTCTTTCAATAGTTTGAATATTTGGTTCCACTCCCTCGTGGCTTGTAGAGTTTCTGCTGAGAAATCTGATAATAATCTAATGGGGTTTAATTGTAGGTTACCGTCTTCTTTTCCCTGGCTGCCTTGAGGATTCTTTCTTTGTCGTTGATTTTTGACAGCTTCAATACAATGTGTCTGGGAGAAGTCCTGTTGGGGTTGAGGTAATTAGGTGTTCTATTTGCTTCTTGGATTCAAGGATCCAGTTCTGTCCATAAGTTTGGGAATTTCTCATCGACTGTTTGTTTGAAAATACTCTCTGTTCCCTTCTGTCTTTCTTCTCCTTCTGATATGCCCATTATTCTTATATTGCTCTTTCTGATGGAGTCAGAAAGTTCTTGTAGAATTCTTTCATTTTTTTTAAGTCTCAAGTCTATTTCTTCTTCCATCCGTGTCATTTCCAGGTTTGTATCTTCGATGTCACTGATTCTTTCCTCCGTCTGGTCAACTCTACTTCCTAAGCTGGCTATTTCATTCTTAATTTCTTCTATTGAGTTCTTAGTCTCCAGAAATTCTATTTGGTTCTTTTAAAAAATGTCCTTCTCTTTGGGAAAATGTTTATGTTGTTCTTTGATTGTGTTTCTGAGTTCATTAAACTGCCTTTCTGTGTTTTCTTGCATCTTGTTTAGTTTTTTTAGAACTGCAATCTTGAATTCTCTGTCATTTATGTCACATATTTCCATATCTTTATGTTCATTGTCTGGAGACTTTTCACTTTCTTTCTGAGCTGTCTTGTTGCCTTAGTTATTCATGGCAATTAACAATTTGTTATTTCTCTTCCTAGACATATACGGTAGTGGTTTCTGCAACAGGTTGATAGTAAGAGGTCTTTCTTTTGTTTTCCAGTATGTGTTTGCAGAGTGTTTTATATTCTCTCCGACTGCAGCCTTTTTTACTCTCTCACACTGTGGTGTTATGTTTTCTCTGCACTATTCCAGCTTCTCACACAATGGGGAGATTCCCTGGAAGGCGGGCTTCTACTCTGTTAAAAGTTCACCTGGGTCATAGGGCACTACGTCCCTGTGGGGATACAGAGAGGTTTTGAAGTTCCAAAGGTCTTCTGAACCAGATTCAGAGCCCGTATGTTTCAGTAGTTCTGTCTACTCCTGCAGGGATCTGCGCAGATACTTGGGGTCTCGGGTGGGGTGAGTTTTGAGAATTGGAGCAGAGTAATGGCGGCGACCACCACCACAGCTGGTCCTGCTTCTACAGCCCCCACCCCTTTGCTGGAAGCAGTTGGGCTGCGAATCTCTGTCTGCGGACCACAGTTCTCAGAACTGTAAATATTCTGTTCTTTTGATCTGACACTGCTACTGTTCTGCTTCTAGCACTGCGCAGGTGAGGGCAAGGTGAGCTCTGGGATGGTAGGGAGGGGATGGCTAGTCTCAATGCCTAAGGATCTGCTCTCTGTGGCAGTAAGGGCTTACACCACCGTTTTCAGCCTTCTTCTCTTAGTCTTTGCTCCCAGGTCTCTGCCATGAGCTTTTGGTTCAGCAGTGTTATATGCTGTCCCCTCAGCCCTGTGGGCCATAAACGGAGCCCTAGCAGTCAGAGTTCTTCCCTCCCACAGATGCGGTAGTTCCGGGATTCAGTGAGCTCGGAGCACTGAGCTAGGTCCAGGTCCTGCGCCCATGCGGCTCTGTCTCTGCACTTTTCCCTTCCCGCCTCCCCTGCTCGTTCAATTTGCCCACCTTTAGGTGAAGTCAGTAGTGAGACTCTTCGTCTTGCCTGTCTGCTGTGCAGGGAGTCCTTTTTGGAGTTGCAGTTTTTCAATTTGTTGTAAATGCCAGGGGAGATTTCCAGAGGCTCACCTCACGCCTCCATTTTGATCTCTTTTCCCCCATAATTTCTATTACATTATATTTTTATCCATGTTCTCTCTCTCTGAGTCAACCTTGTTCTTTTCCTAACATCTTGAATTTTCTAATAAATTTATTTAGGCTATGGCATTTCCTTTGAGTGCCATTTTGGTCATGTTTCATAGGGTTTCTATATAGTGCTTCAATTATTGTTTATTTCTAAATAGTTTGCAATTTTTATTTTGATATTTTTTAGAAGAAACTTTAAAAATGTATGTAGTATTTCTTAATTTTTTTGGTTAATCAACCATTGTTACCAATTTCCAATTCTATTGATATTTGTTTAGAGTATGTAGCTTTGATGTTCTCTGCTTTTCCTAATTTGTTGAGATTTTTGTAAACTTATACATAGTCAAATTCTGTGCATGTCCTATATGTGTTTAATGAATGTCAATTCTCTGCTTGTTGGGTATGTTCATGTGCATATCTATTGTACCAAACTCATTGTGTTCTCCAAATTCTCTTCATTTTCATTCATGTTTCTATTTGATCAGTTGCTGGGTTTCTGAAAGCTATGTAAAAATTTCCCATTAATGTTGTGGATTCCTAGTTTCCTCTTGTTTTCCTATCCACATTTATTTCATTTATTTTAAAGTTATATTATTATGAATAGTTTAATAATTGGTGTATTCTCTTAGTGGATTATACCAATATGAAATGTCCCTCTTGTCCTTTTTTTAAAAAATGGGATAGCATTGGTTAATAGAATTATATAAATTGCAGGTACATTATAATTTGATGTCTACATACTCTACTGTGTGTTTTCCTCCAAATGTTTAGTTTCCATCTATCACCAAATGTTTCATCTCCTTTACCCATTTCACCCTCCCCAACCTTCCTTCCCTCTGGTAACCACCAAACTGTTGTCTGTATCTATTAATTTGTTTTTGTTTTGTTTTCATTGTTTGTTACTTTTTTTGTTTTATTTTCTCATATGAGTGAAGTCTTATGGTTTCTGTCCTTTTCAGTCTGATTTATTTCAGTTAGCATAATACCCTCAAGAGCCATCCATTGTGTCACAAATGGCAATATTACATCTTTTTATGGCTGAATAGTATTCCATTATACAAGGTCCAGCAATTAAGTTCACAAACTCATACTAGAAAAAGTGCAACATACCTCATTGATGAATATCACTATGGTCACCTTTGAAGTAGACCCCTTGGGAAGCTATGCACTAACACCAGTGCCTAGTCCACCCTTGGAAGCAATTTTGGAACTCTTTTTCTGGAATGGCCATCAGAGGTGTCATCATGTTACCCTTGATGTCCTGAATGTCATCAAGATGTCTTCCTTTCAATATTTCCTTTATCTTCAGGTAAAGAAAGAAGTCATTGGGTGCCAGATCAGGTGAGTAGGGAGGGTGTTCCAATACAGGTATTTGTTTACTGGCTAAAAACTCCCTCACACACAGTGCCATGTGAACTGGTGCATTGTAGTGATGCAAGAGCCATGAATTGTTGGCAAAAAGTTCAGGTCATCTAACTTTTTCATGTAGCCTTTTCAGCACTTCCAAATAGTAAACTTGGTTAACTGTTTGTCCAGTTGGTACAAATTCATAATGAATGATCCCTCTGATAAAAAAAAAATGGTTAGCAACATATTTGCAACAAGTTCTCAAAACTAATTATCAGATCTCATATGGTAGTTCTATTCTTAATTTTTTGAGGAACCTCCATATTGTTTTCCATAGTGGCTGCACCAATTTACATTCTCACTAATAGTGCATGAGGGTTCCCTTTTATCCACATCCTCCCCAGTATTTGTTATTTTTTGTCTTTTTGATAATAACCATTCTAACAGGCATGGGGTGATATTTCATTGTGGTTTTGATTTGCATTTCACTAATAATTAGTGATGTTGAGCACCTTTTTATATGTCTGTTTGTCCTCTGTATGTTTTCCTTGGAATAATGTCTATACTACATCAAACTAAAAAGCTTCTACATACTAAAGGAATCCATTCAACAAAACAAAAAGGTAACCATCCAAATGGGAGAAGATATTTGCAAATTATATTTCTTTTATGGGATTAATATCAAAAATATATAAATAACACATACAACACAACAACAACAACAACCCAATTAAAAATGTGCAGAGGATCTGAACAGAAATTTTTCCCTGTTGTCTCTTTTAATTTTTGTCCATATTTTTTTTGCCTGACATTACTATTGTTACGCCTACTTTATTTTTGTTAACATTTTCTTCATGTGTCTTTCTCAATTTATTTTCAAGTTTTATGTGTCATTTTGTTTAAAGTGTATCTCTTTTAAGCAAGGTACAGATAGATTTTGTTTATTTGTCCAACCTGAAATTATCTTTTTTTAATTAGAAGATTTAACTCATTCAGATTTAATATGATCATTGATATTTGTGATTATCCTTGCCATCTTCTTTTACCTTAATTGTCATGATTTCTTGTTTTTTTCTTCTTTCCAGCAACTTGTTGGACTATAACATTTATTTTTGTTCTCTAGTAGTTTTTTGGGAAGTTTCACATCACGTATTCTAGTTGCTAACTTTAATTTCTTAAAATTTATTTAAATATTTGTTTAACATACATTTCTAGAATTTATCATTATCTATATCCTCATCCTGAAAAAGACAACAACCATAGCAATAGCTTACCTTTCTTTACTCTTTTCTCCTAAACCCCTTAAGTTTCCATGTAGAGATCATCTGAGTTCCATATTCTTATTCTTATTATTTTTTTCAATCAACAATTACTTAGACTTCATTATAATTTTTACTGGCTTCTTTGATCATTGTTTATTTTACTGCACATCATCCCCTTGAGTTCATTTTTCATTTTGCTAGAGCACATCCTCCAGTAATTCACTCAAAGGTAAACTTCTGTTGGTGAAATACACCAGTCTTTGCATGCCCAATGCAAAATACTTTCATTTTGCACAGCTCCAAATCCTCCAAGTTAAATGTCAGTTTTTCTGTGTATAATATCTTTACCTCCAAATTATTTTTTCTCATCAATTTGAAGCTAAGCCTAACATTGAATATTGCCAATCAGTAATCTGATGCTAGCTTGATTCTCATTCCTTGTAGACAGCCTACTTATTGCTTTGGAAACTTTCACAGGTGTTGTTTTCTCTATCCTTGGTGTTTTGAAATTTTACCATAATGTGATTTAGGTATGGATACCTTTTTATTAAGCTAGTTTTCCCAGTAATTGATTTTTACTTGAAGATTTTTGTCTTTCCTCAACTCTGATAAATTTTATACTGTTATTTTTTGCTAGATCAATTTTCCTTTCAATTTTCTTTGTAATTCTTTAATTCCTATTTATTTTCTGCAGCATTAATCCTGATTCTTGAGTTGGGTGATTCTATTCTGTGGTGCTTGTTTTCCCCAAATGTTTGTTTTTGGATTTTTGGTTAGTTATAACCTTGGGATTTGAGAACCCCTGTTTGTCTTTGGAAGATGTTCCTTTTTCTCACAGGCTGCACACTTATCAAGAGTTTGAGAAGGGACAGGTCATACTGCTGAGTAGAGTGTGTAAGTAGTTCATTTTTGGGGCATGGAGGCTTCCTGTTTCTCCTGGGTATGGCCAACAACTTGGATCCCTGCGTTGCTTCTCTAGCCCAAGCATCCATAATAATTGTTCTATCCTGGGATAAATACCTATGCTACCCGCTACCTGACACAGTTAGGCAGAGGGTAATGAAGGATGAAACCACTCAGTTGCTCAAAATGGGGTAGTTTAACAAATAATGATTTTCCCATGGCTTCCACAAACTACCTGTATCTCTTTTCTCTGGGCTTGGAGATCATCTTAAGTCATGCCCACCTTATTCAGCCATCCCCTGCTATGTATATTTTAGTCTGTACTGTTCTCCATTAATTTTATTCTCTCAATCTTAAAACTAAAATGATTCCTCAAAATTTATGTTACGCAAATTATACTTATTTTTAATTTCCTTTTCAGAGATATTAATTTCAAATATGTATTTTCTGCCATTTATGGGAATTGAGCTGAAAGAGAAACCAGATATGTGAACCTAGTCCACCTTTATTTACTTTCTACAGGAATAGGCTAACTATAGGCATACCTTCCTGTCTCCCAACAACATCCCACCTCCCATAGAGAAACAACTGTGTAGGAAGTGCTTCATAAAAACTTTGAAAATGTGAGCAAAGTTGAAAAACCCATAAGGTGAGCAATCTCCTGGTCCGAAAGGGAGTTATTCTAATAGACTAGAAAAAAAATTGACCTGTGCTGAATCCAGATACAGTACAAAATGTACCAAATTCTTAGACAACTTTAGGCTGATTGTCCTCATAGAACATAGACTGAAGAGGCCTGTATTTAGAGCTTCTTTTTTAAAAGAAGAAAAAAAAAGATAGTTTTAAAATTCAACTTTGTAAACACTCAAATCTTAAAAATTCAAACTTTTTCCACAGATATGAGGTATTCAATTCAAGTTCACACAAGAATCCAGTGTGTTAAGGAAAGAACTTTTAATGGGGTTAGGTCATATTGAAAGTGGTACTGTTCAGGAAGTTTGGTGGAGATGGGAAAAGGATGTTTTGCAGTGTCAGAGTGGCTTTCTTAAAGACAAAAGGAAAGGTGATTTGCAACTGAAAATTTCAGATTCACTATAAAATTAACATACACCCCTGATTTGTTCTTATCTAATAAAAGTCAGAGAGGGTACTTGGTATCCTAAGGGCAAAACAACTTAAAATTAATCTACAGTGCTTCTAGTGCTTAGGTACTGCAAAGCTTCAATGATGCATATTTCATTAAGTGACTGGGTAAATATAATTGTCTATACTAGAAAGTGTGAGTTCTTATACTAATTTAGTTAAATTAGAAATAAGGAACTTATTTAATGATTCATCAGTGTTGGGGAGATAGAGCAGGAGGCATGATTTCATTGTGGTTTTCATGACTGGATGAAGAGGGGTGGTTTGAATCCCAATTGGGCTTGAGCCAACAGGATTCTTCCAAAACCCATTAATTCCTCCCAGATATATCTGCCCCAATTTGAAGGGCTAGGCAAACCCCCTACTACCGCCATCTAACTTTTCCAATGTATGTTGAACTCTCTGTCTTTATGTAAGGGCCAGACTGAGCCAGGAAATAGGGAGTTAGATTAGAGCCTGACCTTTGTATTTCTGTCATTATTTGCAGAGTAATCCTAGCAAGGGAAAGAACAGACCGAGGAAAGAGCCAGCATAGCTAGTGTTCTGCGTGAGTGTGTATGTGTGTGTGTGTTGGGGGGTGAAGGGGTTAAGAATGCTTTAATGATGTGGAAAGAACCCTAGGGGAACTCTTATCCCAAAGTATATGCCTCATTTCCCGGTCCCTTTTTTACCCAAGATTTTAATGTTAGCTAGTCATTCAGACTTTTAATAAGTCTCCTTTTAACATGCAGATACTCCTGAAAGGTATAAATAATTCATATCTCACTAGCCCTTTCAAACTCTGGAATTAGAGTCATAGTCAAATTGTCACTTGTCTAGGTACTTTCTTATCTTAGTCACACTTTGGGCATCTGTCAAATGGGGATAACAATCTCTATCTCAAATGTTGATATATTAAATGAGAAGAGCAAATGTGAAAGTACCTAGGAAAAAGCCTGATATGCAAGAGATGTGTCATCACTTCATTTGTATGAGTCAGCTTTGGAGGGAGGTGCCAAAATGGGGTACAGAAATGGCCTTCAAAATATCTAGAGGAGTGGGCTTCAGCCAGGGAGGGAAAGATACAGAAAGGCCATCTCTGACTCAGAATTATGTCTAGAGTAGGGAATTTTATGGACCTGGGTCCTGGAGATAACAAGCAGCAGCAGTACAAGCCTGCTATTAAGGAGCACAATGGTTCAGATGAGGGCTTGTTGGCTCAGCCTTGGTTCTCAGCCAGTAGAGAACTCTACTTATTAGTTGTTATGGTATTGGGCAAGTCACTAATCTCACTGATCCTTAGTTTCCTCCCTTTTAAAATTGAGAGTATAATAGTTCTCTCCTAAGAATTATTGTTAACTTTAAATAAGCTATTATGCATCCAGTGGTTGACACAAAGTAAGTGCTCAGTAAATATGACTTGTCATTAATATCAGCATCTCTGTTATTGTGGTTATTATTTTTTAATATCTATGTACATATATGTCATTTACAGAATCTGAAAATATTTATATTTTTCTTCATAAATGCTATTTAAATTGAATTTAATTTCTAGAGTATTCTAGTTAATCACTGAATATTACTTAATGTTTATTATTATCATTATTATTATTATTATACACTAGGGCTACTAAATTACTTGGCAGTTCTAAAGCACTCAGTCCTAGGACCAGATTTCAGATGAATTTGGAGAAAACTGAAGATTCTTTCTGGTGTTATCCTACATCTTCTTTCAGGGTCTTTTTAGGTCTGGTGGTACCCCAAGAGTCCAGTGCCCTGTTTCTCTTTCTATTCTTTGCCCTTTCATGAACTTTTCTCTCAGAGTGTCTGTAGGGAAGACTCCAACACTAATTTATGCTATGATAGCAATGCATATTAACTCAAATGCTGCACCTTTCATTGAATTTACACTTTTAATAAGGGCTTAATTTCAAAGTCCATTAGTTATTTCATTCCCTTCAAACTGCAGGGATGGATTAGCGATAAACAAGCAGGTCCAATTGACCATGGAATTTTATGGTCAATTTTTCATACAAACTAGGAAATCAAATACAGCTTGTGATGGAAGAAGCTTAGACAGACGTGACCAGGGCATGTGAGGAATGACTGGGGCCCAAAGACACAGATTCTAATAAACCAGGAAAATGACTTGCTTAGACCCCATTGCTCATTGACGTCAACCCCAAAAGCACAGGCCCAGGTGCTGAGCAGACTTGAAAGTCACACCACTTTAAGACCCTCAAAATCTGGTTTTATTTTCAGCCAAAATAAAATGGGGAAGAGGGAGTTTGACAATATGCATTTAGAAACTTCAATTCAGAATAATACACAGGTTTATCTTGACCTTTTGCTTTTGCCATTTTCTTCCTCAAAGTACTTTTATTTAGGTGGATTTTAAATTTGAGTTCAACACAAATTTAGGGCGAGAAGGTACTTTGGGCACTAGAACCAACTGTTGGATTCTTTAATGGAAAATATAATATCCATATGCTCTTTCAAGATAAAATTCTCAAAAACACTCCAAAGAAATTACCCTTTAATTGACTGATATAATCTTCCTTAATCTAATAGTCCCCTACAAATATGTCCAATAGACTAGAGAGTTTAGATTGCTGAGGTTCAGGGAGAAGTGAGTGGCATGATGTATCTTGTGATTGAGCGGCGTGGTACATTAAAGTGCCATTGGTAGAACAAAAGTTGTAAGTGCTCTCCATGTACAACATCATGCTCCCCCATTCCTCAGTGATCTCTTGTCCTCTTATGGCCTTTACTTATTTCTAGCCGTCCCCTGAAAACTTGTTTTCATAACTTTTTTTGTATTGAATCAGACAACAAAATTCACAGTGTGGTGTAAATAAATAAAAAACCTCAACTCAACAAGATATTTTCATTTTAATAAAGGACATAAAGTCCTAAAGGTAGAATTTCAGGCATAAGTAATTATGGACTAGGGGGCTTCTTGGTCAGATGGAGTTTTATTACATTTTTTTTTTACCATGCACCTGCAATATTTAATTAGGCTCTCTCTAGTCACATCTACCTGACCTTTTTAATCATCTATCTTGGATAGGAGGTTATAGGTACCAGGCAGTAAGTGAGGAGAAGAGGTTCCCACTGGGTTAGCAGTAGAGTTAGCAAAATATGGTACATATAGACTACGAATTGTCTTCAAGCATGCTTTGTTCACCAACAGAGCAAATTAAAGCAGCATCTGGCATTTATTCAGCAAATGCTATTTTGTGCCAGGCACAGTGCTAGATGTAAGGTTACAACAATCAATAAGGTAGGTGTTCTTTCCTTGGAAGAGCTCAGATTCTAATGAGAGAAACAAGTAAGCATTAAAAAATACAATGTGGGCAACTGGCTAGCTATTTGAATAAAACGTGGGGATCCCTAATTGACCCCTTTCACCAGAATAAATTTGGGATTGCTCAACAAGTTAAATATTTTTAAAAAAAGGAAAAGCCAGAAGGTACTTGATGAAAATATGGCTGAAAATATTATTTTTATTATCTTGCAATGAAGAAGACCTTTCTAACTAAGGATGCTGCAAAATCAGATACTGTAAAAGAAAAGACTGATACATTTAACTACATGAATATTGTTTCTATATGGCAATAGAAAATAAGCGAGTCAAAAGGCAAATGACAAGCTAAGAGAAAATATGTTACACATATAACAAAGGATTTTTAAAAATCCTTTTTAAATTAAAAAAAAACTAATTTAAAATGTGTATACTAGAAGCTTTTACAATGCATGAAAGGAAAAAAACCACATAGAAAAATGGATAAAAATTTTGACCAGAAAGGTGAGGGTATTAGAAAGCACTATCGGTAACCACAAGATTGCCACAGGAATATGAAAGTCAATTTGGGGAATGTAATCAATAATGTACAGATTTTATAGGGTATCCGATGGACACTTGTCTTATTAGGGAGACCACCTCAGGGGTGATGTAGATGCCTGATCACTGCACTGTACACCTGAAGCTGAAGCTGAACAATAATGAATGTCAACTATAATCATATATATATATATATATATATATATATAAATTATTTATATATATATATATATATATATATATATATATATATATATATATATATATATAATTGCAAGAAGTGGAGTACAGCATTAGGAATAGAGACAGTGGAAATAGATCGTCTGTATGTGATGTCAGAGGGGTAGTAGATTGGGGGAGGGGGGTTCTCACTTTGTGAGGGATATAAATGGTAAATGTCTGACTATTACATTGTTTTGTACACCTGAAACTAATTTAAAAAAAATTTTTGACCAGAAAAAGAAACATAAATATCCAATGGATATAAAAATTCTACTGAAATTTGCAAATGATTATTAAAAGACGAATAAAAACAATGACATATAATTTCCCCTACCACACTTAAAACATGATAAAATTTTTAAAATTTAATGCTGTTGAGGCTGAAGGGACACAGTAACTCTCATTCTCAATCAGTTGGAGTATAACTTGGAGGTACACTTTTGGAGGGCAATTTGACCTTTTTATTAAAATTGTAGAAGGCCGTACCCTTTAATCCAGGAATTCTACTTCAAAGAGTTTATCTTAAGGGTATATGTATATAAATAAGCAAATACACATTTGCAAAGGCAACAAACCAAAACAACAGGAAAAAAAAGACAATCTTTTCAATAGATGAGAACAAATATATATTCTGATATGGGAAGCTTTCCTATATATATATATATATATATATATATATATGTGTGTGTGTGTATATATATATATATATATATAAATAAGACAGAGAGATAAAATACATATATATATATATATATATATATATATATATATATATATATATAGAGAGAGAGAGAGAGAGAGAGAGAGAGAGAGAGAGAGAGAAGGTACGGAACAGTATGATCCTATGTACACAAAAACAAAGAATATACAGATATTCTTGTATATGCATCAAACGTTTCTTGAAAAATACATAAGAAACTGTTAATAGAGATTACCTTTGGAGATTAAGAATGTGGTTGGAGGGATATGGAAATATTCTACTTTTAACTTCATAATCTTCTGCACTGTTTGTATATTTTAACCATGTGCACTTATTACAATTATTCTTATTTAAAAAATAGTATTTTATATATAACTGAAATATGATACATACCAATAATAATTGTATGATATAATAATTATACATATACATAGTATATGTAATATATATATACTCGTAATTACATAGATAGAAAGCCAGATAAAAATGCAAGCTCCTCTAATAGGACAAGGGACAGTCACCTAAGCCAGACTATAGACATATATGTGTCGTGGTGGGTAGGTCAGGGGAGAGACTTAGTGGAAGGAAATGGCATCTGTACTGATTTTTATTGACAATTAAGAATTCTGTGGAAAAAAAAAATGGTGTAGGGGTTATTTCAGGTAGAAGAAGCATTAACATGTTAGAAGTTGTTGGTTTGTGCTGGAGTGTGGTGGCAGGTGTTAGGATGGAGAGGGGGCAATTGAAGCTGGAGATGGAGACAGAGACTGGATATTTTGAAGGGCTTTGCTTGTCATGTTAACTACATTAGACTAAAGTTTCAAAGACTTGTTTTCTTGGAAAGGAACTGAAAGATTCACACTGTGGTGTAAATGAATCAAAACAGGTATTTATTTGCATTTTAATAAAGAACAAAATGTTCCAAAGGTCCAATTTCAAGTGTTAGTAATTAGGGAGGAGGTATCTCCCTCATGTTCCTCAATTCACACATTTATGAGGCGATGACACACCTGGTTGTCTGGGTATCAGACTGTTCTACTCAGTGGGGAACCTGACACCCTACTGGAGGTGGGGGAGGATTCTATTTTCCAGAATCCCCCTAGTCCAGGACTGGTAATGAGAAGGTAGGGGAGAGAGGGTGGCTCCCATGGTAACCAGTCAGTTGTGCTGAGAATCCTAAGGACATCTGATGCTGAGAAGAACTGGAAAGCAAACAGGTATCCAAACCAGCTAGGTCAGCTAGTTTCCCTCCATTGCGACTACAAGGTACAGGGCAAAGTGCACAGGTCTTGGAGTCAGATCTGGATTTACATACTGGCTTTGTTTCTTGCTAGCCCTGTGACTATGGGCAAGTTACTTAATCTTTCTGAGATGCAAGTCCCTTGACGTGTTGTATACAATACTACATACTTAGTACTTATATGTAGGGAGTAATTGATAAGTGTTGACATCTATAACCATCATTATTCCCTCTCCTATGTAAGTCCACTGAAGATTACCATGATCTTTCTCATATTAATTATAATGATCATTACCCATCCTTCCCAGAACTTTTGTCTTCTTCACAAGTCCACCAAATATTACTACTATTGTTTTTATTATTATCATTCTTTCTTCTCTATAAGCCTACCACTGATTATTGTTCCTGTTGTCATTATTAGTATGGCTGTCACTGGTGTTATTATTTGCTCTTCTCTATGAGTCCTTTTAGGATTTCATTCCTGAGCCAGTCTCTACCTTATGACTTCTCCAGGCCCTACCACTGGAGGGAGCAGAAGAGCTGACACACCACTCCTTGTGCATCTTTCCAGACCTGCCCAACTTGCTTTTAGCAAGAGTGGAGGAGGGACCAAGAAGGCAGAAGTGACAGAATTTCCTCTCTCTGCTTCCGATCTTGCCCCTCCCTTCCCTGCTTGTCAGGGTCACAGGGTCTCCTATAGTTTTGGGGTCTGTTTTGTCTAATCCTTTCCTCCTTGGTGGAGTGATTGAAATAAGTAAGCTCAACCAGTGGGTGGAAATAAGTCAGCTCAAGTTTTCCCAGAAAGCAAAAGAGGACCTATGAGTAAAGAGAAGGTGCAAGAACTTCTTGGATGTGGATGGATTCTATGAACACATCCCCAGAAATTCACTGACCCAGGAGCTATGAACACAAGCTAATGAGAACAACTTCTTTTTACTGAGTACTTACATAGTGCCAACCACATTACATCCTTAATGCACTCATATGAATTGGATACTCTTTTTATTCTCCTGAAGATCAGGGAACTGAGGCTGGGAGAAATTGAGAGAGTTGTCCAAGGTCACAGAACTGGTAAGGGGCAGTGCTGACATGTGATCCCAGGCTTATCTGACTCCTGGGCCAGGAACTTTTATCTCTACCTTATATGCAGTTTAACTAAAAATGAACAAATAAACAAATAAAAACAAACAAACAAAAAACCCAAAAGAAAACAAAATCTTGAAGCTGAGACAACCTGGGGCAGAGACAGCTCAAGGTTGTTTCTATTCATATTTCAGTAATTACCCTCAGGTTGTGATTTTTATAATTTTCTATTGTATTTTCCTTTCAAATTGTTGTGACTTTGTAGCCTTCAACTTTAGTTTGCAATTAGTATCTTTTAAGGCTCACTGGTTGTTTTCTCTATAGTTTCCAAGAGAAAAGTCTATAGAAAAGATACTTAAAGCTACTATTTATTTACCGTTTACCTACTGCATGCTAGGCACTTGACATGCATCATAGCTAATCCTCATAACAATCTTCAGAATTGGGTACTATTATTATTCCCTTCCATTTGCCATAAAGAGAGACTGAGGCTCTGAGACTTTTAATGGACATGCATGGGCATACAGCCGGTAGTGACAAAATGGGGGATTCAAACCCTGGACTCGCTCGTTCCAAAGCTCATGTTCTTTACCATATCATAAAACAAACTCTTTGTGCACTATGCCACCTCAAAATGGTTTGTGGCTTGCTTTTGGCTAGACAAGGAGAAATAAAATTATCATTGTGCGTTAGCGTTGAGAGGATGAGTGGGGGCAGTCTAACAGAGAGCACCGAAGAATGTGGAGATCCCACAGAAGAAAGAAAGTGAGTGGTGAGCTGTTAGCAAACTAAGAAGTCTCTCCAGGAGTTTGTATCAACAAACCTCTCAGTCTGGAGGTGTCTCCTTCAGAAGGGTAACCCCTAAGCAACTAATGATACACTGAGTGACATCTGGAACTAAGATGTGTTACAAGGACTAACTTTCCCCCCCTCTCTATAGAAGGTTTATAATGAAATGTTAGGAGAAGTGTATGAGGTTTGAAGGAATCGAAGAGTAAGGACAAGCTCAATTCTGAAGGAGAGGAAAGTAAATAAATTCTTATCACTTCTTTGTCTTCAGGAGGCTCTGCAGGAAGAGATGAGTCACTTGAAAAGTCTTCTGACAGGGTTCTTGCTGAAAAGCACTCAGGAGCTATAGATTTGTCCTAGTAGGTCTTCCTTTGTTATAGTCTCTAATATATGCCTAGGGCAGAAAGAGAAGAGATATGCTTAAAGTTGATTCTTTCAATGTTGCAAAATGGTCATTAGTACAATAATAGTGATATACTATTGGCAGGTCTCAAAGTGGCCCTTTTCCATGTTGTCCCAAGGATTGTCAGGTCTGGCGCCAGCAAGAATTGCTGCTGAGGGAGGATTCTTGCCTAGAACTTTTCTGAGACCTGCCACCATCCAGTCTGCTCTTTGTTCCACTTTGAGCCTGGCCTCATTTGGCTGTTCTCCCTCTGGTATGTCCCTAGTTGGAGTGCCAGGCAAGCCTTTGCCCTTCACACACCCCACCCACAGACCGATATGCTTTTTCCCTTTGCTTGGCTGCCAGGGAGAGGATTTATATCAGGATTGCTCAACTAAGAAATGCCCAGCTCCGTAAAATTCCAATCCTTGCTCTCTGTCCATTTTTGTTCTTTCGTAGTGTTGATCCTTAACATTTATGCTGGAGAATCTTCATGGAAGAATTGACCTTTAAATGATCTGTCTTTGAGTCGTAGGTTTAATATTCTGTGTCTCAAATTCTTTTAGTTGCCTGGGGTACTAGCCCACCTCTGCTGTCATTGACCCACTATCAATAAATACAGGGTTTGCTTAATAATAAAGCATGTTTTTTAAATGTGTGTACTCTAATCAAAAGAGAGATGTTTACTATAAGAGGAGTTCTCTATGGAGGCCCAAGCCAAACCACAACTTTGCCATTTCTATAGTATTTTCTAAAATATTATACAAGTAGTAGTGCTATATAAAATAATCCACTAGGTGAAAGTGAGTTTTTTTGCTACAAAACTATTTCTAACCTAACCTTCCTCCCACACATACCATCTTTCTGGCCCCTCAATTATAGTAGTAGGCAGCAGTAGGAAAGCAAAGGTAACCCTGAAATCACCAACATTGAAATATAGTCTTTTAAGGCTTACAACACTTCTAATATTCTTAGTTAGTAATATTTTACTAAAAAAGAATGTCTTTATCCATGGGCCTATGATGGGCAGGTGGGCACTTGCACTTCAGCAGTTGCATGAGGTAGGGGGTAAATTCTGAGTCCTCCTGAAGACTAGTAGCCAAATGATTAAAGTTAACTAGTTTTTTATTTTTTTAATTTTTATTTTTGCCTGATCACTGCGCTGTACACCTGAAGTTGAAGAATAATGAATGTCAACTATAGTTATATATACATATATATATATACATATATATATATGTATATATATGTATATATATATACGTATATATATTTACAAGAAGTGGAGTACAGCATTAGGAATAGAGACAATGGAAATGTAATGGCTGGGTGCGATGTCAGAGGAGTAGTTGATGAGGGGAGAGGGGTTATCACTGTGTGAGGGATATAAATGATAAATGTCTAATTATTACATTGTTTTGTACACATGAAACTAATAAAAAATAAAAGTGAACTAGTTTTAGAAGAGTGTTCTCAACCTTGGCTATGCACTAGAATAACACAAGGAGCTTTAGAAATACCCATTCCTAGGTCTCAACCACAGAGATCCTGGTTTATTTAATGTGGGGGCCAGTCTGGTCATGGAGATTTTTAAAAATTCTTCAGGTCATTCTAGTGTGTTGCCAAGGTCTAGAACAATTAATCTAGATCTTTGCTATGCAAAGCATAGTCTGTGTATCCACAGCATGGACATCATCTGGGAGTTTCTGAGAAATGCCTAAAATCAGGTCCTGCTCCAGATCTACTAAATCAGAATCTGCATTTTAACAGGATCCACTGGAAATTCATATGCACATTAAAATTTGAAAAGCACTGCTCTAGAAGAAGTGTAAGCTCTTGTAAAGCATCACCTGGAAAAAACACTTTTGCATCATCAACCTGTCTGTGCATTGACATTCTGGATTTTCTAAAATATGGTATATGAACCCTATAACCTCAGTTGCAGAGGGCGTGTCTATATCAGTCTAACAAAGATGAATTTTACCACTTCAAAAAAATGAGGAAAAGTGATAGACAGGTTAGGATCTAGCATTGTTTCTTTCTGGTCTGTCTTATAAGCTTAGATACCTCTGTTGGTAGTCTTCAAAGACTTTTGGATAAGAAGAGAGGTGCCAAAAGACTAAATAAAACAATATTTTCCCCACCCAGAAAGCAGAGAATCCACAAATGCTGGCCTGTTGATTTTGACGTCGATCTCCAGCAAACTTTTAGAATGGTTTATTAAGATGATTTATGAGCCCTTGGAAAGGGACTTACTAATCACTAGGAACCAGCATGGGTTCATTAAGGGCAAGTCATGCCAGACTAAGCTCATTTCCTTTTGGATGGGCTTACAAGAGGAAACTGCAAAAATCATTTACCTGGGCTTCAGCAAGGATCTTGACAAATACTTGTATGATGTGTTTTAAGACAGGGTGGAGAAACAGGATAGGCTGATAGTATGGATAGTTGGATGTTTAACTCGTTAAATGATCATATACAAAATGTGTGCATTTAATCACTTATTATAAACCCAGGAAGACATGTGCTTTCCAACGCTTTGATAAGGGTAAAGATGAAACATTGACCAAATTTGGGATTAAGACCAAGCTTGGAGGGGTATCTGTGTACACTGTACAACAGAAAATAAGAATCCTCTTTGTTGTCATCACCAGGCCTTATATTGGCATGATACTTTTCTAATTACAGAGAACTTTCACATATATTGTTTCATTTGCTCCTCACTACAACCCTGCAAAATTAAAATAGTGATTATCTCTATTTCATAGATATAAAAAATGAGATTGAAAAATTCAGTAGTTCGCTAAGGGGACAAATAGTTGTGAAGATGAACATCTTTTTAAAAATCCTCTTACTCTAATGTAGTTGGAACACATATGAAGTTGCATATTTCAGCTCTAAAATTAATTACATAAACTCAGAGTTAAGGCATGGCTTAGAAGTATTTCTATAAAGGGCATAGGGATTTCAGTTAGCTTCAAACTTAGTATGAGCCCATAGTGTTATGTGGTTGCTAAATATGCTATTGAGATCTCAGGGGAATATTAATGGAAGTATATGGTCCATCAAATTGGAGGTGATAGTTTCTTTGTATCTAAAGTTGGTCAGAGCAGCTGTAAGGTATTGTTTTACTCTGGTTGTTGCATTTGAAGAAAATAGGGATGTTTTACTTAAAAAAGCAAAGACTTAAAAAAGGATTTTGTGTTATACATTTTCTGTGGGCCAGTGCGCATGAAAGCTGGAAGAAGGCAACTCTCAAAACATAAAAGAACTTCCTCACCATTACAGCTACCTGAAAATTAAAGGAACAACCATTCCTTATATGTAGTAAGTCTCCCTTATGTACCCCCACATTCCCTGCACCCATACTCTAGAAGGATTCAAGCAGAGGTTGGTCAGCCACTTGTTTGGTATGTTGTAGAAAATTTGTGCATTGAATCATTTCTGACAGCCTTTACAATTCTATTAGTAACATTTCTCAAGTCTAGGATTCCTTCACTTGTGTTCACATGAATATGATCAAGTTCAACTTTGAGACATCAGTTGATCAAGTTCAACTTTGAGACATCAATTGATGAATTCCCCAGAATTGACTGCTGGGGTAAAAAAGGGACAACTGTCTGAGTAATGATCCTGCAAAATAAGGGAAGTTTGGCTAGTTTTGAAAAGTTTGTCATAACATGCCACCTTTTACAGGATTTGTCTCTAGCTCAAAAGTAATCCCAGCCCCTTATGTACATTCTGTTAGCCTATGATGTCATGTAGGTGATCCTTGGGCCTTTAGCATATGGTACCAAAGTTGGCCTTCTGAAATAACAAGGGATTTCCTCACAAAGTCATTCTTTATAGGCCAATAACTCATGTCAATGGCTTGAATTTCTCTACACACCCTTACCATACCCAGTTTAAAATATGACTCTGGTCAGGATCCTGTAAACTTCCCCCAGTCTGATATAGTAGTCTGGCCTAGGGTACAGGAAAGAGAGCTGAAGGAACACCTTTCTCTCCAGGCCTCTATTGACCTGCCACTAACAGCCATGTGGTTTCCTTTTCAAGGATTTACCCAGGATTGGGGACCAATTAATCATACTGGCTCCCTTTTTAGAAAGGGAATTTGAAAAATTCAGTCTACAGCAGAGCAGAGTGGTATGGAGTTCTGGGAGGGAACAGGAGAGATCAAGACTACATTTGGCTACCTGAATAAGTCTTTCTTCTTAATAAGCCTAGAGGCCAGTTTCTACTGATAAGGAAGAGAAACAGAAAAGAAGGGCAAGACTGAAGTGGGTTTCAACAGGAGGGCTACATGTTTGGCACTGAGCAGTGGGCAATGAGTTTGACCCCTAAGGTACCTCTTTCCTTAGAGAGTGCAAGGTCAGGATCTCAGAATAGCCTGAGATAGCATAGCTTAGTGCTTATAAACACAAACTCTGGAGCCAGACTGCCTAGGTATAAATCCTGTCTCTAGCACTTGCTGTGTCACCTAGGTAAGTTGCTTAATCTCTATGTGTCTTTGTTTTCTTCTCTGTGATAAATGTGGATAATGATAAAACCTACCTCATAGATTTATTGTTATGATTAAGATGCTTAATAAATGTAAAGCTCTTGAACAGAGCCTAACAAATACTAAGTGAATGAGTGTCAGTTCCATAAAATAAATTCTGAAGTAGGATGCAAAGGTGGTCAATTTAGTAAATATTTATTGTACACCTATTATGTTCCAGGTACTGTGCTATCCAAGGTTTAATATGGGAGAATTTGGCTTTGGAATCAGGCAAAATTGGATTCTAACTCTAGCTCTGCCCTCAGCTATGAGCTGGGTGGCCTTGGGCGTGATACCTAACCTCCCTGAGCCTCTGTTTCCTCACTTATAAAATGGGGATAATAATAACCCAGGCCACACAGGATTGTTAGGAGTAAATGAGGTAGTGACTATAAGTGTGACATATATAAGGGGGCACACTAAGTGGTAATATATTACTTCTGTAAGCTGGGGCCTATACGATGAACCCTAACACCAGTCAATGTCAAATCAAGAAGATCTGGAACTTGGTTTTGTTTTTTAATAGTAATAAGAATGGCGCAGTATTTGGAAAGTTCTGGAAAATGTTGTCAATTTTACTTTAAAACGAGAATCTGGTGTTTCCCTGTTTGTATTTTATTATTTTCAATAAAACTTCATAAGTGTTCTGGGGGGAAAAAAACTCAATTGCAAAATAACACAAATGAAGGACAAGAAAGGCTTGAATTGGCAAGAGCTTGTGTGAAAAAGAGCTGTGGGTTTTGGCTGACCACAAATTTCCTATGAGTCGATAGTGTGACTTGGCTGCCCAAGGACTAATGTAATTTTAGATGGCATTAATAGAAACGGTGAGTTGAGATCCCAGAAAATGATAATTTCACTGTCCTCTGTGCTGGTCAGATCACTTCTGACACATCGAACTGCATTTTGCTTACATGTTTCTGGATGGACAATGACAAACTCATTGACAAACTGTCCAGAAATGCAGAAATGGTGACTCGGGTTGGGAGGCACTGGAACACCCTTCCTTGAGGATGAGATTAAAATAACCCAGGGAGGGAAACACTAAGGCAATATTTGAAACAGTTCTTTCTTCTAATGAAAATGTTTACAGACCACACCCCATGTCCAATCTGTCAGCAAATTCTGTTGGCTCTTTCCTCAGATTATGTCAATAATCTAACCATTTCTCATCACCTCTCTGCTACTGTGTTTACTTAACCCATCCTGATTATTGCAATAGCCTCCTAGCAGATCTCTCTGTTTCCAATCTTGCCCCTTAGTCTATTCTCCACACAGAAGACTGGATGGCCCTATTTAAATGTAAGTCTAATCATGTCACCCCAGTGGCTTTCTATTTCTTTCAGAGTGTAAGTCAAAGTCCTTACAAAGACTTACAAAAGTCTTGCTTGGCCTGACTTTCATTACCTCTCTGACAGTATCTCCTTCTACTCTCCCCCTTGCTTACTCTGCTCCAGCCATTGTAATCTATTCACAGTTCCTCAAAGCAGTCAGGCATTCTCCTGTCTCAGGGCTGTATCACGTGGTTTTCTTTCTTACAAGAACTCACTTTGCCCAGATATCTGCATGGCTTGCTCCTTCAAATCATAAGCCAAGTGTTACCTTCTCAGTGAGGTATTCACAGCCACCCTTTATAAATTGCAACAAGACACATTTGCAAGAGAATGTTGGCCAAACCCTGGAAGCACCATTGAGTGAAATATTCTGGACTCAGGGAGGACAACTCACATCTTCTGAACTTTGTAAGGCAAAAAAATAAAAAGTAGATTTCATTTGGGTTACAACTTGAGCCAGAACTAGAGATCAATCAAGCCATTTTAAATTCTTAGGTAGTCTCATGAAGTGGTGAGCTCCCCATCCCTGGAGGTGTAAAGAAAGAGGCTGTGTTCCTCCTTGTTAGCTCTGCTGTAAGGGAGATTCTGTACTAGGTTAAGGATTGGACCACATCACATTGACAATCTATAGCTCTGAGGTGCTGGGGCCAAAAGTGTGTGGGTCTAAGGATCTGGGGTAATTTACATTTGTTTTTTAGAACTGGGGAGAGGATCTTTGGCCTTTGTTCCTGAAGTCTTAGAAACAAATTCTCCTCTCAAAAGTCCATTCCACCCTAATTGAGATTCCATTTCCCAGATATTACCTAAGGCTAGGCTGATGATTAGAGGCCAGCCAGGGGTAAAGGGGCTGGTTCCCGTGGCAACCAGGTTGAAAAAACATACTATGTGGAGCATTGTCAGCAACAAGCTAAGTTTGTATTAGAAATAGATATTTAATTCATTGAGAGTTTGTGACGACTTTTGCATTATAAATAGATATTCAACTCACTGAGATAGTTCTGACAGCTAGTAGGAAAGTTAAATCCCAATGTCACTCTTTGTCTTTAAGTAATTCACAGTTAATTGACAACAATTTCTTCCCTTCTAAAACATGTAGAACTTGGTTCTCTAAGCGAAAGAATGGTATATGTGAGTGTTTTTAGAAAACCAACTAACAGTCCATTGTCACAATATTTCTCACTATTTGTTTCTCACAGAAAGGTCTATCAAAATTTTCTGATTGCAGGAATATCTCTGTTTGAATCTTTTTGATACAGGAGACCCCAAGACCCCAGGTCCGATGTCTGAATTTCACAAGAGTCTTTTTCTGTCATTTTTGCCTCATTTTCTCCCTGATTTTCTAATTCAGAGGCTTCTCTAAATTTCAGTCCGTGGACCTCTGCTGTTTTCTTCCCATTTCTCTTTTCCTTGATGAACAGCCCTACTACTAGCCTTGACAATACACTTTGGAATATCCAATGATTGGAAAACAAAATAACCCCATCAAAGGACTTCTATTCTAAAACCAAGAACCAAGGATGGGCCTTCCTCAAGCGTTCAAAATTTATAGCTTGGTTGAGGGTTAGGGATGGAGAGTTTGAAGGCAGAGAGTGGTGTTCAACAGAAAGCAACAATTAGGTTTTGCGAAATTAAATGTAAAAACACTTTTGAAATGCAATGTTTAGAAACACTATAAGAAATTAGCATAAGCAACTAATAGAATCTCAACAAATGGAAATCAGACCGGAGACTTTTTACTTCTACATTTCAAAGAGCTTAATATAAATTAGTCTATAGTACTCAGAGTGTTTCATTCTGCAAGGATTAAGGGAAATACCTTGCATTTTTTTTAAGTTGCTGGGTAAATAAGCTTCCTAATGTAAGAACAAAAGAGTTGCTTTCTAAAATTTATTGTAACCAGACATAAACAACTCGCTGGGTACATTACCCTTGTACATTGTCTTATTGAACAGTGTTAGTTTAGAATTAAACAGTGTTGGGAGGTGAGGAAATTTAGGGTTAGGTTTGAAGTGGTCTTGACCTCCTCTAGGACCCATAGGTTAATTCTTCTGAGATTTTGAACAGGTTTAAGGAGCTAGGTAAGGCCCCTCCCCAATCCAGCCCCCTAATGTGTACGGAATTCCCACAACTGACATACTGATCCAGGGAGCATCAGGGACTCAGTCCTGTGAAGACACTGGTAGGTCTCCTGCTCCAAAACAACCATCTCACCTGCTTACTTACACCCTAAAGTCCCACTACCAGAGGCCCATTCTTTTGGGAAGCAGTGTTCTCTTTAGGGAGGGGCAAGTATTCAGCTTTTATCAATCATTTATACTTAAGAGTGAATTAATGTACACCCTGTGATTTTGAGTTAAGTGCCACAAAGCATACTTTGCCAATTTCAAAGTTCTGCAGAGGGCTAATCTTGATGTTTGAAAGCAGGTGTAATATGGGCCTAGAAGTAACATGGTGAAAAGGATTTAACTTCGGTGTTTGCCCTCCTCAGGCTTAACTTGGAGAGAACATTTGCCATTCATTCATTCATCCATCAATTCATCCAGTAATGAAATGGAAGGACAATAGGACATTCTGTTCAGTGATAATGTCTCAAAACAAATTGGTAAGTACTCTTTTGGAGCCTACCCTCCTCCCCCATCCCATCTTTGAGCTCCTTTCTCTGTACTAGCAGCCCCAAGCTTTCTTATTCTACCATGGAGGTCAGCTCCAATACACCATTTCTCCTAAGTTGTAAGTGGACAATAGCCCAATGGAAAACCACAGTTAAATAGCGAATACTATTCTTTATTCAGAAGAATACATTTTAATAGAATTTCATGCACCAGTAAATCAGTACAGTGAAGAGTTACAGGGGCAGGGAATCTTTTTTCAAGAAACATCTCACCCTACATCTACAATTGAGAGTAGAGCTCTCAACTTCCAGAACCCCCTTGACCCAGCTCAGGTGATTAGTGGCTAAGGAACAGTTTATGGGGCAGACTCCCAGGGTAACCAGTTGGATTTGCAGGTCTCTGAGGATAAAAGAAAGAAGAGGAAAGCTCTTGTAAAGGAGATTATTATATTGGGACTGGCAGTTCCACTGAAGTTGCCTGGGAGATTGATGAGGGAGAGTTGCTATCAGTGCCTGGTTCTTCTTGGTTACACTCTTCAAGGGCTATGGTCTGGTCCCTTCCATCTGTCTCCGAGTTCCTGTGTAGAGAAAAAGACATGACTAAGGGAGTCTCCAGAACCATCAACCTGAAAACAGGTTGCATTGTGGGGATCAGATGCTAGAGGAACATTCAGATAATTGTTTTTCCAGCAGCTCTGGGTTCACAGAAGGAGGCTAACATGAGGCATTTACCTGGTTCGGAATCGAGGCCACTTCCTCCACTCTATGGCTAGTACTATCCCCAAAGCTACAACAACCACTACGATCAGGCTACTTCGGACAATGTTCCCCACAGTGCACTCCTGAGCAGCAGGCCCTGTGATGAAAAAAGAGCAGAAATCAATGCCATATAGGTAAACACATGTGTTATCCTTGATCTCTCATTGCCTCCTTATCTGGCCTCCTCCAAGCTTAACTTGGGAGCCATGTGTTGAGACTGTAGAGAAATTGATCAGAGGCAGCACTTATGCTGAGGCAGAGGCAGTGCTTATGCTAAGGGAGAAGTCCTCCTTCTGGGGGTGTGTGTGGAAGAGGCCTTGAAAGTATCTTGCTTGCTATCTTTGAGCGCATCTGAGGTCCCACCTCCTCACCATCCCTAGGAAAAAGATAACCACACTTGGGGTATCTGACTCCAAACCCTTCTACCTCCATATTTAAGCTATCTCCAATGGGACTGCTTCTGGGATACCAGGTTATGTTATGCCAGGTCTGTGGAGGGATTATCCACTCACCTCCTGCACCCACCAGCTCCAGGGGATCACTAGGCTCTGACCAGATATCAGGGTAGGCCTGGAGGCGGTAGCTGCAGCTGTAGTTTCCAATGCCTTTTCCTTCTACGTTGTTGATAACAAAGTCTCCATCATCTGAGAACTGCTGAGGCGCTTCTTCTCTGTCATGTTCCAGGATAAATTCAACACCTGGCAGGGGTCCTCGGCACTGAAGAGTGATGTCCTTTTCTAACTTGAACACAGTGCTGGGCCAGGCTGACAGGGAGGGCTTAGGGGGCTTATCTGCAACCAACCAGGGCACAGAGTTAGAAGAAGTGGCCCTGAACCCAGCCCTTTACCTCCTTAGGGCTAACTACTAAAAACACTACAAAATCTAGACTCTTACTGAAGTCTCCAGGACCTTACCTGTCACCCAGATCTCCAGGAAATCACTGTGATTGGAAGCTGCAAAGGGAGCAGAGTCCAAATAATAAATACAGCTATAGATTCCAGAATCTTCACCTCTCACTGCTGGCATCCAGAAGTCAGCCCTGTAGCCGTTTGGCCTCTGTTGCTCTAAGGGCTCTTGAGAACCCTCCTTCAACAAGACAAATGTTGAGTCTGGCAGTTCCCCTTGACATCGAAGAGTCATATTTTCTCCAGGGGCCACCATTGGACCAAGCTGGGCTAACAGGCTGGGTTTGGGGAGCAAACCTAGAAGAAATGAACTGGTCAGAGAGAGGAGGCCACTTTCCAGGGCATCACACTTGGAGTCTCTGTTCAATAAAAAGGAAAGACTATTGCCTGCCTCTCCTGGGGCTTTTAGAAAACCATCTATTCCTTCCTTTCTACACCCCCATGCCCCCTCCAGAGCATCTTCCCCTTACCTGTGACTATGAGTTCCAGGGTGTTGCTAGGCTGTATCTTAATAGGGCTGGTCCAGTCAGGGTGGTAGCAGCAGGTGTAACGCCCTATGCTAGCACCAGATACATTGGTGATGGGGAATGCCCCATCACTACTGGTGGATCCCCAGAGCTGCACTGAAGTGGCTTCTCTTTCTTTGTGCAGAATGTACCCTACTCCATGGACTGGCCCTTGGCACCAGAGAGTAACATTCTGCCCCATGGAAACCACAGAACTGGGCTCAGCAAACAACCTTGGCTTGGGAAATATGTCTAGGAAGAGACCAAAGATGTAAAGTGGTGAGTATGGAAACTTATCACTTGCTGAATTAACTCTTTATCTTTGTTTTTCTGGCCACAGTAGTTCCCCTCCATGACCTAGCCTAGCTTTCCAAGAAGGATTACCCTCCCTAACCCCTACTCCAGTTGTTTCTGTCCCAGTTCCATGTTTTGTCTGTCCTTACCAGTCACCCAGATCATTATAGGCTTGCTGAGATATGATCCCCTGTTTGACATGGTTGTCTCATAGTAGACACAGCTGTAGTTTCCAGAGTCTTCTGTTCCAATGGTATGGAGGAGGAAGTCAGCTGAGTTCCCTGAGGTACTCTGGAACTGTAAAGGAACAGGGGTTCCCTCATACAAGAGGGCGAACCTCATGCCCTGGAAAGCCCCTTGGCATTGCAGGGTCACATTCTTCCCAGGAAGCACCACCGGACCTGGCTGTGCCAGGAGAGTTGGTTTGGGGTAGAATTCTGAAATTAAAAAGACCACAACATGAGAGAAGCCTGCACCCCACATTCTGCAAATTGCTTTTTTAGTGTTATTATAAGAAAAAATATATTTATTGTATAAAATTAGAAAATACAGAAAAACCTAATGAAGAAAATATAATTCTACCACTCAAAGATAACAATTCTTTATATGTATTTATGTATTTCTTTTCCATTGATTTTTTTATATACATACCCATGTCATTGTAGCTATAACTATTTATATAATTGGAATCATACTGTATGCACAGTTGTGTAGCTTAATATTTTCACTTAACTTTATATTGTAAATATGTTCTTATGACGTTAAACAGCCTTTAAAAACTATCATTTGTAAGGGATGCATAATATGCAGCTGACATTTCAAGGTCTTTGCCCTTTATCTTAGGGCTATGCAGTCCACCAATCTCTCAGCTTACCTAAGGAAAAAGTGGACATTGAGCCTAAAATTCAAGACCAAGCAGCAAAACAACTTCACAAATAGGGCAATGTGAGCTTGGCTCTAGGGATTGGACAGCCCATCTGCCTCACTCTTTCTCCAGAAGTGAATTACTTGCCTCCTCCCTCTCCTTTGTCTCTTATTCCTGTATTAGTAATAATATAAGCAGCTGCATTACATGGACTGTTTACCATGTGCCAGGCACTATCCTAAGCACATACTTGGTGACTTTTAGATGGAGCACTTCTTCCTCTCCCGGTGACAGCACTTCCACCCACCTCCCCAGGGTCAGTACCACCTCCACCTGCATTTCCCCACTTCTGACCTGTCACCACAAGCTCCACAGAGTCGCTGGGCTCAGACCAGATTGAAAAGTCATAATAGCGGCAGCTGTAATTCCCTCCATCACCAAAGCCCACAGAAATGATCAGAAAGTGAGCTGCACTGGCCCCTGGGCTTGCCCAAGACTTGTCACTGGATGCTATTTCACTTCCATCTTTGTAAAGAATAAAGCTCATGTGCTGATGGGGGGTGGAGCAATTGAAAGTCACTCGGACACCAGGAGTGACCATCGGGCTGGCCCATGTCTTAAAGTAGGGCTTCGGGTACATTTCTAGAAGCAAAAAACAAAACACAACACAAAACCAAATTAAGAAAAAGAAAGAAAGAAAAAAAATAGCTAATATAGCAAATATTGGTTCTGGGAAGCTGCATGTTTTTAAATAGTATTTCATTCAGAAGCAGATGCATTTAAAAATCCAGGCAAATCCACTTTGCAGATGGACTTCTCACAGGGACCCCTAACCCCCACCCCTTACCTCCGGCAGCTGAACCCTCACTGTCATCAGGGCAGACAATGGAGGCTAGCTAAAAGAATGAATTGTCATTGGGGCTCTGTTGGTTCTCTGCACCTCAGTTTGACCATTTGGACAAGAAGGGGAAATGGTACCTGTGGAGCAGACACCATTTCCCCTTCTTGTCCAAATATCCCTTTGAATATTTGCTCTATAGCTAAATAAAATAATTGATATGAAAATAATTAGAAAAATTAAACCACCCTTCACAAACCCCAGCTATTAATAACAATTACGGCTATTAATATCATGCAGCCAGAGGCCCTGGCACTCCCAGCGCCACGCCTGCCTGGCTCTAAGATTGGACACAGACTCCTAGGACCAGCAGCAAAGTTAGCTGTGAGGAGAGGAGGGTCTGACCCAGAGTTTTGCCTCCCCCCTCCTCCCTCACACACTCTTTTCAGCTCTACCTTTTATGACAAGCTCCAGGGGCTCACTGGGCTCAGACCACTTGAAGGGGCGCTTCTCAGTGTGAGTTCGGCAGCTATAATTGCCTTCGTCTTTATCCTCCATTCTTTGGATTATAAAGAAGGCTTCTCTCCCAACAGTACCAAGTTGCTGGACAGGTTCCTGCAGTCCCTCCTTATACAGAGCAAACCCCATGCCTGCCAGCCATCCTTTGCAACGGATTTGCAGTTCCCGGCCCCGGATTGGGGGGGAAGCAGAAATGACAGGTTTGGGGAGGATGTCTGGAAAACAAAATGGGGTGGAAAAGGAGTCTCAAGTTTGGAGGTGCCCAGATGGGACACTTAGAGTCACTTTGTCAGCAAAAAAGAAATCCATCCTAAACTGTCAGTCTCCTCTCATTCTCTTACCCACCCTGCTCCCCCATTTCAGTGTCCTTCCTCTCCTACCTGCAGCATAAGCCCCTTGACTCCTTGTCTCTGTGCATTCTCCCACCCCCAATAACAGTGTCAAGAGTCCCAGGGGCACTGGGGATTACTCTGAAAGGACCCTCAGCCTTTTCTTACCTGTCCCCACCAGCTCAAGTGCCTCACTGGGCTCCGACACAGCCATCTCCTCCCATGAATGGCAGTGGTAACTCCCGGTGTGGCTTTGGGTCAGGGCACCAAGGGGGAAGGCAGCCCGGACCTGTTCTGAGGCCGGGCGAGTTGCGATCCACCCGGTCCCGTCCTTCAGCAACACAAACTCCTTAGTTGAGCCAGAAGGGCTTCTGCACCAGAGGGTTAAGTTCTTCCACGGGGCCAGAGGGAAGTTGGTCTCTGCCCACAGCTCAGGCTTCGGGGTTGGCATGATTATTTCTAGAAACAGCAGAATTAACGAAGCCATCCTGCCTCCTCCCCCTCCTCTCCTTTTACCTTCCCTTGAACCCCCTACCCAGATCACACTGCCCACCTCCCCTTTCAACTCAAATCCAAACCCTTTCCTTCCTTCCACAGGTGCTGGGGAAAGAGGAAGCTGATGTCTCAGCTGAGACTCAGAAAAGTGCAGAATCTTGGGGAAAATTTTGCAGGCGGAGAGGCAGAGTTGGAGGCTGAATTTTGCCAGCAACTTTAGCAAGTGCCCCTTCCTGGCTGTCCTTCCCTCCCAACCAGTCCCTCCCTGGCCACTGACACTGACACTGTAGTTATTTCGGATCTCCAGGGAGGAATGCCCCAGTCTGGAACAGGAAAAACTCACCAGTCTCTTCTGTCAATACCCCATTGCACAGTCCTGCAAAAGAAATTACTGCCAGGGCTCTGTCCCCTCCCCCACGGGACTTCACCCCGGCCTTCTGCCCAGGCTCCTACCCCACCCCCTGGTACTCACCACAGCAGAGAAGGGCCATGATTATGAAGAGCATGGTGACCCCTTGAGCTGTTCCCAGCAACCAGGCTTCTCTAGCGAGACCAGAAAAAGATGAGAGGAGTTGCTGAGATTAGGGGGAGGGTGGAGAGAAGGGGGCGGCAATTTATGTCATTGGCTTATGCACCACCCAATAGGGATTGGATGCAGTCAGGATAATGGGAAATAATCTTTTCTGACATCGATGGCTTTTCTTTTTGAGGGCCTTACCATTTACAAACCTCTTGCTCTTTCGTGACCCACGTACCTCCCCGCCCTCCTCCTCCCCAGCCTATATCATATGTCAGCTCCTCATGGCCCCTGATTAGGCTGTTGCTGGAATTAAGATGTCAGATGTGAAAATGCTTTTGTAACTCCAGCTCTCAGAACCCCTGGAGCTCAGTGTGATTGGCAGCTCTGGGTGGTGGGTGTGGGGGTGGAGGGAGAAATCTTGGGTGTTTCACCATCATCAAGTTTAAGTCTGGAAGCAGTTTTTACTATGGCAGTATTGGTCCTCAGACTCACCTGCCTCACCTGCCTTTGTTATGGAAGGGTTGCCTAGGCAGCTCCAGTGATTTACCAGAGGATTGTACTCTTAAGTGCTGAGCTAAGCTTGTCAGAGTGGGATCGCTCTACCCCCACCCAGATTATGACTGGAAATGTGCAGCAGTTTGGGGTTATGCATCCTGTCAAATTAGATGATATTAAGCCAAAATCCATTTGAAAATTTTTAAGAAAATATTGACCCTCCTTCCTGGTCAGAAAAATATGCTTTTCAAGCTGCTTTCTCTAAAATCTGCTTTCTAAACTCATTTTTAGGTGCAGTGGTCCTGGGCTGAAGTAGAGCACATGAAGCTACATTGTTTCTGTGCCCCTGGCTTGCAGGTTACCCCAGTGTATGTGAGACTCAGGATAGATTCTAAGGAGAACTAGAACTCGACCCCCACTGAAACTTTGAAAACTCAAAGGGTGGTGGTTTTTGCAGAAGGTTTAGGTGGCTCCCTTCTCATTACCGAGCACTCTGTTCTTCAGATCCCAGCAGAAAACAGACACACACAGACATAGTCATCATCCATTGTGTACTGAATACTCCCAGACATACAAATGCCTGTGATCATGGTGGTGGGGGACACGTACAGCCAGGAGCCGAGGTTAAGGGGAAGTAGGCAAGGTATTCAGGAGCTGAAAACCCCACCAGGCTGGAGCTGTCATTTCTCTTCTTGTTTTCAAACAGAATAGCCTGAGCACAGGCCATGGAAATGGGGCGAGAGGGTATTGGCCTTAGGGATGCAAAGAAATCAAGGGAAATGGCAGAAGAACCTGTTTGGCTTGCCATTTTCTGGGCCATGGGAAGTGGTCTGATTCACTGGCCCAATCCATTGCCATGTCAGATGCCCATGCAGGTTAAAATCATATTCTCAGAAATCTCTGCACAGGTAGTTGGAGGCCAGAGTGGCAGAGAGAATGGTTTCTATGGCCACTAGGATAAAACCACAAGGTCCTCTATCCCTTGAGAGCTAGGGATAAGGGTGAAAAGTTGGGATGGGAGTTGGATAACATCCTGGGCAACAGGGCAGCATTGCTTCTTACAAAAGAAAAAGTTCTGATCAAGTTAATGTGGGAGACATCAATCATCTCTGAAGGGCAGGATGGCATGGGAGGGAGATTTGGGTACTCTCCTGGTGGAGATATCAGTGAATGAGGTCCTGATTACTTTTCTAGCTTTTGAGAATTATACATTTCTCTCTGGCTTGGATGCTGACTCCTCTGTGAGGTGAAAGAAACAGTTGGGATGAGAGTGTTTTCTCTGAAGCCCAGAGGGTGGGTGATACAAAAGGTGTGCCCCTGTGGCTTGTTTCAATTGAATCATGACTCATTCCTGAGTCTCTGGAGAATCTGGACTCAGCTAGATTGAGGAACAGGGGGATGGGACAAGACAATTACCTGATTCTGAGACTCCAATATTTCCACCTTATCCACAGCACTACCAACAGCAAGGCAACAAGCTGCACAATTAGGGACAACCTGATAGCTTCATTCAGAATGTAATTCCAGGTGAGCAAGCCTGTGGCCAGAGAAGACCAGAAGCAGGGATCTTGATGGGGACAGAGGCAGGTGAAAACATTCATGAGGGGAGGGGAAGCTTGTTACTGAAGGTGAAGGAATGGTGAGATAGAAGTGGCCTTGTTTTTCATGAAGAATAGGAGCCTTAAAAGTATCCTGCTCACTGCCTTTGATTGATTGTGAGACCACCCGAAGGGAAGGATGTCCAAACTCAAGGGCCCTGACTTTCAAGCCCCTGATTCCACTTTCCATATCTTTCTGGGCACTGCTCCAGGATCCCAGTGGTATCCTGGACAAAGCCATGAAGGAGTGTCCCTATGAAGAGTTGTCCTTTCACCTACTGGCCCCATTAGCTTCAGAGGCTCGCTGCGATGTGACCAGATGTTAGAGTGTGCCTCTATGTGGTAGTTGTAACTGTAGGTCCCTCTGCCTTTCCCTTCAACATTACTGATGATGAAGTCTCCATCCAATGAGAATTTTTGGAATGTTGCTCTTTCTTCCAATTCCATAGAAAATTCAAGTACCAGATGAGGTACTCGGCATTGAAGGGTGATAGACTTTCCTAGCTTGAACATGGTGCTGGGCCAGGCTGACAGGGAGGGTTTGGGCAGCTTATCTGCAACTAATCAAAAGACTAGAGTTAGAAGTGAACTTGAACTCAGTACCCCCTCTCTCAACAAATGTTTGTCAGCTCCCTACTTGGTCTTCTCTTCCTTTCCACTTTCACTAGATCAGTGACTTCAAAATTTGACTGTGCATCAGAACTCCTTGACCCACTCCCTGGTGCTCTAAAGACTCTTGGGTTCCTACCTTCAGTCAGGACCTCATACCTATAAGTTTCCACTGGCATGAAGGAAAATAATTTTTCCAGGGGTTACAATTAGGCTAGGACATGCTGAGAGGTGAAGCTTGAGTAATAACGCTGGGAGAGAAGGTAACTAAATTTTTTGAAGTAAACTACAACACCCTTCTGGTGTGTTTCTTCCTTGGCTCATAACTCCAAGAGGATACAGGGCCACTAGCTCCTTTTTAGAGTACTGTAATGATAATAAAAACAACACTTGCCTACAACCACAAGCTCCACGGTGTTGTGTGATGTCATCCTAATGGAGGTCTTCCAGGAGAGATAGTGGCAGATATAGATACCAGCATCACTGTAAGTCACATTGCTGAGGAAGAATGACTCCTCATTATCGATGTTGGTGTTATCCAAGAGCTGAAGTGGTTTGTCTTCTCCTTTTTTATAGAGAGCAAGCCCCACCCCATCCACTGGTCTTCGACACCACAGGATCACATTGCGACCCATTTGGACCACAGGACTGGGCTGAGCAAGTAGCCAAGTCTTGGGAAAAGTGTCTAGGATGAGACCCAAAATATAAAGGCTAATAGTCTGACTTCCCCCTCTCACTACTCAGGGATCTTTTCCTCCTCTTCCTCCAGTCCACCCTTGGCAAATCCCATCCTAAGCCTAGATACACAAATTTTGCTTCCTTTCCCACTGTTAGCCCTGGCTACATGATTAGGATCTCCAGGATCCAAGAGGGAGTTTTTAATCTTTAGCCTCTAACATAGGTCCTATAGCATCCCCATCTCTTACCGGTTACCCAGATTTTCAGGATATCACTAAGGAATGAACCCCTGTATGACCCATCATAGTAAAAACAGAGGTAATGTCCAGCACCATGGATTTTCAAAGCCCGGAAGAAGAAATATGCCTCATTTTTTATTAGCCTCTTAAGGATAAAAGGACTTTGCCAAGTCTTCAAGTCTTATTAAAGCAAAAGTCTTTCCATAGATTGGCCCTTGACACCTGAGATTCAGGCTTTCTCCAGGTGCCATTATGGGTCCAGGACAAGCCGTGAGAGTTGTTTTGGGATAGAGGCCTAGAAAAGGAAGAGACCCCGAATTAGAGGTAGGATGATTCTTCCCTATTATCTTCTGTTTTTTCCTAGTTTCTTTAAACAGGAAGTGATAGCTGAAATTTACCCTCTGCTCCCTCTCCTTCCTTGTATCTCTGCCTCTTCTAGGAGGTAATCAAGGAAAAATTCACTTGTGCCTCTGCCTTCTCACCAGACTATCAGCTCTATTGAGCTCTAACTATGTGTAGGGGTATGTCTCAGTCGAATACCTGCATCTGTAATTTCCTGTATCTTTAGGTCCCTGAAATGTCAAATGTAGTTCTTCCAACTACTGAGAAACCAAACTTCTAAAAAATTACTTTGATTTCATCTTTGTAGAGCATGAATGCAAATGAAGTATTAAGGATGGATTTTGAACAAATTAACCCCACGTAAGAACCTACTTTCAACAGGAGATTGGAAGAAGCCAATAAGGAGAGATTGGCCAATAAGTCTGCAACCCAAAGGAATCTGTTAATGGGTCCACACCCTCGTTTCCATGTATTGCTCCTCCAAGGAGATTATACTACAAAATAGAGGGCAAACCTTTCCATACTGCTCCTTCTTACCCACCCCAATTCTAGGTAGACCCACCCATCCATTATTGGGAGGATCAGCTCTGTCATATGCTCATTGAGCATTTAGGATGTGTCAAGCACCATGTTGGTCTAGGAATATGCAAGTAAAGAAGACATAGTCCCTGTCAGCAAAAAGCTCATGACTTATTGGAAGATACCAGTGAACAGGTAACTACAGAAGTGTGTGCTAGTGGAATCTACACTAATAGGACATTCATACAATGAACGTCCATAAGCACAGTCCAAATAGAACTTTGTTCTTTGATTCTCAATAAAAAGCTATACTAGTAAAATTAATATCTATCATTTATTGAGAACTTATGTGCCAGGCACTATACACTTATTTAGGTGAATCCTCACAACAACCCTGTGAGGTAGGCATTATTATTATACCAATTATGCAAATCAGGAACATGAGGCACAGTGAGGCATCGTACGGTAGGTTGGAGAGATAACTGTTATCCCATATTAAAGTGGAGGAAACCAAAGCACAGAGAGGTAAAGTCACTTGTTCAAGATCACACAGGGAGGTAGTGTCAGAGGTGAAACTAGAAACCAGGAGTACTGCTGCTAAGACCAGGGTCCTTTCTGTAACACCACAGCTTTCCCCAAGCATATTTAGCTTTACGGAGAAACTAAAACAAATGCAGCCAATTCTATCTAGAAGCATCCAAGCCATGGCATAGGGGAGCTAAGGCTGGGGTGTGTGTCTGACTTTTTGACATTTTGAGGAGCCTTCTGCTGTGTTTAAAGCTTGTCACTACCTTACTGGATCTGTATATACAAGACTAAAGCAATTTATAAAGCCATTTCTAAAATATAAACTATCACTTTCTTCGTCATTTTTTGTTTATCACTTAGCAATTCATTCTATTTTCCACACTAAAATATCATAATCAGAATAAAAATACATTTAAAAATTTAAATATCAGTTTATAAGACTGCAGTGGCAGTGCCTGGCACATATTAAGTGCTGAATAAATATAGTCTAATGAAGGAATGCATGCATTATATTCAACAAATAGAAAACAACAAAGCCGTGATGATCTGAAACTGCTGGATATTTTGCTGGGCTCACTCACTAGCCTTTTGACTGGCTCCCAAACATCTGCCACATAGCATACGTGATTCTAATTTTCATCTCAGTAAAATGATAAATGACTAGCTCCTGGGCCTTGCAGAGCCTAGGAACTGGCCAAGGAAAGTAAAATCAGAAACCCTGTCTCATCCAGCCATGATCCCAGGGACAACAATCATCAGACCCCAACAGCCATAGCCACACCCACCTGCTACAATCAGCTTCAGGGGGTTGCTGGGCTCTGACCACAAGGTGGGGAGTATCAGAATATGAGTGCGGCAGATATAAACCCCTTCACTCTCAGGTGTCATGTTGGAAATGGAGAAGATAGCCACTGTCCCAGTTGGGACTTGGTAATCCACGGGCTCTGCATATCCCTCTTTGAACAGCATAAATACCAAATCCTGTAGCCAGCCATGGCAGAGTATGTTAACATTACATCCAGGAAGAGGAGAGTTCTCAGACTGGATCCAGAAGATGGGCTTGGGCAGCTGGCCTAGAAGGAGGGAAGGAACTAGAATTCAGGTAGAGCAAGAATAGTGCTGCTCAGGAGAGCTCTACTTAAATGAGCCTTTCCTGTATGATCCTTATTTGCCACCCCTTCTTTCCCCATCTCAGGTCTTCCCTGAGTTGAGAGCTTGCCCTCTAAATCTGTTCCAGAGTATGCATCCTCACTCTGCATTGCAGTGTGGGCAGTATAGAAAGTAGGCACTTATTTACTAATTCTGGAGTGTGCACATGTACGTATGCATGCATTTGAGGTAAATGAATAGATGAATTAAACAAATCCTGCACTAGAAAGGCAAGTTTGAATCCCAGGAGCTGGAGTTTATTCTTGATTAGTTATCTCTGTCTTCTTACCTGGTGCCTCCAACTCTAAAACTTTACTGGGCTCTGACCAGCCTGTTTCCTTCCAGTAGCAGCACCTGTAAAGACCTGTATTGGACTTAGTAAGGGCACCTATGGAGAATGAAACTTGGAAGGTCTTATAGGAGGGTTGGATACAGGTCATCTGTGTCTTATCCTTCAGTAGCAGAAACTTGCTTGAAATCTGAGAAGGGCTTTTGCACCAAAGTGTGACGTTCTCCCAAGGTGCCTGGGGGTAGTTGGTCTCTATCCACAGCTCCGGTTGAGATTGCATCACTGTTATTACCAAAAATCACAAAAATGTGAGCAGTCCAACCCTCTCCCTCCCATAACATGCCCCACAGTGTCTCTTAAAATTAGCCCTGACCCAGATTATTCCTTTTGTCTTCCCTTGGGGACAGAATTGTCTGCTCATGTGGGGTGGGATAGGGACCCCCACAGGGGACAAAGGATATTTGTTCAAGGAATCGGAGTTGGGGAATAAAATGCAAGACTGGCTTCCTTTCCATCTGAAATAAAGCTCTTTACTATTCTGTGGGAAACCAAGTTACAAAGTGAGGGCTTTGATTCCCAACCAACGCAATCTAGGAATTGTCTTTGGGATCTCAAGGCATTTATGTCCAGGACCATGGACGCAGGCCGATGTCTTGGAACCTTCAGGAAAGAAGGTATTGAGGTGGCAAGACTCACTTACCTATTGATGTCATACCCAGACTAAGCCCTGAAAAGAGAGATTATGGTAAAGGAAGGTCCCTTCATTGTTCCCACCTACCCTCAATACTTTCCTCTCCCTCCCCAAGGTGCCCACTCATAGGGGTACTTCTGACAGGGTTACTTGCCCCTCACCCCTTCCTTGTACTCACGAATGCAAAAAAGCAAGAGAGTCAATGTCCATAGCATGGTGGCCCCCTCCCCTGGCCTGTCCAGGGTCACGGGGCCTCTGGTGCTCAATGTGCGCTTCAAGACTTGAAGGGCTTTGCCCATTAGCAGGTGATGAGATCTAAAAACAGAAGTGTTTTTACTCAGGGGACTTGTCTTGCTTCTTAAAAGTTTAGTTTGGATCACTAAGCTGCATTTGACAACCCTACTACCTTCCATTCCCTCACAGGCATACAAGGTATTACAAAGTATTATGAGGTCACCTGTTACTTTGTCCCCTTGCCCTTTTTCTCCACTCCCCCCGCCACCCACCCAAGGTCTTTGCTGGTATCTAAAATGTCAGATATTTTGGGACTGGCCAGTTATCTCAGTTGGTTGGAGTGTGGTGCTGATGGCACCAAGGTTGCCGGTTCAATCCCCGCGTGAGCCACTGTGAGCCGTGCTCTCTTTAAAAAAATAAAATTTAAAATAAAATAAAATAATAAAATAAAATAAAATGTCAGATATTCTGAAATGTCTGTTGCTCCCTGGGCTCTCAAAAGCCCAGAGGGGCGACCTAATCCAGACAAGCAGAAGTCCCATGGGATGAAGGAGATGGGAGGTGTAGAGACAAACTTTTTCAGAAGATAGATGACAGATAGATAGATATAGATATAAATATATAGATATATAGATATACACACACACATATATTCTGAGTCCTCCAACAATGTAGCAAAGAAAGTGTTCCTACCATCCCCATTTTGCTGGCAAGGAAACTGAGACTTAAAGAGGATATATAATTTGCCCAAAGTCAAAAGGTATTAAATATCAGAGCCAAAACTCAGAAATATATTTAACTCCAATGCCTATGCTCTAAAACCAGTATTTAGAGGCAGCCCTGTCCCTCATTCTCACCCTCCCATAACTCTCCCATCTCATCCCATCCAGGCCTTCCTTCTGTGGAATGCTTCAGATCCAATATTATTCTCATTCTTATCTCTTAACCTCCAAAGCTCAAAAGCTTCATCTCAAGTACGTGTTGGGGAATCAAGCTGATTGAGCTAATCAATATTATTATAAGATGTAAATGATTTATTGGCTGTATATAATTTATAAGCATTTTTGTTCGTTGCCCCTAAGTAAAAAGAAAAAAATAAATAATTGTTTTAATTTCAGGGAGTAGGGCAAAGATTTGAGTTCGGGCAAACTTTCTCATTTTCTGAAAATCACTATTGACCACAGGCCCTGCATGTACACAAGGTAGACTCCTTATGCTTTTCTGCGTTCTCCCACCCCACCCAGAGTATCCTTTTGCCAAGGGGAGGTATATCTCCACTACACAAACTCAGGCTATCTTTCCTTCACCAACTCTATTCAGAATCTGAGGTCCTGGATGATCCCAGTTTTATCCTATCTCAGGAGAGTGGGCTAAGGGCGGGTCCCAGAACAGAAAGGGGCTCATTTTCCTTCCCAAACTGATCCTAGTGCCGCCGCCTCTAACTTGTCCAGTCCTAACACTGGGCAGATGGAGGAAGAGGAAAAGGAATATTCATTTTCAAACATCTGGGCTGTAGGAAGCAAGCAGATTGTCAGAGATCCAAAGAGGCACAGTTTCCTTTTGCATTTCACCCTTTGCTTTGAAGGATGTTCAAATTACCATTTCTGAACTTTTCCTATCTGTAAAGTTGGGGGATAATATATACCTAGCATTGTTGCGTTAGATCAAAGATAATATATGTACAGTGCCAGGCACATAGTGAACATTTCATAAGAAGGTGGCTATTTTTCTTCTTCTCAAAAGGGACATCAACCTGATATAGGACCCTAAAGATGCTCTTTCCATCTTACCTGTTACAGCCTTTTGTACATACTCCTCTCAGGACCAGGACCAGGGCCAGGGCCAGACTTGGGTGCCACCCTGTTGCTTTGTTCCCCTGAGACTTGGAGTCAGGATTTATTGGAGAAGCCAAGTTCTACTGCCAAGGGAAAGGTTCAACCTGGGATTCTTCCCATGAATGCCATCTGAGATTCCAGCCTTCCCACTTGGACCCCTAAACCAGGGGTTTGCCTCCTGGTGGCTAGAGTGGAATCAGGGAAGTTGGGCTGCTCAGCATGACTGAACACTCCCCAATCACTAAGAAAACTGTCCCACTTATATCCAGCCAAGATGACGAATCTTAGGCCCAGGGAACTTGGAAAGCAGGTTAATTAGCCATGGACATTTTGGGCCTTTCACATCCCCACCCAACCCCCAATTTCAGCAGTCTAGCCTTTGTACCCTCCCCTTCTACTCCACCCCAACTGCTTTCCCCACCCTTAGGCAGCGCCAAAGTGCTTTTGACGGTGATATACACGGACTATCTAATGGCTCGCCCCCATGCACAGCTTTACCGGCTTCAGGAATCAAAGAGGTTTGGCTCGGATCAGCTGAGGGTTTGGAGGAAAGCCTGATAAGGACAAGGGAAGATATCTACAGTGCCCGCAGATTATCAGCGAGGCAAGGCTGGAATGGGGAAGGAAAAGAAAGGAAGGGATGAAGAGGGTGGGGGAAGACTGGGGGGGCAGTTTGACTTACGGCGATTAATTACAGCGGAGAGACTATTTTGGGGTTTTGTTTAAGATCTGATGGCCAGTATTTAATCTTCAGCCACTGGACTATGCGCTCATTTGCAGGTACTTACGGTAGTTGACGGCCCGCTCAGACGTTGGAGATTCTCCAGCAAGCTCCTCCAGAAGCAGCAAACTGCCCAGCATGAGAAGAGCTGTCTAAGGACAGCCTCTCAGGCTTCGCGCTCCGCCTCCCTCTCTCCCGCCTGCTCGCAGTCCTGTTCCAACCTCCTCCCCTCCCTCTGCCAGGCTCTGGGAGCCCACCTACGCTAACTCTGCTTGACACCTGCAGTCCTCTGACAACCAGGATTTCTATGCCCCTCCCAACTCTCAGCCTCTCTCTGGACTCCCTGCAGAGATTCCTGGAGCCAAATTCAGATCTCTTCCCCTGTCGCTCAGTTTCACTGGGTCACTGTATTCTGGAGGGGAGAGGGCCAGCACTTAAGATTGCCAAATCTGTAGGTCACTCTTCTCCAGCTCCCCAATGTGTTCAAAGGGATGTCGTATCTTCCTCTGCCGGTTTAATGCCCCACTTATGCATAAACATTACCACCATGGTTTAAATGCTTGCTATGTGACTCTGGGCCCTGGGTATCTACTATTTATAATCTTCGTAGCAGTTCTACAAGATGCGCTAATTCCCTCAATTTTACAGATGAGGAAACTGAAGCTCAGAGAGGGTTAAGTAACTTGAACAGCCTTCAAAGTCCATCTTGGAATAAAAGCCTAGGCTTTAGATACATACAAATTAAGACTTCAGTCCAGGTTCCATTATTCAGTAGCTGAGTGATCTCAAGTGAGTTACTCTCTGACTCACAGTTTCTGCACCTGTTTTTTTGTTTTTGTTTTTTTTTTTAAAGCTATTGCACAGGGCTTCCATGGGATAGTGCAAGTAAAACTTATAGCACAGTAACTTGGTACATGGTAGGTGCTCGATAAATGATAGCTGCTGCTGCTACCACTACTACTATTACTAACCTGTAAAACATTCCCCAAATGCCCTAGAGTAACATGATTTTAATGACGTAGACAACCTTTCACTAATTTAGGTGACCATGAAATAGTTTTTGAAATAATAATGTATAGATAAGATACCCAAAGCACCTGACATATATGATGGGATCAATGTATAGTATCTAATGGATTCACAGATCAATTGATTGTTGGAAGAAATAGCCAAATTTTTCTTTATGTGCATATTTTTACCTTCATAAAAGATTAAACATTATCTACAGAAAAATACTGTAATTTAAGAGCAAACTATGTAAAAATAAAGTAACAGGCTTTTTCAATCAGAAAATTGAATACCATATCTTCATGCATCAGGTGATATCAATTGTGGCTTCCTGAACTGCAGATTATCGCTTAAGGAACAGAATAGCAATATTACTATAAATCTGTGTTTGGGGGCAGCAATTATTTAGCCTCTCTAAGCTGCAGTTTTCTTATTTGTAAAATGAGGATAATAATTGTACTCACTATCAGGCAGAGTTTTGGGTAGGATTGAATGAAAATCCCCCTGTAAACCACTATGTAGTGCCTGGGACACAGCAAGCATCCATTAATTCTATAAATGCTGAGTATTTTCGTTGCGCCAGGCATTGTTGTAGATGCTGACAATTTAGAGAGAATGGCAGTTTCTGCTGTTAAGGAGTTTGTAGTCTAAGGATAAACACTGGTAGAGAGTGAGGAGTGGGATCTACCCAGAGAAGGAGGTGCCATGAGAGTCAGAGGATTTCAATAGGCCAGACCGGTGGCAAGGAGTGGAGAATTGCAAGCAGGTTACTGTTGCTGTGGGTCTAAACGAGGGCTGTGAAAGAAGAGAAGGAGGGGGCAGCAAGTGTTCCAGAAACATTTAGGAGGTAAAATTGGCCAGATGTGTTAGCTTTTTGGAACACAGTAGTGAGAGTCATTATCTGTCAGGGTGAGAATATATATGCAAATTTTCAAAACAGGTATATAGAAATCACTATGATAGTACCAAGCACTATAAATATTAACTCATTGTGTCCCCATAACAACCCTATGTAATGACTATCATTATCAGCCCTGTTTTTCAAATGTGGAAACTGAAATGTAAAGCCATTAAGCAAATTGCCTGATGTCTACACAGCCAGGAAGTGGCACAGCTAGGATTCACATCCAGGTAGTCTGTATATACAGTCCTATGTTTTGTTTTTGTTTTTGTTTTTTTAACTGAAACCACATTATTGATTTTACTATATCTCTAAAAAGGGTCCTATATAGATTTCTGAAACTTTTTATGCAAAGTAACTGAACAACTTCTTTTTTTAAAAATTTATTGGGGTGACAATTGTTAATAAAATTACATAGATTTCAGGTATACAATTCTGTATTACATCACCTATAAATCCCATTGTGTGTTCACCACCCAGAGTCAATTCTCCTTCCATCACTATATATTTGATCCCCCTTACCCTCATCTCCCACTCCCCACCCCCTTACCCTCTGGTAACCTCTAAACTATTGTCTGTGTCTATGAGTTTTTGTTTCTCATTTGTTTGTCTTGAGTAACTGAACAACTTCTTAACTGAACAACTTTGTAGCTCTATCATTCTTTTTTGGATTGAGGTATAATTGGCATACAACATTATATTAGTTTCAGGTTACAACACAATGATTCAATATTTGTATATATTGTGAAATGCAGTCTAATATTCTTAACTACTACCCTACGCTGTCTCAGCATTGAATATGTGCTTGGAATGATACAACTAAAAAACAAATAAACAAAAAAAATAAACCCAAACAGATGTGAAAGTAGTTAGTGAAATAGAAAAGAAACAAATGCATGAATAATGTAGAAAAAAGGTAATGATAGCGTCCCCTGCTCTCTGTAAGTCTTTGAGCTGAGGCTTGTGTTCTTTGAACAGCAGCCTGAATCTAGAGCCAAGAAGCCCCACTAACTCGCCATGGAAGCCTAATAAAGGTCCTGGGACTGTGTGGGTGAGAATACCACTCACTCTTACCTTTTGCTCTGGGACACTGGAATCTTGAAGGGACTTATTATTCAAGCTTCATAGAAGCCCCTCATTCAAATTGCGGCTGGCAATTGAGATACTAGAGCCTCCATCGCTAGGCTACCTCTGTGGGTCTTAAACTTTGCAGCCTGCCTGCAAATGGAAAAACATTCTGTGGCCAACCTCTTTAGAGAAAACTTGAGTGGCCCAATATTATAAAGATGGTGGTAGAGGCCAACAGGGTCTGGGGCTGTGTCATAATTGAGATGGAGTTCTTTATGTTGGCTCCGCTGGCCTTCCCCCATCAGAAATCCAGCAGGCCTATGGCTCTGTGACTCCGAATCTTACATATTAAGACAGGGGGATTGTAATGGTGGCAATAAATCTTCTATTTTGAGATTTGGATCTCTGGTATAATTTGATTTAACAAGTGTAATTTAGCTTGGGATTTTTTTGAAAGCTTTCTTTGCTTTCTTTCCGCCAAATGTTAATGATTCTGTTTATACATTTACTATGCATACCAGTTTCAATGGTTCTGTTTACTTCAGCCCAATACAGGCCCTGTGACTTCGGATAGGTTTTGCATCTGTATGGGATCCGCTCAGGGTTCCCTTAAATCTACATAACATATGCAAAGGTTTTGATAACCAGCTTAACTGCACCTTCCCTCACCCCAAGGGACCAAGTCGAAATCAATAGAAAGTTCCATTACAAGCTGAAGCAATTTACATGCTGGTTAGAAAATATAAAACTTGAGACGAAACAAAGACTCGATGCAGTAGTTTTCAGCAGACTCTGCCAAGCCGACCCTCCTCTTACTTTAATTAATCTTCTTTCTGTATTTCTATCTGACTTGTGAATTCTTTCACGACCCATAAGTGAGCAGCCACAATATTACACACACACACACACACACACACACACACACACACACACACACTCCAAGGAGCCTGAGTTTCTCCTGGTTTATTACTCTAAAGTTGGCTGATATTAAACAACTCCTCTTTCAAGGAACGTTTTGAGAATGACTACTCTTATTCCCCTGACTCTCCATCCTTTTAAACTGGTGAGATGGACAGGAGTTGGCTGGTATAGGAGCTCCCACCCTCATTATCCTGGAAAGTGGTGATACCACAAAATATTCCTGAGCTATACCCCTTCTCACTTTCACTCCTTGAGCATGGGTGCTAGAAGAGGGTTCCTCCTGCAAAAGCTTCAGAATCAACTATTCTGGATTATGAGACAAATGTTAAACACAAAATTTTATTGAGTACATGCTATTCATATTGAAGTGGAGAGTATGGTAAGGGTAGGACTAATGTGATTTGTAAGACAGGGTTTCTAAGCTCCAAAGACTCTCAGCCTAGAGAGAAAAAAAAGAGCAACTGTCTTATAAAAGCTGTAGTGGGGGCCAGAGGAGCGCAAGAAACACTTCAAGAAGGTGGAGCTCAAAGGAGGTGAGGCACAAAGGGCCATGTACGTGCACAGGGTGGTCTGGTGAACCTTTCTCTATAACAGAGTCCAGTGTAGGATGATGAGATTTTTTTTAAAGCTAAATCTGTCTTATAGTCAAGCCAGGAGATGCACAGGACAAATCTGGCCTCTTCCCAGTGATATGCTGGAGCTGGCTAGCAGTGGTTCAGGAGAGATGAATGTGTCATCTTATCTCAACTTAGCATCAGTAATATCACATTGGTAGTCTAAAATTGGCCATGAACACAAAATTTACACTAGTGAATAAGTAAATGCTATAAATCAGTTTCTCCCGCTCCCCCAGGGAGCTGTTTGTTAAACATTTACTAGCAAACCACTTTCTTCCAGTTTTATATTTCAAGATAGTGATTCTCACTGGTAAACAGGAACTACCAAGGATCCTGATAATTTTCTTACACTCTCAAGAGAGTGATGAGCATTGTCTACTCCACCCCACCCCACCCCCGTTTTCAATGCTGTGGTAAGCCACCTAAAGACTGTGTCAGATCTCTACAACATTTGGTGCAGTCAAAGTTTGCTAATTAATACGTTTTAGTACCCTTCCCTACTCCCTAATAAGTTTCAGCCATCATCCTCTTCTGCAGTGGAGAGGGTATGTGGAACAGACAAGTAAGGAACTAAGGTGGGACTAGACAAACTGTTCTGGGACAGTAAAGAGGCCCAATCAGACAGATTAGCTTCCAACAGAAAGAACTGGTGGAAGTTGGAGCTTTGGTGGTGAGAAGTACTTTATGTTAAAGGTGGAAAGGGAAGCTAGAGCCCACCCACAGAGCTTGGATTTCCATTTATTCTTTGTCAGGCATTTCAATTATTAAAGGTTCAGGTTGGGGCACTAAGTCACTTGCAGAAGCTATAACTGAGGGTATTTTCAGGACTGTGAAAGGAAGATTCCTAGAATAAATCAAATACAAGTGATGAACCAAACTGAAACTTATTTAATCAAAATACTCATTGTGAGCCATAAGGCATTATGAGCCATAAGCATAAAGGCCTGCCTGTCACAAAGCAAACCAAGACTGAGATTACCTAGGTGAATTTAACTTGAGGTTAATGGGTGGATAGAGAAAATGAGGTTTTGTCGTGTTCCAATCTAACATGGCCAAGTATTTCAGTGTCCCTTTTTTCCTGTGTTAGATAAAGTTGATAGCCCCAGAAGAAAAGTGATGGGCTCAGCCCTACTGCCTGGGGTGGGCAGGGAGAGTGGCTCTTTTTAGCAGTTTAGGTCTGACACAGGCAGGATACTTTAAAGTGTCTGTGTCAGGAAAGCCTTCTTTCTGTGAGTCTATCTTGCCTTCAGTGTATCCAAATTGTAGGCATTTTCATGGGTTGGTGAGAAGGGAATATCATTCAGGAACATTTAATCACTTGTCTAAAGGAAAGTATAGAAGTGAACAATTGTGTTATTTTATTCCAATTTATTGTATGATTAACCCATTATATAATGAAAGTTAAATGGAGTTATCGAAACTGCAAGAACAACACAAATTAGCAATTTACAAACATGATTGCAACATCACCCACTGTTTACAATCTGTTTCTAAAATTATGGGTTTATAGGAAATCATTTCAAAATACATGCATCTCTTTGAGTTCTACTTGTTTTGTGCTCAAGGATATAGGGAGATTTTCTACAAGATTTAAGTACCCTTGACAGAGGGTGGGAGAAGAATTTCTTTATTTGAACAAGTCTGTTAATTTCATATTTTTTATTGCTTTCAGATTCACAATAAAATTATTTTTTTCTTATTTTATCTATCATATTCCAATGTCTGACTTTACAACTGACCCTTAATTATCATCTTGCTGTACTCATATCCTGTCTCCCATTTATCCCTCCCTCATACCTTCTCATTTTCTCTTTCACTTTTCTCTTCTTCCCTTTTCATGCAGGATGGATGCATTAATAGACAGACAGACAGATAATAGACAGTAGGTAGATAGATAGATAGATAGATAGATAGATAGATAGATAGATAGAAAGATATAGATATACACGCACTTAATAACAACTAGGTCAAAATTCTATTTTTACTTAGTATTTAACTACTTAACCTGGCAAAAATGCAATTAACCATAAAACTAAGATCTACAGTCTAGCAATGAACTGGGCTTTGTAAGTCAATTTGGTCACATCTCCAGGAATGCCCTTTCCCTGGGGTGCACCTGTTTGCAGTAAAGCCAGTAGTTTCAGAGTTTTGCTGACAAATGCCTTGAAGTCATCTTAATTGTCAAAGATTCTTCTCTCATATTCAGATAGGAAAGATAGCTTAGTGGATGGTTCACTTGGGGCTTCAGCTGGTAGTAGATCTTGCTCCAACTTTGTCTCTCTTCCACGGCAAGGCGTAAGTCAGGTGTCAGCCCTATCTTTGCCGTGTTGAAAATCACTTGTTTTTCTTCTGAGCAGCTTGCAAGATGATTTCTTTTTCTTTCCAGGTTAAGAACTGTACAATTATCGGGCTGGGACTTTCAGCTTGAGGGGTATATTTGAGAGGGGAATCTGCAAATTCTCTCACTATGTAAATTGAGATCTATGTTTAGCTCTGGAACATTTTTTCAATAATTTCCTTAATAATGGTTTCAAGATTACTCTCATTTTCTGCACCTTCAGGGATACAAGATACACGAATATTTCACCTCCTTGATGTGTTTTTAAGATCCATCCCCTTTTTTGGTACTGTGAAGAGCTGTTTGCTTAAATTTCTTATCTTTTGAAACTGAAGCTCAATTTCGTCCTCATTTGTACTGATTCTCTCTTCCATGATATTTATTCGGTAATTTTCCTCTCTCAGGGTTTCTTTCAGTCCTGTGACCTCATTCATTGGTGTCCTGTAGTCTTTGACAAGCTTTTCCTGTGTGCTTTTCAAAATGTCCATATGGTCCTGTATCACTTTCAGGGTGGAAAACATCAGCTTCTTCATGTTGGCCCTTTTTCTTTTTCTGGGTTCTGCCTGCTGCTCCTCCAGGCCAGCTAAATCTCTTGAAATCTCTGAGGTCCCTGGTTCCTCTACAGCATCACTGTACTTCTTGCTTGCTCCTAAGCTTGATGTCATCATTTTTCTCATTCTTTTTAAAGCTTAGGTAGGGTTTTTTTTTTTTTTTTTCCTGCTCTCATAGCTGAGACTTCTGTTAACTTCAAGTTGTTTCCGAAGCTCAGCAATTTGGTTCTACACACAGCTGCTCTCTCTCTGTATTCTCCCCCAGAAGCTCATGAATTGGGGTCTTTTAATCAAAATTCAACCCTATTTTAAGCTGAAATCCTCAGAAACACTATAGGAAATTAATGTATAATTAACTAATGTGCTCTCCTCTAAGAGCATTGGGAGTAAATGCTTTATAGCCCTAAAGGTAAGATAAGGAAACACATTAACGCCTAAATAAAAAATAAACACACACACACATATAAATATATAAGTACACTAAATATCTGAATACATAAATATATAAACACACCAAAAAAACATAATATAAATGAAGGCATAGATACATAAACATGGAAACAAATATGTACCTAAAATGAGCCTCGTGTGTTCAGAATATTTAGCTTCTTCCAGATTGAGGGTACAGAGAATACGTTTCTGGTCAAGCAGAAACTAGGTGTTTTAGAATTATAAAGTAGAGAGTGAAAAGAGTTTATCTAAATGTTTTGGTGTTTGTGGAAAGAGATTTTGACTTTGTGTCGGAGGACTTAAATTTCAGTCCTGGCATAGCCACTTACTAGCTGTGTAATCGTGTGACATTTGGCAAGTCACTGAATGTTATGAATCTCCGTCTCCTCATCAGTCAAATGAGTATTCAATAACTGTGAGTTAAACCTGAATATAGACCTCTCTGTTAGCCTCAGCCTAACCATGTTTTTGGTTTTTTTCAATGTCTCTTTACAGTGATATCTGGGATTTAGACGGGTGATGATGGTGCAGGTGGAGACAGGACAGTGATGGGGACGGGAAAATTTAAATAGAACTCAAATGGATACTCTCTTGGGTCCCATGGCATCATCTTTCTTTTTGAACAATTAAAAAATATGCATTCAGCTTGAATATATCTAAAATATTGTAGAAAGTGATAAACTAGATGAGAAAATAAACTCTGCTTCAAGATTATGATCTAATGGAAGATACATCCATGTTCACAGTTAAGTATAATATAATGCAAAGCATGGTAAGGTTTGAAAGACAGAGTATCAAACAAAGCATTATGGGAACATAGAAAGGAAAAAGTTAATTCTGATTGGTAGGACTTAGGAAGTTCTTCATTCAAGTTCCCGAGACTCAAGCATCATTAGGCATGACGAGGGCACCTGTAAAGCTTCCTACTCCAAAACATCTGCCTCACCCACCTGATGCCTCCCTGACATTCTGCCACATAATTCACTTTTCTGGAATTCAGGACAAAGAAGTACAAAGTATGGCAGCACAAGGTGTGTGGAGAGTGGTCGGAAAGGAGATTAGAGACATGGGCAGCAGCCAGATCATTACTGGCCATATGTGCCCCCACAGCACTTTTTAGTAAAATCTCTTATTTGTGCAAAATTGAAAGGCTAGGTCATGATCTAGGTCCAAAGGGAGGACTTCTAACCAAGCAGAAAAATGACCTCTATCTCCTAATGCTCCCTGACATTATGCTATCCTGGGCACAGATCCTTAGTGACAGGGCTCAGAGGCCACTTTTTGAGCTGACAGTCCACCTGTCCCTCTAATTCAGACTCCTAGTAGTTCAGGTTTCTGTTTCAATAGAAAACAAAAAACCAAATTGTTTGCAATTAGAATTATACATATTAAATACAGATACATGAAAAGGCCTTTTCAGAGGCCCGGTAATTTTCAAATCAGGGTCTGTCTTAGACTCCAAGGTGTACAAGCAGATAACTTTTCTTAGTTTTATTTATTTATTTTTAAGGAGGGCACAGCTCACAGTGGCCCATGCAGGGATCATACTGGCAACCTTGGTGTTGTTAGCACCACACTCTAACCAACTAAACTAACCGGCCATCCACAAGCACATAACTTCTAATGGGGTTGGGAGAAGGACAGTTGAGAGTGGGAGATATCATGTAGGAAGTAGAAAATCCAAATTAGATGCAGTAAATGCAAACACAGAAAATAATTTCATCTGATATTCATCTGAATTCTCTGAAATACTCAAAATTGATATAGGAAATTAGTATAAGCACTGGATGGGATTCACCTAATAAAAACTAGAAAAGTTATTTGGTACCTCTGCATTGAAAACAACTGAAAAATAGTCTTAGTAGTCATAGTGCTTAGGTACTATAGTATCTTATGAGATTTATTCATTTGTGCATTTACTAAAAATATTTGTTGCACACCTACTATGCTTTCTAGTTATGAGGATACATCAGTGAACAAAACAGAAAAAGCTCCACATATTGATCAATGAATATTTTTACTAAGTATATGGGTAAATATATTTTCTAATGCTTGAATATAAGAAGATATTTTCTTATAACTTTACCATTACTAAAGATACAGAGCTGAACTTTGCTGCAAACTTTGGCAACTGAATTTTTGGATGTCATTTAGTCGTGTCTGGGATTGGTTGTGCAATGACTGAAGAGATTCTTTGTCCTATCAAATCTCCTTTCCCGAAACCCCTTTATTCAGAATCAAGTGAGCAAGTGGGGGAGGAAGGGAAGGTGTGTAGGAGAAAGATTACGGAAAGACTTTTATATGTTTAGAAAGGAGTAGAGGAAAAGGTTTGGCCACTTACCATTAAAGATCTTTTTAATTAACTATGTGACATTTACTTACAGAAGATTTTTTCTTAAGTATTTTTAAAAAGATCTCCAGAAACTTAAGAAGGCATAATTCAATGGGGAAATTGCAGTGCCAAGGAAATCTACACTACAATTGTCGTTAGGCACTATGATGTTAAAAATATATATTAACTAATGGAAATAGTGCTGGACACTAATTAAAGTATCCAAATGACTTGTCATTATTAATAACTCTGTACTTCACCAAAGAGCACTTGCTGTGTAAGTTCTGTGACTATCCTGGGCACAGCATGACAATATTTTAAAAATATGTACCCCACGAAAGAATCCCACTTGAAATAGCTGTGAGATGGTGCCAAAAAGTTACCAAGTGGAACTTAGCACAAACTCAGAATGAAGTGGAAATTTGTTCTTATGACTTCAAGAAGTAATTTAAATTTTATACTTTTGAAAATATATGAGACAGACTTAATAACGTATGGTTTCTTGAATTTCAGATAGTTAAGTCCAATGCTTATTCATAGCCAACATTTATTGAGTGCCCACTATAAACAAGGAACCCTCAAATATTTAGTGGTATAAGATGGGTGAAAGATGAAAGGAAGAAAAGAAGGAAGGAAGGATAGGAGGGAGGGAGGAAAGGAGGGAGGGAGAGAGGGAGGGAGGAAGGAAGGAAGGAAGGAAGGAAGGAAGGAAGGAAGGAAGGAAGGAAGGAAGGACAAGAGTGCAAAACCTTTGCATGTGTGTTGGCAGCTAAAAGTTTAATAAAATATATTCACTGCCCTTGTAGTAACTAAAAGTCTAGAAATGAAGCAAAGACATGTAAACAAAAACAAAAGTACAATGTGCTAAAGTTTGATAAGAAAAGTGCAGAAAAAAATGGTCATGGAAGTTTAGTAAAGGGTAATATTCTCAATATTCTTTCCAGCTGAGGGGATCAGTGAAAGCCTTGTGGATAAGGTCACATTTGAACTGAACTTTGAAATATGGTTGGATTATTCTGGCAGCTGTTAGTACTAGATTGTTAGTTCTCCAAGTGTAGAGAGGGTGATTTACTCACGTGTGTATCCCCTACGCCTAATGCAGAAATAACACTAAATAATCAATACTATACGCCAGGCACCATGTTAAGCATTTACTATTTGCCAGGCACCATGTTAAGCATTTTTCCATACATTGTTACACTTACCATCACAACACTCCTGTGGGGGTGCTTATGTAATACAGCAGCAGCAGCCGCGGCGGCGGCGGCGGCGGCGGCGGCGGCGGCGGCGGCGGCAGCGGCGGCGGCGGCGGCGGCGGCGGCGGCGGCGGCAGCAGCGGCGAAGATATTTGTTGAATGTGAGTCAGGCTCTGCTTTAATAGCTGTATGTTGCTATTAGTATCCCTTTCTTATACATGAGAACTGGAGGTTCAGAAAGGTTAAGAAATTTGCCCAAGGTCACACAACTTAGTGAGAAGTAGAGCTGCAAGTTAAATCTAGTTCAACTGATTCCAAAACCTGTGTTATCATAGTTCAGAACCTGTTACCTAGAAAGGAGTTAGCAATTTTGAGAAAATAAGTGAATGAAAATTTAAACAGGAAAGAATAGAGATATTATGAAGATGAAAACCATTGAATCTGTAAACTGTGGCAGAAAGAGTGAGAAGCAAAACTCCCACTGCTTTTTTTTTTAGCCTAAGCTAAAAAATGTAAATAGTTTTCCTTTTAAAAGACGAGCTACCATGTACTGGATTTTTAAAAAATGATTTTTATGAAGCATTTGAGAAATGTTATGATGTGTTTTACATATATATGTGTGTATAAATGTATATATATATATATATATATAAAATGGTATCCCATAAACGTTACATAAAAAAGACTTCAAAGAGAACAGGCAAAGTGTTCATGTGGTCATATTTTATGTGGTTGACCATTATTGGCGATGCTGTTCTTTTTTCTTCATCCCTGTATTTTCTACTGTGACAACAAATAAATTATGATAATTTTTTTTTTTAAGTAGTGTAACATTTTAGGGCAGATTTAAAACATAATGAGAGTTCCTTATTGTTAGGATATACACACTTAAATATTTAGAGGTGATGTGGATATTATATTTTCAACTTACTCTTAAGTGGTTCAGATAAACATATATATATATATATATATATATACACACACCACACACACATGTTTATATATTATATATACGCACATATATGAAATACAATAAAATGTCAAAATTTAGGGAAGCTGAGAGAATAGTATTATCTAGGAATTTTTTTATACTAATTTTGCAACGTTTCTTTGTCTAAATTTATGTATCAAGTAGAAAAACACACCAGTTTGAATAGATAAAACAAAAAATGCCAAGAGGAAATGTGTGTGCATAGTGTGTGTATAGTTTGTAGTATATATGTATATATATACATATATAATGCAATTTTATATATAATAAAGAACATAATCACTATAAGCATAAAATTTCTACTTTTCCTATAGCACTTATTTCTGTTGACTTTCTTTTGGCACTTCCAACCTATCCTTTCTAAAGTTGCCAATTGCACCAGAAGAAACCCATTCCTAGTTTGCAAAACTGGCCATGTTACCTACAGTATTATTTCAAAGGCTAACTTCTGTTCAACTTCTTCAAAATCATCTTGAGATAGTCAAGTCTCAATGTATTTTCACCATTTTTACTGAGCTAACTAGTTGTTTATTTGAATTTACTTGGGTATTTGGTTAAATAGACAGTTGATAGGGGGCTTTTGGAGAGTGAGGTAGAGAGAAAGGTTGGACTAATGGAGCAATTAATCCAAATGGTGAATCTTTTATGCAAATACGGATTGCCATGGAAACAAAACAATAAAACAAAAAGAAGAAGAAGATAGTTGTGAAAGGTTTGCGAAATTGCTTTTAGTTCTGCCATCGAATTTACATTAGGTCAGATCTGATGACTGTTATTATTTTTATTGTCTATGTATGGCACCATTGTTCCTTTCCCCCAATGTGCTCATAGATCCATTTTGTTCATTTACATTCACAACAATGCTGTTAAATAGAGCTAAGGTACATGGGGCCAATGCTTATTTTCTTAGCTAGCTTAATATATAGCAATTAGTTGCATTAAACACACTGTTCAGAGGCAATAGTATCTTTGACTGAATGTTGACATGCCGTATATAATATAGCTATTATAACTGCTAATGGACATAACAATTTATGATATGTTTGAAAAATGTTTTTGAATAGTATTCTTACCATTTATAAAGGACTAGACATAAATGGAACAGAACTGGAAATATACTAATTATGCATTGTAGGTTGAGAAAGTTTTATTTGAATTTGTGTTCCCTCAGAGTTTAGGGAGCAAAATGGAAGCTAACAACAACTTGAATTTTTCCTTAAAATGAGAAGATCATTCTATGATTTTATAAATCCATCACCTTATAACTTAATGTCACCTGCTAGAAATCATTCAAGTGGAAAACAGAGAGATTTTTTTAAGACTTATGTTTATCACAAGGTAATAATTAGACTGAGATACTTTAATATAATTTTAATTTTGGTTCTAAATAACTTGTATCTCTTCCAAGGTTAAAAACACAGAAAGTACACATAAACACAAAGTAAGATCTAAACATTTCCTGAAGTGCATTAACCATTCCATATATGTAACAAATACTTTGTTTGTTTGTGACTATCTCAACATTAAACTAGATAAATAAATGCAAAAATGAAGGGAGTTTGATCTGTGGTGGTGTCCATTGCCCAGCAACAAGGGACTATGGTTTTTGCAGCATAGCACCATTTTAGGAGGCTGGGAACAGTCTATGCATATGCCATTTTTTCCACCTAAAACTGAAACAGGCAGCAAAATGAAGAATTTAAACTTATTATTTGTCAACAGGTTAAATTTGACGACATTTACATTTTAAAGATGAAGTTTGAAAATCTAAATGCCCTTGAAATCTTAATTATCTGTGCCTTCATTCTGAAAATTAATTTTCAGAATAAAAGCAAAACAAAATAGGATATTTACTTGACTGCAAAATTGATGAGAGTTATTTTTACAAACTCTGAAATAAGCTTAGTAATACATATATCAAAAATAATTTTTAAATGTTCACAAACTATGGAACATAAATGTGAAGTCTTCATTTGGGTCTGTAAACAACTAGATGCACAAGCAAAGGATGAGATGTGTCTAAGTAGCAACACACACGTACAAAAAAGATTTAAGGGTTTTCAGGGACTGTAAACTCAGTATTATTCAGCTGTGTGTTGTTGCTGCACAAAAAACTTAAATCCACCTTCATCTGCTTTAATGGGAAGATAGAGTTGGAAACAAGGGGGTGATAGTACAGCCCAACTCTGTGTTTGGCAGACCTGTACTTGAAGTGTTGAATGAAAATAGCAGGATGGGAGGAGGGACATTTGTCCAGCAGCCACAAGCTAAAATGTGTCTAGAAGGGAAAGAGCAAGGATTCTAAAGACTCTGGAAACTGTGCTGGTGAGGGACTGCTGAGAGGCCTGAGCTTCATAAAACTGGAAATGAATTTTTTTCTAAGGAGGAACAAGAGGTAGAAGTTGTCTTTGAATCCTCCTTATCTCCATTATCTCTTCCTCTCATCCTTAACCCCTCTCCTTTCCCCTTCTCTCCTCCTCTCCCTTCTTCTTATCCTTCCTCTGTAAAGTTATTTCTCGAGATAGTGATGTTTTAATTTCATTCTTTGACACCGGTATTATTTCCCTGCATACCGTAAACACCACAATTCCCTACAGCCCCTTTTTACTTCCTCCTTGTTTTTGTGCTTCACCACTCATAGCTAGCAAGACCAGACCACAGTAAGAACCCCCCCACCTCCACATTTTATTTTTAGGAAGGACTTCATGACCCTGAGAAAGGAAACAGAATATGAGTTAACTAGCACAGACTTTTAAGCCAAGGCCATGTGAAAAAGTGCCTAGGTACAAAAGGAGCAATTCTAATAAAGCTATAAAATGAACTTCTTTAGTCCCCCTAATGCTCATTGGCATTAGACATGGGAATCTGAGCACAGATGCTCATGGGTGGGCTGAAAGTGCACCTGTAACACTAATCTAGGATGCTTAAATATCAGGTTCCTATTTAACAAGAAAAAGAAAAGGGGAAGTTTGTTAATACAAAGGTTTGAACATAGAACACCACCTGAATGATTAAACCTATTTCAAAGTGCTGAAATACTAATGACTCCAATTTGTCAAAACACAGCAGTTTTAATGAGGGGGCAGGAAAGGTTGGCAGTGGTATGCAGCATAGGAATCAACAACTGCATACTTTAAAGCAAAACATAGCTCTATCGGACTGAAATTCTCAGAACCACTATAGGAAATTAAGTGTAATTGACCGATGTGATCTTATGTAATAGAAATGAGTGCTTAGCATACTCATAGTTAAAACAAGTAAATGAAGTGAATTGGCGGAACACAAAATGTTTATGATGTGCAACAGCTAATGAAAATTGGCTACATCCTTGATTTAAACATTTTGTAAATATAAATTTTTATGCTAGAAAATGATGTTGAAGGGAAAAGGAAACAGAAGGAAAAAGAGAAAGGAGGTAATAAGGAACGGGAAGGACAAAGAGAAAAAACAAAAAGTAAGAAAGAGAAAGAAGGAAAGTAAGAAAGGAGAAAGGAGAAAATAGGTACAGAAATAGGGGGAAATAAATTTAAATAGGGAAATGCAGAAAATGAGGAAGAGAGGTATGTATAGACGATGTATTACAGAATTGTACACCTGAAACCTGTGTAACTTTATTAACAATTGTCACCCCAATAAACTATGTATATGTGTATATATATATATATATATATATATATATATATATATATATATGACTGCAGTGTATCTGTATTTACAAAAATCTTCAATTAAGAAATGAGAAATCACGGTTTTGTTTTGTTTTTTAACTTGTGGTCACCAATAACAATAACGTTATAATAGTACCAGTGAATTATACTGGATGGAGGACGAAAGGATTATTAAGTCCTAATGGATTCTTGGTCCAACAGTGTTTTCCAAAACCCAATGCATCTCTTGCCAGTCACCTTTGCTCTGAGTTGAGGGACTAGGCAAGTACACAACCATTGCTACTTGAATGTTCACAGCAACTTTATTCATAATAGCTCCAAACCAAACATTCCAAATACCCATCAACTGGTGAATGGATAAATAAATTGTGCTACATTCAAAGTAAAGTATACTACTCAGCAGTAAAGGGGAACAGAATGTTGATACATGTAACTAACATAGATGAATGTTAAAGACATATTATGCTAAGTGAAGTAAGCCAGACCTAAAAGGCTGCATATTGTATAATGCCATTTATATGGCATTCTAGAAAAAGTAAACTGTAGGTATGGAGAATAGATCAGTGGTTGCCAGAAATCATGGTTGGGAGTTTGGGATTTCTGCAAAGGGTAATGAGGGGACTTTTGGGGATGAAGGAACTGTTCTTTATCTTGATTGTGGTGGTCTATGAACACATGTCTATGAACATTTGTCACAACTCATAGAACCATATACTTACAATTGGTGAATTCTAAATTATACTTCAAAAATGGCTCATTAAAAAAACACACAAAATTTGTCCAAGGTTAACCCAGTAATAAATGTTGATGCCCTGGCTTTTTTCTCCCTTATACTTCAGGAGGAGCAGTGTTTAAGAAGCAGATATTTGGGAGGCCAAAGAATATATTTGGGGGCCAAAGCAGAGATTTAAACATGTTTGTTTGCAGAATTTCTTACAGCCTTGTTCATTAAGTTGAAATTTTCACTCTGACATTCAAGGTCCTCCATGTTCTGACTGCACTCTGCCTCTCCAAAATTGACTGCATATATATATACATATATATATATATGTATATATATACATATATATATATACATATATATACATATATATGTATATATATATGTATATATATATACGTATATATATACATATATATATATGTATATATATATGTATATATATATATATATATATATATATATATATATATGCTCTTGACTGCTATCAGGTAGCTCTTCTCACTTCATGCAACATGCCCTCCCTGCTTATTCCCCTAACATGCTTATTTCGATCTATTTTCCTTTGATGATCCTGGTATAACTCCATGTTTTAGTATACCTTATTCTTATTTATTGAACTACTTCTTGAGTGCCTACTATGTGCCAAGTAAAGTATTAATAACTGGATATACATTAACAAGATTGTTAAACTCTCTGTCTTCACACAGCTCACAGGCTAATAGAATAAAGAGATAGGTGAGCAAGTCGTCACTCTGTAGTATGGAAAAGGTAATATAATAGTGTAAAATACAGGATATTTGTAACACAAAGGAAAGGAACCAAACACAGATTTGGGAACGGAGTGGTTAGGAATGGTTTCTCAAAGGAAATAACATCTATGAGGAGACAAAGAAGATACAAATAAATGGAAACATATACCATACTCGTGGTTAGGAAAAATTACTACTGTTAAAAATGTCCACACTACCCAAAGGAATCTAAATTCAATGCAATCCCTATCAAAATAAAAATGGCATTTTCCCCAGAAGTAGAACAAATAATCTTAAAATTTATATGGAACCATAAGAGACCACACATGGACATGACAATTAGGAGAAAGAAAACAAATCTGAAGGTATCAAGCTCCCTGATATCAAAGTATACTACAAGGCCATAGTAATCAAAATAGCATGATATTGGCATTACAAACAAACGTATAGGTCAATGGAACAGAATAGAGAGCCCAGAAATAAATTCATGCCAAAAATGGTCATTTAAACTATGACAAAGGATGCAAGAATACACATTGGGGTAAAGACAATCTATTCAATAAATGGTGCTGGGAAAAGTGAAGTGGACAGTGACATGAAAAAAGAAAGAAAGAAAGAAAGAAAGAAAGGAAGGAAGGAAGGAAGGAAGGAAGGAAGGAAGGAAGGAAGGAAGGAAGGAAGGAAGGAAGGAAGGAGAAAGAAAAAGAGAGAGACAGAGAGAGAGAAAGAGAGAAAAGAAGGAAGGAAGGAAGAAAGGATGGAAGGAAGAAAAGAAAAAGAAACTGTACCACATTCTTATGCCATATACAAGAATAAACTCAAAATGCAATAAAGACCTAAATGTAAGACCTGAAACCATAAAACTCCAAGAATAAAATATAGGAAGTAAACTCAGGTATTACCTTTAGTAATATTTTTTTATTGATATATCTCCTCAGGCAAGGGAAACAAAAATAAACAAATGGCAGTACATCAAACTAAAGTTTTTTTGCATTGCATAGAAAACAATCAACAAAACGAGAAGACATCCTACTGAATAGGAGAAGATATTTCCTAATGACACATCTCATAAAGGGTTAATATCCAAAATGTGTGTGTGTATATATATATATATATATATATATATATATATATATATATATATAAACTTGTACAACTCAACACCCAAAAAACAAACAATCCAATTAAGAAATGGGCAGAGGATCTGAATAGACATTTCTACAAAGAAGGCATACAGATGACCAATACACATCTGAAAAGCTGTTCAACGTCACTAATCATCAGAGAAATACAAATGAAAACCACAATGACATATCACCTCACACCTGTAAGAATGACGATGATCAATAAATTAAAAAAAAAAAAAAAAAACAAGTTCTGGCAAGGATGTGGGGAAAAAAAAAAAAAACCTTGTGCACTATTGGTGGGATTACAAATTGGTACAGCTACTATGGAAAACAGTATGGAGATTCCTCAAAAAATTATCATGACACAGCAATTCCATTCCTGAGTATTTATCCAAAGAAATCCAAAACAGTATTTCAAAAAGATATATACAAACTTATGTTTACTGAAGTACTATTTACAATAGCCAAAATGTAGAAACAACCAAAATTCCCATCAGTGGACAATTGGATAATGAAATTGTAGTACATATGTACAATAAAGTATTACTGTGCCATAAAAAAGAATGAAATCTTACCATTTGCAATAACATGGATGGACCTAGAGGGTATTACGCTGAGTGGAAATGATAACATATAAAAGAGACAATAAACTTCTTGATAGATCAAGACACAATTTTCAATCTGAAAAAAAAAGAGAAATATTCAGGAAAAATGAACAGAGCCTTAATTAATTGTAATGCCAGGTGGGAAAAGGTGCAGAAAATATATTTGGGAAATAATACCCCCAATTTTCCACAATTTGATGAAAGATATAAATTTACAGATTAAAGAAGTTCAATGAATCCAAAGCAGAATAAATACAAAGAAAACCACTTGTAGGTCTATCACAGTTCAACTGTTGAACAGCAATACTATGGAAAAATATCTTGAAAACCACCAAACAAACATGACACATCACATAAGGATGAACAATGATTCAAATGACCGTGAATTTCTAATCAGAAGCTATGGAGACCAGAACATTCTGGGATGGCATTTTAAAGAAATAAAACAAACAAACAAACAAAACACAAACAATCAACTAAGAATTCCACATCAACTAAAAACATTCCTCAAGAATAAAGGCAACATAAGTCGATCAAAAAGGTGGCATGAGGTGAGCCACTGTAAAGCTCCCTTGGAATTTACAGCTAATCGAACAACAATAACTCCACAAAGGACTCCCTGCACAGCAGACAGGCAAGACGAAGAGGCCCACTACTGAATTCCCCTAAAGTTGGGCGAATTGCTTGAGCGAGGTAGGAGGGAAGGGAGAAGTGTGGAGACAGAGCCTCGCGGACGCAGGACATAGACAAAGCTCAGTGCTCCGAGCTCACTGCATCCCGGAACTACCACAGCTGAGGGAGAGGGAAGAACTCGTACTGCTAGGGCTCTGCTTATGGCACACAGGGCTGAGGGGGCAGCATATAACACGGCTGAACCCAATGCTCATGGCTCGGAGAAAAGGCTGAGGGAAGAAGGCTGAAAACGGTGCTTTAAGCCCTCACTGCCAAGCAGAGAATGGAAACCTTAGGCACTGAGACTAGCCGCCCCATCCCTACTCTACCAGAGCTCGCCCTGCCCCCACGAGCCTGGTGCTAGAAGCGGAACAGTAGCAGTGTCTGATCAAAAGAACAGAATATTTGCTATTCTGAGAACTGTGGACCGCAGACACAGATTTGCAGCCCAACTATTTCCGGCAAAGGGGAGGGAGCTGTGGTAGCAGGACCCCCAGTGGTGGAGGTCCTCGCCATTGCTCTGGGCCACCTCCCACAACTCACCCAGCCCCTGACCCTATCTATCTGGGCGGATCCCTGCAGGAGTAAACAGAACTGCTGAAACATACGGGCTCTGAATCTGATGCAGGAAGAGCTTTGGAACTTCAAACGCTCTCCGCATACCCACACAGACACGGCACCCTGTGACCCAGGAGAACTATTAACAGATGAGAAGCCCATCTCGCAGGGAATCCCCCCATTGTGTGAGAAGCTGGAATAGTGCAGAGAAAACAGCACTACCGTGTGAGAGAGAGAAAAAAAGACTGCAGTCAGAGAGAAAATAAAACATTATACCAACAAGTACTGGAAAACAAAAGAAAGACCTCTTCCTATCAACCTGTTGCACAAGCCACTCCTGTAGATGTCTAGGAAGAGAAATAATCAATCAGTAATTGCCATGAATAACCAAGGCAACAAGACAGCTCAGAAAGAAAGTGAAAAGTCTCCAGAAAAGGAACTTACAGATATGGAAATATGTGACTTAAATGACAGAGAAATCAAGATTGCAGTTCTGAAAAAACTCAACGAGATGCAAGAAAACACCGAAAGGCAGTTTAATGAACTCAGAAACACAACCAAAGAACAGCATGAACATTTTACGAAAGAGATTGAAATTTTAAAAAAGAACCAAATAGAATTTCTGGAGATTAAGAACTCAATAGAAGAAATCAAGAATGAAATAACCAGCTTAGGTAGTAGAGTTGACCAGATGGAGGAAAGAATCAGTGACATCAAAGATAGAACCATGGAAATTACAAAGATGGAAGAAGAAAGAGACTTGAGACTTAAAAGAAATGAAAGAACTATACAAGAACTTTCTGGTGCCATCAGAAAGAGCAATATAAGAATAATGGGCATATAAGAAGGAGAAGAAAGAGAGAAGGGAACAGAGAATATATTCAAACCAATTGTTGATGAGAACTTCCCAAATTTGTGGACAGAACTGGATCCTCTAATCCTAGAAGCCAATAGAACACCTAATTACCTCAAACCCAACAGGCCTTCTCCAAGGCACATTGCATTGAAGCTGTCTAAAATCAATGACAAAGAAAGAATCCTCAAGGCAGCCAGGGAAAAGAAGACAGTAACCTACAAAGGAAAGCCCATTAGATTATCATCAGATTTTTCAGCAGAAACTCTACAAGCCAGGAGGGAGTGGAACCAAATATTCAAACTACGGAAAGAGAGAAATTATGAGCCAAGAATAATATACCCAGCAAAGATATCCTTTAGATATGAAGGAGGAATAAAGACATTTCCAGACATACAGAAGCTGAGGGAATTTTCTAATACACGATCTGCACTATAAGAAATACTAAAGGAGGCTATTCAACCACCATCAACAGGGACAATCTGTGGCAACGAAAACATAAAAAGGGGGAGAGTAAAGGCCTGAACCGGAATATGGGAATGGAGAAAGTAAGTGTGCTGAAGAAAATGGAATACTCTAAATATCAAACTTTCTTTTACATAAACTTAAGGGTAACCACTCAAAAAAAATCCAGAACTGAAATATATACTGTAATAAAAGAAGAAACAGAGGGAAACATCACAGAATACCACCACATAGAAATAATGGAAAACAACAAAAGGCAAAGAAACAATGGAGACTCAGCCTTACCAGAAAACTAAAGATAGAATGACAGGAAATCCTCACATATCAATAATCATCCTAAATGTAAATGGACTGAACTCACCAATAAAAAGGCACAGAGTAGCAGATTGGATCAAAAAACTAAACCCAACCATATGCTGTCTCCAAGAGACACATCTCAGCTACAAGGACAAGCATAGACTCAAAGTGAAAGGGTGGAAATTGACACTCCAAGCATATGGTACCCAGAAAAAATCAGGTGTAGCCATCAAGATATCAGATGAAACAGACTTCAGGGTGAAAAAGATAATAGGAGACAAGATGGACATTTCATAATGGTAAAGGGGACTATACAACAAGAAGACATAACAGTCATCAATATTTAATTCCCCAATCAGGGAGCACCAAAATATACCAAGCAACTACTAACAGAACTAAAGGGAGAAATTGACCAAACAGAATTACACTAGGGGAATTAATACATCATTGACAGGTATGGAAAGGTCATCCAAACAGAAAATAAATAACGAAATAGCAGCCCTAAATGACACATTAGATGAAATGGACATAATTGACATATATAGAGTACTTCAACCTAAAACATCAGACTATACATTCTTTTCTAGTGTACATGAAATATTCTCAAGGGCAGACCATATATTGGGACATAAAACTAGCCTCAGCAAATTTTAGGAGACTGAAATCATACCAAGCGTATTCTCTGATCACAAGGCTTTAAAATTGGATATCAACTGCAAAAGAAAGCAGGAAGAAACACAAATACATGGAGATTAAACAACATACTTTTAAAGAACGACCATGTCAAAGAAGAAATTAGAGGAGAGATCAAAGATACATAGAAACAAATGACAATGAAAATACATCCTACCAAAATTTTTGGGATGCAGTGAAAGCAGTTTTAAGAGGGAAATTTATCATTACAGGCCTATCTCAAGAAACAGGAAAAATCCTAAATAAATAACCTCACATTACATCTGAAAGAACTAGAAAAAGAAGAAGTGAAACCCAAGGTCAGCAGAAGAAAGGAAATAACAAAAATCAGAGCAGAACTAAATGAAATAGAGAACAAAAAGACAATAGAAAAAATTAATGTGACAAAGAGCTGGTTCTTTGAAAACATTAACAAAATTGACAAACCCTTGGCTAGACTCACTAAGATAAAAAGAGAGAAGACACTAATAAGTAAAATCAGAAATGAAAAAGGGGAAGTTATCACGGACACTACAGAAATACAAAGGATCATCCAAGAATACTATGAGGGGCTATATGCCACCAAATTCAATAACGTAGAAGAAATGGACAAGTTCTTAGAAACATGTAGCCTTCCAAGTCTGAACCATGAAGAACTGGAAAATCTAAACAGGCAGATCACCAGTAATGAAATTGAATCACTCATCCAAAACCTTCCCAAAAGCAAAAGTCCGGTACCAGATGGCTTCACTAGTGAATTCTACCAAACCTTCAAGGAGGATCTAATACCAATCCTGCTCAACTCTTCTAAGAAATTGAAGAAGAGACAGTACTCCCTAACTCATTTTATGAGGCCAACGTTACCCTGATACCAAAACCTGGTAAGGACAACCCCAAAAAGGAAAAGTACAGACCAGTATCTCTGATGAATACAGAAGCAAAAATCATAAACAAAATTCTAGCAAATCGAATACAACAATGCATTTAAAAGATTATTCATCACGACTAAGTGGGGTTCATCCCCAGGGCACAAGAATGGTTCAACATCTGCAAATCCATCAATGTGATACATCACATAAGCAAAATAAAGGACAAAAATCATATGATTATATCAATTGATACACAAAAAGCATTTGACAAGATATAACATCCGTTTATGATTAAAACTCTTAATAAAATAGGTATAGAAGGAAAATACCATAATATAATAAAGGCCATATATGGCAAGCCCTCATCTAATCTCATAATTAATGGTGAAAAACTGAAGCTCTTTGCTCTACGTTCAGGAACACGACACGGCTGTCCCCTATCACCTCTGCTTTTCAACATAGTGTTGGAAGTTCATGCCAGAGCAATCAGGCAAGAGAAAGAAATAAAAGGCATCCAAAGTGGGAATGAAGTATTTAAATTAGCACTCTTTGCAGATGACATGATGCTATATATAGAAACCCCCAAAGACTCCACCAAAAAGCTATTAGAAATAATCAACGAATACAGGAAAGTTGCTGGCTACAAAATCAACGTACAAATGTCCATTACATTCCTATATACTAACAATGAAATCACAGACAATGAAATACAAAAAACAATCTCTTTTGCAATTGCAGCAAAAAGAATGAAATACCTAGGAATAAACTTAACCAAGGAGGTGAAGGACCTGTATGCTGAAAAGTATAAGACATTTTTGAAAGAAATTGTAGAAGACACAAAAAAAATGGAAAGACATTCCGTGCTCATGGATTGAAAGAATCAACATAGTTAAAATGGCCATATTACCCAAAGCAATATACAGATTTAATGCAATCCCTATCAAAATCCCAATGGCATTTTTAAAGAAATAGAACAAAAAATCATCAGATTTGTTTGGAACCACAAAAGACCCCGAATAGCCAAAGCAATCCTAAGAAAAAAGAACAATACTGGAGGTATCACACTGCCTGACTTTAGCTTGTACTACAGGGCTACAATAATCAAAACAGCACGGTATTGGCAGAAAAACAGACACATAGACCAATGGAATAGAATTGAGAACCCAGAAATAAAGCCACATAAAGATGGACAGTTCATTTTTGACAAAGAAGCTGAAAACGTACAATAGAGGAAAGACAGCCTCTTCAGTAAATTGTGCTGGGATAATTGGATAGCCTCGTGCAAAAGAATGAAACTGGACTGCTGTCTGTCACCATGTACCAAAATTAATTCAAAATGGATCAAAGACTTAAGCATAAGACCTGACATAATAAACCGCGTAGAAGAAAACATAGGTACTAAACTTATGGACCTTGCTTCAAAGAGCAATTTATGAATTTGACTCCAAAAGCAATGGAAGTAAAAGCTAAAATAAACGAATGGGACTATATTAAATTTAAAGCTTCTGCATAGCAAAAGAAACCATCGACAAAGTAAAGAGGTAACCAATTGAATGGGAGAAGATCTTTGCAAACAGTGCCTCCAATAAGGGGCTAATATGCATAATATACAAGGAACTCATGCAACTCAACAGCAAAAAAACAAACAGCCCAATTGAAAACTGGACAGAGGACCTGAAGAGACATTTCTCCAAGAGAAACATACAAATGGCAAATAGGACATAGGAAAAAATGCTCAACATCAGTAATCATCAGAGAAACGCAAATAAAAACCGTTAGATATCAACTCAGCCCAGTCAGAATGGCTTTCGTCAACAAGACAAATCGTAACAAGTGTTGGAGAGGCTGTGGAGAAAAAAGGAATCCTCACACACTGTTGGTGGGAATGCAGACTGGTGTAGCCATTATGGAAGGAAGTGTGGAGGTTCCTCAAAAAGTTACGAATAGAATTACCATATGACCCAGCAATCCCTCTCCTGGGTATCTACCCAAAAAATGTGAAAACATTTATACATAAAGCCACGGTGCTTCAATGTTCATTGTATCTTTGTTTACGGTGGCCACGACATGGAAACAACCAAAATGTCCTTCGATAGAGAATGGATATAAGAAGTTATATACACAATGGATTATTATTTGGCGGTAAGAAAGATGATATAGGAACATTTGTGACAACATGGATGGATCTTGAGAGTATAATGGTAAGCGAAATAAGTCAGATAGAAAAAGCAGAGAACCATATGATTTCACTGATATGTGGTATATAAACCAAAAACAACAAGAGCAAGACAAATTAGAAACAAAAACTCATAGACACAGACAATAGTTTAGTGGTTACCAGAGGGTAAGCGGGATGGAGTGGGAGATGAGGGTAAGGGGGTTCAAGTATATGGTGATGGAAGGAGAACTGACTCTGGGTGGTGAACACACAATGGGATTTAGATGATGATGTAATAGAGAATTGTACACCTGTAATCTACGTAATTTCACTAAGAATTGTCACCCTCATAAATTTGAAAAAAAATAAAAGCAAAATAAAAATGATTACATGCATAAGAAAACTAAGCAAATTAGTCATCAGCAGACCTACACTAAAAGAACTGGTAAAGGAACTTCTACAAACAAAATGGAAATAATACTGGTTGTAAAGTCAGGTACTCAGAAAGAATAAAGATTATTGAAAAGGGTAAAGATCTAATACATATAAAAGAATTTTCTCTTAATTTAAAATATAGGGAATTCCCGGTTTCATCCTGAATAAGTAAAAAGCTTGGAAGTTGTCATTCCCATCCAAGAAAATGCGGACAAATAAGAAATCAATGACTTTTCTTGGACTCAGAGAATTGAGGTGGCAGGGCAAACAAACACATTAAAATATAGAGTGGCAGGGGCCTCCAGATCTGCTTACATGAAGACCTGCTGGAAGCCATTAACAGTAAGACTACGTAATTCACTAGTCATATAAAAAAAAAAAAAATGTCGGTGGTTAAGTGTGGACTAGAGTGGGAGTGAAAATTCCCGGGGGTCCCTGTACTTGTTGGATTGTTTTTCCCCAAGAACCCCTTAATATTCTCAAAGTGAGGTCAGAAAAAAATGTAGTGGCTCTGGCAGAGGGAGGGAAAAAGCGAAAAAAATATGAAAAACTAGCGACAGTAATAAGGGACTATTATACATGACTAGAATGCCAGAAAGAGAAGAGAGAGCGAGTAGATTTATACTTATAAGTGTGACTATAGAATGAGAACTATTATCACTCAATAATAAGACAAACAACCCTATTAAAGGCTTAGATTTAATGATTTAAATAGACATTTTCATAAAGAAAATAAACAAATGTCTAATAAGTACATGAAAATATACTAAATATCATTAGTTATGGAAATACAAAATGAAACCATGATTAAATACCAATACACAGCGTTTATAACATATATTATGAATAAAACAGGATATGCAAAGTATTGGTGTTGATGTGGAGAAATTGAAACCCTAATGCATTGCTGATGGGAATGCAAAATGGTTCAGTCACTTTGGAAAACAATATAGAACTTTCTTTTACATTTAGCTTATACTTATAAGTGTGACTGAACAATTACACTCACAGGAATTTATCCAAGAGAAATAACAACATATGCTCAAAGACATGTAAAGCAATAGTCACAGCAACAGTTTTCATAATAGTCCCAAACCGGCAACATTACAAGTATGTGTTAACTGGTGAATGGGTAAAAATAATTTAGTTTATCTATGCCGTAGAATGCTTTTTGGCAATTTAAACAGTGAACTACTAATACGTGCCATAACATGGATAAACTTCAACAATATTATGCTAAGTGAAAGAATAAATATACAAAAATTGCATATGTATGATTCTTTTCATATGAAATACCTATTAAAAGTACGTTTTTAGAAACAGAAAGCTGGTGAGTGGTTGTCTAAGGTTAAGATTAACTATAATTCTAGAATTACATGGGAGAGATAGGATTAACTATAAATGAATACAAGGGAACTTTTTAGGGGAATGAAAATATTCTAAAACTGAATTGTCATAATGGCAGCAAAAGTCTATAAATCTAGTGAAATAATTGAATTATTACATATACATTGGGTTAATTTTTGATATGTAAATTAAATCTCAATAAAACTGTGAAAAGAAAGATAACAAGAAAACATTATGAATAACTTAATACCAATAATGTAATGTAACATATTCACAGGTTTCAGGGAATTGAATGTGAACATTTTGGGAGGGGGCATTATTCTGCTTGCCACAGGAGGAATAGTAAAATAAAACCTGTAGTGCTGGATTAGAGTCAGAGATAGTTTAGATTCATAGTCATGTTAATGTACACACAGATAGATACAGAATAAAATACAGATATGTGTGTATATGCATAGATTTTCTTGCTCTGTCTACCAAGAGGGCTGAGAAGTGGTAGCACCCCAGTAGCAACAAGCAGACCTAGACACAGATCTTGTTTTCTAAATACCATTCTATAATAAAAGCAACCAAAGCTCCTTGGAGAAATGGACGATTCTAGAGCTGCAGCAAGGAAACTATGAATTGAACCTGGAGTATCTTGTAGTGACAGAAAGTGCTTTTAAAAACCTGAAAACAACAGGGCCATGTCAAAAGAATATAAGACCCAACTTGAAAGAGCTCCCAATAGCCTAAGCTGGACAAATTGGAGCAACAAACTAAATAATGGTATTATTGTATTTTAACTCAAAGAATGAGTCATTGCTGATATAAAGAAATAATTGAATAATGGGAAAGGCAAATAATGGTAACTCTTTCTTACAGAAGAATTCCAATTAATAAAAGTAGAAGGAATGAAAGAAATAGAAAATCACCATTATGATAGCACAATAATTTCTGTAGGCAAGATGCAATGATGAATGCCAAAATTAGTGAATGTAACCTAAAGGAGAAATGAAATATTTTGCATCTCCCTCAAATAGTATATGTTTCTGTGGTTAAGATACTTTTTTTTAAACAAATTCTTTGGTACTCCTCCCTCTAGAAGGCAGAGATTAATTCTCTGTTTACATATGGGCTAGACTTAGTGGCTTGCTTATATCAGAAAGACTGAACTATAACCGAGCATGTATGTATACATGTATGGGTGTTACTGTACAGAGTAACTTCACAGTAGAAAACCAAGAAGACGCTACCTTGACCAAGTGACCAAGGTTAACATCATTAGTGATAAATCCAGTGGATATATCATGTGCCCCCTGATATGATACACTGAGAAGAGCACTTTGCCTATGTGGTATTCTTTTTCTTAACATAGAACCGCAGTCTAATCTTGAAAAAACATCAGACAAAGCTAAATCAAAGAACATTGTACAAAATACCTGACTAATACTCTTCAAAATTTCCAAGGTTATAAAAGACAAGGAAAGACTGAGAAACTGTCATAGATTGGAAAAGTCTAAGGAGCTATGACGAGTAAATACAATGTGGCATCCTGCATTTCATCCTGGGGCAGAAAAAGGACATTAGTGGAAACACTGATAGAACTCTAATAAAGTCTGTAGTTCAGTTAATAATGTGCCAATGTTAATTCTGGCAAATGTATCATAGTTATGGAATGTGTTAACATTAGGGGTGGCTGGATGATGATTATACAGAAACTCTCCACATTACTCTTGCAAGTCTTCTATAAATCTAAAGTTATCTTACAATATTTTTTTTAGGGGACAAGAGCTTTGAACAGACATTTCACAAGGGCAAATATATAAGTGGCCAATATATACAAAAAAGCACTCAATATCATTAGTCATCAGAAAAGAGCAAATTAAAAGTACAATGAGATATCAATGCACACACGTCTAAACAGTTAAATTTAAGATAACTTTCAACATCAAATGTGGGCAAGAATGTGGAGCAGTCAGAACTTTCCTATATTTGGGTGGGAATATAAAAGGATACAAGTTTGGAAAATGGTCTGCAATTTCTTGTAAAACTAAATTACCCTATGACAAGCAACTGCTATCTTACATATTAGCTCAATATAAGTAAAAATCGTATGTCCACATAAAAACTTGTACATGAAAATTCATAAAAGATTTAACCATAATAGTTAAAAGCTAGAAATATATCAGGGGTCTATCGGTATGACAATGGATAAACAAACTTTGGTATATTCATAAAACTGAATATTATTCACAATAATAAGGAACAAACTGCAGACTACGTGGAACAATCTGCTCTCTCGGGCTCTGTCCCCACAACATGGTAGCTCTACCTAATACATAGAAACAAACACAGGGAGTCAGTGAAAATGGGAAGACAAGGAAACATATTTCAATTGAAGAAGAGAAAAAAACTCCAGAAAAAAGAACTAAAAAAAAAATAATTGAGACACGCAATCTACCAGATGTAGAATTCAAAACACTGGTTATAAGGATGCTCAGTGATCTCAGGGAGAACTTCAACAAAGAGATAGGAAACATAAAAATGGAGATAGAAAACATTAAAATGAACCAGTCAGAAATAAAGAATACAATAACTGAAATTAAGAATACATTACAGGGAATCAAGAGTATATTAGATGAAGAAGAGGATTGAATCAGTGATTTAGAAGATAAGATTGCAGAAAACACCCAAACAGAACAGCAAAAAGAAAAAAAAATATCCAAAAAAATGTGGATACTTTAAGGGGCCATTAGGACAAAATCAAGCATACCAACATTTGCATCATTCATATACCAGAAAGAAGGAGAATAGAGAGAACAAAGAATTGAAAAACAATCTAAAGAAATAATGATGGAGTACTTTCCTAACCTGGTGAAGGAAATAGACATACAAGCCCAGGAAGCACAATGAGTTCCAAAAAAGATGAACCCATAGACATACATCATAATTAAAATAACTAAAGATAAAGAAAAAGATAGAAACTTAAAAACAACAAGATAAAGCAGTTAGTTACCTACAAGGGAGCTCTCACAAGTCTGTCAACTGATCTCTCAACAGAAATTTTGCAGGCGAGAGAGATTGGAATGAAATATTCAAAGTGATAAGAAGCAAGGACCTACAACTAAGATTACTCTATCCAGGAAAGTTATCATTTAAAACTGAAGGTCAGATAAAGAGCTTCCCACACAAGAAAAAGATAAAGGAGTTCATCACCACTAAACCAGTATTACAAGAAATGTTAAAGGGAAAACATTCTACCAAAACCTACTGGGAAAAAAAAAAAAAAGACACCTTCCTATAAACCTGTTGCAGAACCCACTCCTGTAGATGTCCAGGAAGAGAAACCATAAATAATTAATTACCATGAATGACCAAGGTAACAGAGGCAGCTCAGAAGAAAATGAAAAGTCTCCAGAAAATGAACTTAAAGACATGGAAATATGTGACTTATACGACAGAGAATTCAAAAGTGCATTTCTGAAATAACTCAACAAGATGCAAGAAAACACAGACAGGCAGTTTAATAAACTCAGAAACACAATCAAAGAACGAAATGAACATTTTACCAAAGAGATTGAAATTTTTAAAAAGAACCAAATGAAATTTCTGGAGATTAAGAACTCAATAAAAGAAATGAAGAATGAAATAACCAGCTTAGGTAATAGAGTTGGCCAGATGGAGGAAAGAATTCAGTGACATCAAAGATAGAAATCTGGAAATAACACAGATAGAAGAAGAGAATGAATTGAGAGTTAAAAGAAATGAAAGAACTCTACAAGAACTTTCTGACTCCATCAGAAAGAGCAATATAAGAATAATGGGCATACCAGAAGGAAAAGAAACAGAGAGTATATTCAAACAAATAGTCCACGAGAACTTCCCAAACATGTGGAAAGAACTAGATCCTTGAATCCAAGAAGCAAATGGAGAGACTTAATTACCTCAATTTCAACAGGCCTTCTCCAAGGCACATTGTATTGAAGCTGTCTAAAATCAACGACAAAGAAAGAATACTCAAGGCAGCCAGGGAAAAGAAGACGGTAACCTACAAAGGAAAGCCCTTTAGATTATCATCAGATTTCTCAACAGAAACTCTACAAGCCAGGAGGGAGTGGAATCAAATATATTCAAACTATAGAAAGAGAGAAATTATGAGCCAAGAATAATATATCCAGCAAATATATCCTTTAGATGTGAAGGAGGAATAAAGACCTTTCCAGACATACAGAAGCTGAGGGAATTTTCTAACACACGACCTGCACTACAAGAAATACTGAAGGAAGCTATTCGACCAGAAACAAAAAGCAAAAGAATATAAAACCATGAGTAGTATTACAAACAGACAGAAGCAAGAAATGGCAACCCCTATACCAAATAGGACACTATACACTTAAACATAACATACAAGGTACAGAAGGAAAAAAAAAAAAACATTAAAAAAAGAGGAAAAAGACAACTTGCAGCGCAGAAATCAACTCACAGCATGCATAGGGATAATTTGTGACAACAAAAACATAAAAGGGGAGAGAGTAAAGGTCTGAACCAGCACAAGGGAATGGAGAAAGTAAGCGTGCTGAAGAAAATGGAATACTCTAAATATGAAACTTTCTTTGACATAAACTTAATGGTAACCACTCAAAAAAAAAAAAAAATCCAGAACTGAGATATATAACATAAAAAAAAAAAAAGAAATAGAGGGGAAAATCATAGAATACCACCACACTGGAATAATATACAGCAACAAAAAGCAAAGAAACAATGGAGACCCCATTCTACCAGAAAACCAGAGATAGAATGATAAGAAATTCTTATATATCAATAATCAACCTAAATGTAACTGGACTGAACTCACCAATAAAAAGGCACAGAGTAGCAGATTGGATCCAAAAATTAAGCCCAACTGTAAGCTGCCTCCAAGAGACACAACTGAGCTACAAGGACAAATATAAACTCAAAGTGAAAGGGACACAAATATAGACTCAAACTGACACTCCAAGCAAATGGTATTGAGAGAAAAGCAGGTGTAGCCATAGTGATATCAGATGAAACAGACTTCAGGATAAAAATGGTAACAAGAGACAAAGATGGACATTTAATAATGATAAACAGGACTATACAACAGGAAGACATAACAGTCATCAATATTTATGCTCCCAATCAGGGAGCACCGAAATATACTAAGCAACTACTAACAGAACTAAAGGGAGAAATTGATCAAAACACAATTATAGTAGGGGACCTAAATACATCATTGACAGCTATCGATAGATGATCCAAACAGAAAACAAATAATGAAGTAGCAGCCCTAAATGACACGTTAGATGAAATGGACATAATTGACATATATAGAGCACTTCATCCTAGAACATCAGACTATACATTTCCTAGTGTACGTGGTACATTCTCAACAATAGACAATATATTTGGACATAAAACTAGCTTCAGCAAATTTAAGAAGATTGAAATCTTCCCAAGCATATTCTCTGATCACAAGACTTTGAAATTGGATATCAACCATAAAAAGAAAGTAGGAATACCCACAAATATCTGGAGATCAAACAACATCCTTTTAAAGAAAGACTGAATCAAAGAAGAAATGAGAGATCAAAAGATACATGGAAACAAGTGAGAAAGAAAATACAGCCTACCAAAATTTTGGGGATGCAGTGAAAACAGTTTTAAGAGGGAAATTTATATCATTACAGGACTATCTCAAGAAAGTAGAAAAAAATCCCAGATAAATAACTTCATGTTATACCTTACAAAACCAGAAAAAGAAGAACAAATGTAACCCAAAGTCAGCAGAAGGAAGGAAAGAATAAAAATCAGAGCAGAATGAAAGGAAATGGAAAGAAAAAGAAATAGAAAAAATTATACAACAAAGAGCTGGTTCTTTGAAAAGATTAATAAAATTGACAAACCTTTGGCTAGACTCACTAAGATAAAGAGAAAAGACACAAATAAACAAAATCAGAACTAAAAGAGGGGAAATTACCATGGATGCCACAGAAATGCAAAAGATCATCCAAGAATACTATGAAGGATTATATGCCATCAAATTCAATAACCTAGAAGAAATGGACATGTTCTTCAAATATATAGCCTTCCTAGGCTGAATCACGAAGAATTGGAAAATCTGAATAGACCCATCACCAGTAAGGAAATGGAATCAGTCATGTGAAACCTTCCCAAAGCAAAAGCACAGGACCAGATTGCTTTGCTAGTGAATTCTATCAAACATTCAAAAAGGATCTAATGCCTGTACTACTCAAACTCTTCCAAAAAACTGAAGAAGAGACCACACTCCCTAACTCATTTTATGAGGCCAACATTACTCTGATACCAAAACTTGGTAAGGATAACACAAAAAAAGAAAACTACAGACCAATATCTCTGATGAATACAGATGAAAAATCCTAAACAAAATTCTAGCAAATTGAATGCAATGATGCATTAAAAGATTATACATCACGACCAAGTGGGGTCATCCCAGGGGCACAAGGATGGTTCAACACATGCAAAGTGATCAATGTGATACACCATACAAACAAAATAAAGTATAAAAATCATATGATTATATCAATAGATGCATAAAAACCATTTGACTAGATGCAACATCCATTTATAATTAAAACACTTAATAAAATGGGTTTAGAAGGAAAATACCTCAACATAATAAAGGCCATATATGACAAACCCTCAGCTAATATCATAATTAATGGTGAAAAACTGACGCCCTTTGCTGTGCACATGCTTTCTATTGTCCTACTGAGGCTCTCCAAGATAAAGTGGACAAGAAAGTACTAGATATCCCCATCCTTCTCCAGAAGAATCAGTCTGTGAAGATCAATAAATGGGGAACTTTCAATATTTGTTGAGTGCTTCAAGCTGTGCTAAGAAATAAAAAAGAATAATAATAACACAGAAACACCTTTCTCACTGTGAATTTCTAACCTAATTGGATATATAAGATGTATAATAAGTCCAAGTTTAATTAAAGAAGGGGAGAAAATGGTAGTAGCTGGGAGAACAGTAAGGATAGGTGTGTGTGTGTGTGTTTGTGTGTGTGTGTGTGTGTGTGTGTGTGTCCCATTGTGTGGCCATGTGTGTCTGAAGGAAATTTCAACAAAGATTTACTGAGTGCCTACTATGTGCACGGCAAAAAGAAAGAAAGAAAGAAGGAAGAAGGACAGAAGGAAAGGAAAGGAAAAGGAAGAAGAAGGAGGGAAGGAAGGAAGGAAGGAAGAAGGAGGCAGAAGGAAGAAGGAAGGAAGGACGAAGGAAGGAAGGAAGGAAGGAAGAAGGAAAGAGAAAGGAAGGAAGGAAAGAAGGAAAGGAAGGAAGAGAAGAAGAGAAAGAAAGAAAGAAAGAAAAGAAAGAAAGAAAGAAAGAAAGAAAAGAAAGAAAAAGAAAGAAGAAAAAAGAAAAGAAAGAAAGAAAGAAAAGAAAAGAAAGAAGAAAGGAAAAAAAAAAACAGGGAAAGAGAATAAAGACATAGTGAAGCTGGGGAAGAGAACCAGCCCTTGAGGAGGTGGGATGGGAAAGGGCCAGAGAACAGGTGAAACGGCATACCTATTTGTCGGAGGCCATAGGCCCAAGGGAGAAGAAGATTGCAATATTAAGAAATTTGGGAGGCCAAATAGGGGGGCTTCAGCCAGCCCTGATGTGCAAGGACCAGGATGAGGTCATTCTTATTCACTGAACAAGAATTGGTGAGAGGAGAGGGTAAGTTGAGAGACCAAGAAGAACAGAAAATGTTTGGGACATGCTGTGGGGATGAATAAGGCCAATGAGTCAACAATAAATGAATAAAAGATTGTGGAGCTGCCTACAGGACTCAGGTGAAGTTAAGTTGCAGGGATTTATGCATTTGTTGATTATCTACTTTGTGAGCTACACACAGTAAATATTCAACCCCAGACTGTCACCTCTGCAACTTCCACACTTAGCCCCCCAGCCAATGTTCTGTCTCATTTTTTTTGTAAGTTGTGGGCAACAAATTATGAAGACAGAGCATACACATACAAGGTTTGCTGTTATAATCAAAATTTACAACTAAATTAACCTGACACATATTTATTGATGTGCATAATTGTTATTGTGCTTGGTGGAAATTAGGCATAAATTGTAAACAGTTTACATAATGCCTGTAATTAGAATTACTTCCATACAGTTAAACCAAATTCTCAGTTTCTTCCCTCAGTTTGTCAGCTCTTGTATATCCCTCATCTGTATCCACATTAGGAGCACAGATACTGAGTTGGCGTTAATCATCACCTTCAAGTACCTGTTATTGCTAGAAGGTAAGATCTGGGGTCTTCTTGCCCAACAGTTATCTCTGGCTGCCACCCATATAGCTCTTCATCTGAAGTGCCCATCAAGAGCCAGCCCTCTCTTATGAGGTCTTCTCCCAAACACAGAGGGTGCTCCCTGCCCCCTTCCAAAGGATTTCCATTGTGGACAGAGGAGATAAACCTGACTGGTGGTGGCAAGATAGGGGGAAAATGAGTTCTGATCTCATTACCTGGAATTGCAGGGCAAGTGGATCACAAGGTAGGAAAATGACTGAATTTAGGATACACCTACCCCCCGTCCCTGCCCCAGATCCTATGGGATGACTAATATATAACTGTCTTCACAGCTGTCCTCAGTGGGATAGATTCATACTAGAAAGAAAAACCTGCTTCCACCTAATTCTTGAAACATCTCTCCTCATTCAATGAAGCTATTGCCTCAAATGCCTTTAAATTCCAGACATGTGTTGTTTTTTTTGCCATTAAAAAAATGTTTTTAAAAAACTCGCAAGGAAGCCAGCATATTGATGGGTATACTTGTTAGTAGACTAAGCTTTAGAGTCAGATAGACCTGGATGCTACAACTTGCTAGCAGTGAAATTTTGGTATTTACCCTCTTGAACTTCAACTTCGTCATCTGTAAAATGGTGATACTAATAGTGTCTATCTCATATTACTGTTACAAAGATATGATGGGATCATCTATATAAACATTAGTACACTGACTATTAGTTGTAAATTAGTACATTAGTACTAATTAGTACTAATTAGTACATTAGTACACTGGACTATTAGTTGTAGTTGCAGAGTAAAATTTCATAACTATTAGTTGCATTTATTATTATCGTGGTTATTGTTGCTTTTAGCTATAGTCTTGGCTTCCTCATTACTGTGATCATCCCTCAATTGTTTACTTTTGCAGGAAGCAGAACTGTAGGAAATGAATGTATGAAATGCTAGTGGTAAAAGCTGGATGTTAAAGCCGCAGAATGACCTTAAATCAAACAGAACAGAACAGATGGCTCAGACCCTCATCTATATTCCAATTTTGTTAGAGGAAGTTTGGTGCCGACCTGGTACATGGTGAAAGCTGACATTTAGAGGAGAGTAAAGCCAGCTCAGATTAAAATGATCTTTAGAAACATTCGTTTAATCACCAAAAATGTATTAATTAAACCTCAATGCAAGGCACTGGGAAGACAGAAGTGATATAGACAAGCTATTTTAGAAGAGGAGGGAGAACATGTGCAACAAGTATAACAAGGAGACTAATAGAGGGGTATCCATGACACAATGGTAGCACCCAAGATGGGTGAAGTATGATACTTCTCTCTGCTTAGGAGGATCAGGAAACTTCTTTCAGAAGAAAAAAACAAAACAGTTGTTTAAGTGAGTGTAGATATGTATGAAATGATATAATATGTATTTTTTAAAAACCTTGTGTCAGTAAAGATGCATTGTCCCATTCAGCTGAATTTCTTGAACTGATTTTTTACCTCCTAAAATAACATGGATTCCATGGCCACTATTCTAATTACCATTCCTCCATAACAAAGTACCCCAAATTAGTGGAATAAAAATAATTCAATTATGCTTAGGAATTCTGTGGGTCTGGAATTTGGACAGGTCACAGCAGGGATGGCTTGTCTCTGCCTCACAATGTCTGGGTCCTCAGCTTGAAAAATTTTATGACCAGAGGGGATCAGACAGCTAGGAAGTGGGATCATTTAGAGGCATCTTTAATCACCTATCTAGCAATAGATGCTAGTTGCCACTGTCACCTTCTATTAGTCCTCTGGTCATGCTAAATAGGTCAAAGTGTCATAGCTCTTTCATATTTAAAGGGAAGGGACATAGAGATCCCACTTTTTTTTTGAGGACCAAATGTCTACATTTATTTACATGTGAAATGTGTTTAATACAGTTATGATGGATATAGTGCATAACAGCTGACAGCAGCAAGACTTTTTGAAGAACCCAACATTGACTACAGGATACCATGCAAGTATCTGTATATACACAAAAGAATTTATTTTCTTAAGAAAAAGTACAAACATGTTTAGGGATGAATACAAGATACAAATGCCAAAGTAACACAAACCAAAAACCAAAAATAGAACTGTCCCAGAAAACTATAAATGGAAGTGACACTTCAATAACTACCGATAGTAAATATATTTATGAAAATGACCGAATTAATCCTGGGTGGCTCAGTGCTGAATCTAACAGCCAGTTGCCATGCACAGGCTGCTGCATTGATAAGTTGGTGGGTGAGGTTGTGCATCACAACTCTAAGTACCAGAACATTTTACAGTAGCACCCAGAACAGGAAACACCAACTCTTTAGACAGCAAAGGGTTAAGTCGACTGTGATTTTTGTCTTCGTGTTGAGCCAGACAGATATTTGGTATCTTTAGTTGTTGTCTCATGACAAAAGCTTGATTATATAAATGTATTGGTCTAACCACATATTTGTAACTTTTACAGTAGTACAGCTCTTTCATTAACTTTATCTCCTTGTATTCTTCGAGCCAGCCTTGCAAATTTGACCAGAAAATAACCAGCCCCCATTTTTACCTTTAGAATACCCTTCTTCCCCATTCTAAGATGGGGTCAAGGAAATCCACATTCCTTACTGGATTTCTGACCTAAGTTTTTACTCACCACCTGCAAGGCTGCTTTAAACACCAGTTGGAATGACTTGGAAAAGATGCCACACAGCGCAGGAGTGCAGATGTCTGCAATGCTCACCCCTGGACTTAGAGCAGGTGTATTGAGGATAGTGCTAAGACAATTAAATGTCCCCAGTGTTTTGAGACCCACAACCACCTACAATTTATGTAGTGAATTCTGAAAATTGAAAAACACTAAAAAAAAAAAATTATCTTAGCCTGTAATTAGTTAACTCATTTAAATCCATAACATAAAAAATGGTTTATTTGAATTCAGGAACTGCCCCTGTTATTAAGAAAGCTATCTTAAACAAACAATACAAAAAGAAAATTTCTCAACACCAAAAAAAAACCAAAAAAAAAACAAAACAAACTCAAAACATATTCTAATAAATACTGATACAAATATGAAACAAAGAGTATAAAAATTTATTCATTTAAATATATACAAATTCTTTTAAACTCAAATATTGTTGGTTTCTAAAAAATTTTTTTTTTAATTTATTGGGGTGACAACTGTTAGTAAAATTACACAGATTTCAGGTGTACAATTCTGTATTACATCATCTATGAATCCCATTGTGTGTTCACCACCCAGAGTCAGTTCTCCTTCCATCACCCTTTGATCCCCCTTACACTCATTTCCCACCCTCCACCCCCCTTACCCTCTGGTAACCACTAAACTATTGTCTGTGTCTATGAGTTCTTGTTTCTCATTTCTTTGTCTTGTTCTTTTGTTGTTTTTGGTTTATATACCACATATCAGTGAAATCATAAGGTTCTCTGCTTTTTCTGTCTGACTTATTTCGCTTAGCATTATACTCTCAAGATCCATCCATGTTGTCACAAATGTTCCTATATCATCTTTTCTTACCACTGAATAATATTCCATTGTGTATATATACCACAAGTTCTTTATCCATTCATCTATCGAAGGACATTTTGGTTGTTTCCATGTCTTGGCCATCATAAACAAAGCTGCAATGAACATTGGAGCACACGTGTTTTTATGTGTAGATGTTTTCAGATTTTTTGGGTAGATACCCAGGAGAGGGATTGCTGGGTCATATGGTAATTCTATTCGTAATTTTTTGAGGAACCTCCACACTGTCTTCCATAACGGCTGCACCAGTCTGCATTCCTAGCAACAGTGTATGAGGGTTCCTTTTTCTCACAGCCTCTCCAAGACTTGTTATTATTTGTCTTGTTGATGACGGCCATTCTAACTACACCAGTTATTCTTGAGCTGAAGACACTCCAGACCTTTAACTTCCACTCTAAAATCGCAATGGCTCTCTCTTTTCTTCAGCTGCCACTACCATCAGCCAAGGGCTGAGAGTTTCCATTAATTCTCTATGTGTCTCTATACTAGGCTGACTTTATTCTAAAGAACTTTCTTCTCAATGGATACATTAATTGATTAATTGAGGTTGTTTTTGCTACTTCTGAATATATATAGTGAATTGTATTACCAACTAGATGGCTTAATAAGATCCATATTAATAAATAGATAAGTATAGTCAAGTTTCTCATTTAAATGACATTTGCATTACCCTTGTGATTCTGTTTAAGGTATCAATTTACCAAACATATCCTTTCTACCCCAGCTGCAGGAGAGGGAAGAACTCGGACTGCTAGGGCTCCGCTCATGGCCCACAGGGCTCAGGGGACAGCACATAACACGGCTGAACCCAATGCTCATGGCAGAGACCTCCGAGCAAAGACTGAGGGAAAAAAGCTGAAAACGATGGTTTAAGCCCTCACTGCCGAGCAGAGAATGGAAGCCTTAGGCACTGAGACTAGCCGCCGCCTCCCTACCCTCCCAGAGCTCGCCCTGCCCCCACCTGCCCGGTGCTAGAAGCGGAACAGCAGCAATGTCAGATCAAAAGAACAGAATATTTGCTGTTCTGAGAACTGTGGACCACAGACACAGATTCGCAGCCCAACTACTTCCGGCAAAGGGGAGGGAGCTGTGGAAGCAGGATCAGGCTGTGGTGGTGGTCGCCAACATTGCTCTGGGCCACTTCTCACAACTCACCCCTACCCTAGCCCCACCTATCTGGGCGGATCCCTGCAGGAGTAAACAGAATTGCTGAAACATACGGGATCTGAATCTGGTGCAGGAAGAGCTTTGGAACTTCAAAAGTTCTCCGCATACCCACACGGACACTGCGCCTTGTGACCCAAGTGAACTATTAACAGAGGAGAAGCCCATGTCCCAGGGAATCCCCCCAATGTGTGAGAAGCTGGAATACTTCAGAGAAAACATAGCACTACCGTGTGAGAGAAATAAAAGTCTGCAGTCGGCGAGAAAATAAAACATTCTACCAACAAGTACTGGAAAACAAAAGAAAGACCTCTTCCTATCAACCTGTTGCAGAGGCCACTCCTGTAGATGTCTAGGAAGAGAAATAATAAATCAGTAATTGCCATGAATAACCAAGGCAGCATGACAGCTCAGGAAGAAAGTGAAAAGTCTCCAGAAAATGAATTTTAAGACATGGAAATATGTGACTTAAATAAGAGAGAATTTAAGATTGCAGTTCTGAAAAAACTCAACAAGATGCAAGAAAACACAGAAAGGCAGTTTAATGAACTCAGAAACACAATCAAAGAACAACATGAGCATTTTACGAAAGAGATTGAAATTTTGAAAAACAACCAAATAGAATTTCTGGAGATTAAGAACTCAATAGAAGAAATTAAGAATGAAATAACCAGCTTAGGTAGTAGAGTTGACCAGATGGAGGAAAGAATCAGTGACATCGAAGATGGAAACCTGGAAAATACACAGATGGAAGAAGAAAGAGACTTGAGAGTTAAAAGAAATGAAAGAACTCTCCAAGAACTTTCTGACTCCATCAGAAAGAGCAATATAAGAATAGTGGGCATACCAGAAGAGAAGAAAGAGAGAAGGGAACAGAGAATATATTGAAACAAATTGTCGATGAGAACTTCCCAAACTTGTGGACAGAACCAGATCCTTGAATCCAAGAAGCAAATAGAGCACCTAATTACCTCAATCCCAACAGGCCCTCTCCAAGGCACATTGTATTGAAGCTGTCAAAAATCAACGACAAAGAAAGAATCCTCAAGGCAGCCAAGGAAGAGAAGACGGTAACCTACAAAAGAAAGCCCATTAGATTATCATCAGATTTTTCAGCAGAAACTCTACAAGCCAGGAGGAAGTGGAACCAAATATTCAAACTATTGAAAGAGACAAATTATGAGCCAAGAATAATATATCCAGCAAAGATACCTGTAGATATGAAGGAGGAATAAAGTCCTTTCCAGACCTACAGAAGCTGAGGGAATTTTCTAATACATGACCTGCACTAGAAGAAATACTAAAGGAGGCTATTCAACCACCATCAATAGGGGCAATTTGTGGCAACCAAAACATAAAAAGGGGGAGAGAAAAGGCCTGAACCGGAATATGGGAATGGAGAAAGTAAGCGTGCTGAAGAAAATGGAATACTCTAAATATCAAATTTTTTTTACATAAACTTAAGGGTAATCACTAAAAAAACCCCCCAGAACTGCAATATATGCTGTAATTAAAGAAGAAACAGAGGGAAACATCATAGAATACCACCACACAGAAATAATGGAAAACAACAAAAAGGCAAAGAAACAATGGAGACTCAGCCTTACCAGAAAACTAAGATAGAATGACAGGAAATCCTCACATATCAATAATCACCCCAAATGTAAATGGACTGAACTCACCAATAAAAAGGCATAGAGTAGCAGATTGGATCAAAAAACTAAACCCAACCATATGCTGTCTCCAAGAGACACATTTCAGCTACAAAGACAAGCGTAGACTCAAAGTGAAAGGGTGGAAATTGACACTCCAAGCAAATGGTACCCAGAGAAAATCTGGTGTAGCCCTTATGATATCAGATGAAAGAGACTTCAGGGTGAAGAAGATAGCAGGAGACAAAGATGGACATTTCATAATGGTAAAGGGGACTATACAACAAGAAGACATAACAGTCATCAATATTTATGCCCCCAATCAGAGAGCACTGAAATATACCAAGCAACTACTAACAGAACTAAAGGGAGAAATTGACCAAAACAGAATTACATTAGGGGACCGAAATATGTCATTGACAGCTATGGATAGATCATCCAAATAGAAAATAAATAATGAAACAGCAGCCCTAATTGACACATTAGATGAAATGGGCATAATTGACATTTATAGAGCACTTCATCCTAAAACATCAGACTATACATTCTGTTCTAGTGTACATGGAACATTCTCAAGGACAGACCATATATTGGGACATAAAACTAACCTCAGCAAATTTTAGGAGACTGAAATCATACCAAGCATATTCTCTGATCACAAGGCTTTGAAATTGGATATCAAATGCAAAAAGAAAGCAGGAAAAAACACAAATACATGGAGATTAAAAAACATACTTTTAACGAACGACCAGGTCAAAGAAGAAATTAGAGGAGAGATCAAAAGATACATAGAAACAAATGACAATGAAAATACATTGTACCAAATTTTTTTGCATGCAGCGAAAGCAGTTTTAAGAGGCACATTTATATCATTACAGGCCTATCTCAAGAAACAAGAAAAATCCCAATAAATAACCTCATGTTACACCTTTAAAGAAGTAGAAAAAGAATAACAAGTGAAACTGAAGGTCAGCAGAAGAAAGGAAATAACAAAAATCAGAGCAGAACTAAATGAAATAGAGAACAAAAAGACAATAGAAAAAATTAATCTGATAAAGATCTGGTTCTTTCAAACGATTAACAAAATTGAAAACTCTTGGATAGATTCACTAAGATAAAAAGAGAGAAGACACATAAGTAAAATCAGAAATGAAAAAGGGGAAGTTATCACGGACACCACAGAAATACAAAGGATCATCCAAGAATACTATGAAGGACTATATGCCACCAAATTCAATAACCTAGAAGAAATGGACAAGTTCTTCGAAACATGTAGCCTTCCAAGGCTGAACCATGAAGAACTGGAAAATCTAAACAGACAGATAACCAGTAACGAAATTGAATCAGTCATCCAAAACCTTCCCAAAAGCAAAAGTCCGGGACCAGATGGCTTCACTAGTGAATTCTATCAAACCCTCAAGGAGGATCTAATACCAATCCTGCTCAAACTCTTCAAAAAATCGAAGAAGAGACAGTACTCCCTAACTCATTTTATGAGGCCAACATTACCCTGATACCAAAACCTGGTAAGGAGAACACAAAAAAAGAAAACTACAGACCAATATCTCTGATGAATATAGCTGAAAAAATCGTAAACAAAATTCTAGCAAATTGAATACAACAATGCATTAAAAAGATTATTCATCACGACCAACTGGGGTTCATCCCCGGGGCACAAGTATCGTTCAACATCCACCAATCCATCATTGTGATACATCACATAAACAAAATAAAGGACAAAAATCATATGATTATATTAATGATGCACAAAAAGCATTTGATAAGATACAACATCCATTTATGAATAAAACACTTAATAAAATAGGTATAGGAGGAAAATACCTTAGCATAATAAAGGCCATGTATGACGAGCCCTCAGCTAATCTCATAATTAATGGTGAAAAACTGAAGCCCTTTGCTCTACATCCAGGAACATGACAGGGCTATTGCTTATCACCTCTGTTTTTCAACATAGTGTTGGAAGTCGTTGACAGACTAATCAGGCAAGAGAAAGAAATAAAAGGCATCCAAATTGGGAATGAAGAAATTAAATTATCACTCTTTGCAGATGGCATGTTGCTATATATAGAAAACCCTAAACACTCCACCGAAAAGCTATTAGAAACAATCAACGAATACAATAAAGTTGTTGGCTACAAAATCAACGTACAATAGTCCATTGCATTCCTATATACTAACAATGAAATCTCAGAAAAAGAAATACAAAAAACAATTCCTTTTGCAATTGCAGCAAAAATAATAAAATACCTAGGAATAAACTTAACCAAGGATGTGAAGGACCTATATGCTGAAAACTACAATTCATTTTTGAAAGAAATTGAAGACACAAAGAAATGGAAAGACATTCCGTGCTCATGGATTGGAAGAATCAACATAGTTAAAATGGCCATATTACCCAAAGCAATATGCAGATTTAACGCAATCCCCATCAAAATCCCAACGGCATTTTTAAAAGAAATAGTACAAAAAAATCATCAGATTTGTTTGGAACCACAAAAGACCCTGAATAGCTAAAGCAATCTTAAGGAAAAAGAACAATACTGGAGGTATCACACTCCCTGCCTTTAACTTGTACTACAGGGCTACAATAATCAAAACAGCATGGTGTTGGCAGAAAAACAGACACATAGACCAATGGAATAGAATTGAGAACCCAGAAATAAAACCACATAAATATGGACAGATAATTTTTGACAAAGAAGCTAAAAACATACAATGGAGGAAAGACAGCCTCTTCAATAAATGGTGCTGGGAGAAATGGATAGCCACGTGCAAAAGAATGAAATTGGAGTGCTATCTGTCACCATGTACCAAAATTAATTCAAAATGGATCCAAGACTTAAGCATAAGACCTGACACAATAAACTACATAGAAGAAAACATAGGTACTAAACTTATGGACCTTGGGTTCAAAGAGCAGTTTATGAATTTGACTCCAAAGGCAATGGAAGTAAAAGCTAAAATAAACGAATGGGACTATATGAAACTCAAAAGCTTCTGCACAGCAAAAGAAACCATCGACAAAATAAAGAGGCAACCAAATGAATGGGAGAAGATTTTTGCAAACAGTGCCTCTGATAAGGGGCTAATATCTAAAATTTATAAGGAAGTCATGAAACTCAACAACAGAAAAACAAACAACCCAATTGATAAATGGGCAGAAGATCTGAAGAGACATTTCTCCAAAGAGGACATAGAAATGGTAAATAGACATATGAAAAAATGCTCAACATCACTAATCATCAGAAAAATGCAAATAAAAACCACAATGAGATATCACCTCACCCCAGTCAGAATGGCTATCATCAACAAGACAAATAGTAACAAGTGTTGGAGAGGCTGTGGAGAAAAAGTAACCCTCATACACTGTTGGTGGGAATGCAGACTGGTGCAGCCGTTATGGAAGGCAGTGTGGAGGTTCCTCAAAAAATTATGAATAGAATTAACATATGACCCAGCAATCCCTCTCCTGGATATCTACCCAAAAAATCTGAAAACATTTATCCATAAAGACATGTGTGCTCCAATGTTCATTGTAGCTTTTTTTACGGTGGCCAAGACATGGAAACAACCAAAATGTCCTTCGATAGGTGAATGGATAAAAAAGTTGTGATATATATACACAATGAAACACTATTCAGTGGTAAGAAAAGATGATATAGGACCATTTGTGACAACATGGATGGATCTTGAGTGTATGATGCTAAGCGAAATAAGTGAGACAGAAAACGCAGAGAAACTTATGACTTCACTGATACGTGGTATATAAACTGAAAACAACAAAAGAACAAGACAAACAAATGAGAAACAAATACTCATAGACACAGACAATAGTTTAGTGGTTACCAGAGGTTAAAGGGGTTGGGGGGTGGGAAATGAGGGTAAGGGGGATCAAATATATGGTGATGGAAGGAGAACTGACTCTGAGAGGTCAACACACAATGGGTTTTATAGATGATGTAGTACAGAATTGTACACCTGAAATCTATGTAATTTTACTAACAATTATCATCCCAATAAATTAAAAAAGATGTAATCAATACAATTATTAATAAAACATTTTACATTAGAAAAAAGAAAAAAAAACAAAAAAATTGTTGACCTTGGACCAACTTTTGTTCATATTAAATAAAATGTAAGATGATTAAAAAGAAAAAAATGAAGAAAGCCAGCTCTCCACGTGTAGTGCAGACATTTCTTGGTGATGTGGATCTGGAAGTGCACCTAACCTGCAGATGGCCCCACAGCTGGGGCAGGTGTAAGGAGATCTGTGCTGATGGATTCTCTGGTGTGATTCATTGCTGCACAGGTTAGGAAGCAGCGTCTGATAGATAGTGCAAGTGTTGTGCCCACTTGTATCTGCGGCCTACTGGAAATGTGTAGCCAGCAATGTCCCAGCCTGGAAAACTTCATTATACTCCAAATGTTTCAGACTATGCCTGCTGAGCTTGTATGGGTCTTCATCCAGAGGAATAGCTGGAATGATGGGTGTGCTTGAAGGAGCTGGTATAATGGTCCCAGTTATACCAGACTGAATTTTAGTTACAGTGTGTGTGCTGGCCTCCACAGAGCTTGGGGAGTGAAGTTGCTGCAGAAGTATTGCTTGACGAAGAAACAATCACTTGATCTGCTGGGACTGACTTTAGAATAAAGTGGGGGCACTGCATGGTGACTCCCTTTTCCTTATGCCTGTGGGCATGGGAGAGGAGACTGCACTTGTGAAAAAACAAGTGTCTTTGTACAGTGGTTACATGTTACTTTTATTCGCATGCTGTGTCTGTCATAGTGTTGAGTCAGGCTCTTTTCAAGAGCGAAGGAGTCGCCACACTCCAAGCATTTATACCCACAGGTGGGTAACGTGATGCCTACATTAGCAGGAGGACTGAATTTGGGGATGTAAACTGGAACTGGGTTGATTCTACTCAGCACCTTGTTGAAAGCTTCCATCACAGAGCTCTGCAAGGAGGACACCACCTGGACTCCAGACCTTTATGGGTGGTTGTGAGGCTGCTGCATTGATTATTGCCTGCTTTATTTGCTGTTGAGGTTTGGTTACTACTAGGCGAAGCTCGGAAGTGGCCTAGGTGCTCTGAGGCAGAAGGTTAAGGTTGGTGAGGTGCACAGTCTTTGGCACGAGTTTGGCATTGGCCAGTCTGGATGCCAGCACCACAGTAGTTTGCTGCTGGATGGCCTTGGGCAGCTTTAATGATGGCACTGCTGGTCCTCTGTACAGAGGCAGCAGAGATGATCGTGGCTTTCACCATTGTGTTCTTAGCAAACTTCAGATTAATGACTTGAGATCCCGCCATCTTCATGGTGGACACTGAGAGGAAGGCAGTGGCCACAGACTTAACAGTGACCTGTTTGGGGTTCAGCTCTGCAGGGCCACTGCGTTGGTAACAACTACTGACTGCAGAGGTGCTCTGGGGGAGAGGAAAGGATGACAGCTGAAGTTGGAGATGACAGAAGCAACCTCATGGACGCCATCACGGGCCCTGACTGCTCAGGAGGCTTTTTGCTAGAGGCAAAATCAACTTCTGGCAATACCCTTGTCACTGTTCTCTTTATTTTCCCAGATGATGTCTTAATGGTTTTTATACGGACTTTGGGAATTGCTGGTGTCGATCCTGAAGGGGATGATGGAGATCCCTTGCTGCTGTTTTCACTTGAAACGCTCCTGGAGCTATCCAGCTGCTTTAGGGATGCTGTTTTTCATCCCATCAATAAGACTCTGGGATTCAGTAGAATTTTCAAGGGCTCTAGGACTATCATTTACTTCCTTTGGTAAGGGAGAGGATTCCGGTGAATTGCTCACTTGTTCTTTACAGGAGTCTGAAGCAGCCTTTTTAGCACTAAGGGCTGCAATTGTAGCTATGCATGAAGAAAGTTTGGAGGATGGCTTTGACCTTGACGGTGTTGTGCTGTCAAGGGTAGTATCATTCTTCTCAGAGTTCAGCTTCCCATCATGGACCCTGTTTTCAAGCACCTTTTCAGAGTTTTCCTTCAATTCATTCTCCACTTTTATAACTTTAAAAAGTTCATAAACACTCAGATTTATAGAATTTGTTTTTGTTTCTCTTAACAACTTTGTTTTTATCTATATTGCCTGAAGTAGAGATTTCAGTTTTGCTTAAATTTTCCCTTGCAAGTGCCTTTAGTTTATCATAGGTTGGGGAACCAACCCTGTCAACACATTTGATCTAAAAGTTGAACACATGTCCATTTTATCAGGGGGGTCATCCACCTCTATCTTCTCATCATCATCAAACTCTTCAGCACTTGACATAGGGATAAACTGGTTGAAAGTTGAGTCTTTTAAAGTCACCTCTGAGGTAGGCATATCTCCTTTCAAGGACTTTGATCCATTTTTACTGTAACTGTCAAGAGAGGACACTATGAGAAACCTATTATGTATGCCACTGCCTGTGGGATTGTGCCCATCTTTCTTCACACCCCCAGAGGAATTGATTTTCCGAAGGTTCTTCACAATAACATGGATGCCAATGTCAGAAGAGGATGGCAGTGTGGGAGTCATCATCTACATGAGTATTCTGTTTGATGTGGCTTTCCTGCTCATCGTGTCCAGATTCAATAGCTGCTTTAGGATCGACCACATCTAGGATGTCAAATGCTCCCAGGAGTTTGTCAAAGTCTGGGGTCTTCATATCCCCCATGGTTATGAATTTGATCAGATGTTCTTGTGAACTTTGACCTTTGGGAAAAACTTTGGACCAATGGTTCAGTTACTGTCACACGGTTGCATTCTGTGCAAAATTGAAAGAGTTAAAAGCAGACCCAGTCAACAGGCCTTTTGGCCTTCATAAAAGTCAGAAATATACCCAACACCCTTTAATAGCTTCTAAAAGGAAAAGTACAAAATAGAACATAGCCCCCTTCCTGGGGTTGGCCTTTGCAGCCGTCAAGTCCAGGCTTCTGGACGTCAGCTTTGATGAACTTTGTTCAGCGCAGTGCCACCGGCTGCTACTGCCGTGGCTGCTGTTGTCATAGTGGTGGCAGCGGCTGCAGCAGCTTCCATGTTATGGGCATGTCATCTGCATTTCTGCTGCCTGGGTCTGTGTGTGCTTGTGCTGTGGATCAGCCTTGCCGTTAACCTGACCTGGGCCCTGCAACTCCCCAGGCACTGCACTCTATGCTGCACCTTGGCGGCAGCAGCTTGACAGCCGGTGATGCCGGGGCTTACCGCTGGGGGTGCTGGCCCGGGTGGTGGGCTAAGATCCCACTTCTTAACAGGAGGAATATTGAGGACTTTGAAGATGTGAAATAAAACCTATAGACCTTGTATAGATGTCACTTCTGTCTCCCCAGGGACTGTGAACCAGAACACCTCTATATAGCTTCTCCATGTAATTGGGTTTCCTTTACATCATGGTGGCCTCAGCATAGTTGGACTTCTTACATGTTATCTAAGTGCCCCCAAAGCAAGTTTACAGCAAACAAGGCAAAAGCTGCATCGCTTTTTATGAATAAGCCTTGAAATTCACTCCCTACATTGTAGGTGCTACTGTTGTGCCCAGTGCCCTTGTCATGCTCTATTGGTCCAAGCTATCACACGCCCTTTGAGATTAGGGAGAGGACTTCAATCCTATCTTTTGATAGGGGGATATCAAATAACTTGTGGATATTTTTCAAAACCTCTTTAGCCACTCACCTATCAAAGCCACAACCACTGAAGGGCCACCCATTGACTAATCAAGGGGTGAGAATTCAAAAGGCATTTATTCATTCATTTATTCAATATGAAGGTCAGACAATTCAGTTTGTGAACTTATCCTAGAAACAGTGTTACACACCTCATTGCTGAAGATCACTACGGTCACCTTCTCAGTACTCCCCTTGGGAAGCTATGCACTGATACCAGCGCCTAGTCCACCCTTCAAAGCAATTTTGGAACTCTTTCTGGAATGGCCATCAGAGCTCTCATCATATTACCCTTGATGTCCTGAATGCTTTCAAAATGTCTTCCTTTCAATATTTCCTTTATCTTCAGGTAAATAAAGAAGTCATTGGGGGCCAGATCAGGTGAGTAGGGGGGGTGTTCTAATGCAGTTATTTGGTTTTGTTTGTTTGTTTGTTTTTTGTTTTGCATCAGCTTTATTCAACTGTTTCTCTTTTTTTCTTTTTTTATTAGTTTCAGGTGTACAAAACAATGTAATAGTTAGACATTTATCATTTATATCCCTCACAAAGTGATAACCCCCCTCTCCCAATCTACTACCCCTCTGACATCGCATACAGCTGTTACATTTCCACTGTCTCTATTCTTAAGGCTGTACTCCACTTCTTGTAACTATAATATACACAATTATAGTTGACATTCATTATTGTTCAGCTTCAGTCAGACAGAGAAAGACAAATACCATGTGATCTCACTTATATGTGGAATCTAAAGAAAAGAATAAATGAACGAACTAATCAGAAACAGTCTCAGAGACATAGAGGAAAAACTGAGGGTTGCTAGATGGGAGGGGGTTGGGGATAAGGGGGAAGGTGAGGGGATTAGAAAGCACAATCCATAATCACAAGATTGCCATGGGGATACGAAAGTCAATTTGGGGAACGTAATCAATAATGTTGTAAAAATTTTGTAGGGTATCCGATGCAGTTATTTGTTTACTGGCCAAAAACTCTCTCATAGACAATGCCCTGTGAGCTGGTGCATTGTCATGATGGTAGAGCCATGAATTGTTGGTGAAAAGTTCAGGTCGTTTTTTCTTTTTCCCATAACCTTTCAGCACTTCCAAATAGTAAACTTGGTTAACTGTTTGTCCAGTTGGTACAAATTCATAATGAATAATCCCTCTGATATCAAAAAAGGTTAGCAACATCATTGCAACAAGTTCACAAACTTAATTGTCAGACTGCATATGATGAAGTTGGGACAAACTCTTAGCAATTTAACAGGTCCATTCCTCCTTATCCTGCCTTCTACTTCTATTAGGCAGCCCTTGTTTCCCTTCACATTGCTTATTGTCAGAAGGATTTTAGAAAGGGAAATGCGGCAACTAAGTAAAACGAGAAGGAAATATGGTTCTTGCAGAAAGAATAAGGTAGATCCAGTCTGGTCTTATTGTTTGGACTGCCAGTGAAAGCCAGATGTAGTTTCCAAAAGTTGCTCAATCAACTAATATATGAAATACCTTGGTGCTCAGCTTGTGTATTGCTTGCCAAAGATGATAGTAAACTGAAATCCTGACAAAACCGAGAAGCCTCAGAAGTTTGGCTCATGTCTTCTACTTTCAGGTGTCAGATTACTGTATAGTTATTCAGATACCTTCTTGGTCAATAGTTCTTTACTATATCAAAGCATGAATGGGTCCAATGACATACAATGATGATGTTAAAGATGATGCTAATGATGATAACTACTAATAATGATGATAACTACTAAAATAATAACGTGTATTGAATATCTCTTATGTGCCCAGGAATTTACATGCATTATCTCTTTTAATCCTCATAACATCCTAGTGAGGTAAGGTAGATATTAGTATTCCCATTTTACACATGAAGGATCTAAAGACCAGGGAGGCTTTTTTAGTTCAGTTATCTAAGTCTACAGAGCCAGAACCCACAAGCTAGTCTGACTGGTGAGCCCACTTTTTTAAGCTTTATGAAATACTGTAATTCTTCCAGATAACAAAATATACAATCAGGCACCTGAAAATTTTGCACGTGGAATGACCCTCAAGCTGAATGTTTACCCTAATTTGTCACTTTTGTCCAGACACCTGGCTTCATATAGGCCAAACTGAACTGTGGCCTTTGCAAATGTATCTACCCTTTCCCAAGGCATTGCCTTCACACTGAAATTCAGGTTTTTCTCGAAGGATTTCTTATTTGCATTCTGGTTTAAGAAACAAGACCTTAAGCTCACACAAACCACCATTTCGAGCTTCAACTATCCTTGGAAAGCATGGCATGTAATCAGCCTCCTTAAGTACTTTGAATTAAGTGATACGCTGAGAACAGCTTGCTTTTAATAGATTTCCTTACCTGATCTCAATGGGGACCTGTCTCAGGTATGAAAAAGAAGAAACCCAATTAGCTCTAATTGCTGCTCTCCATGGATGTGTTGCCTTCTCATTGGCAGATGGCAGCTGGTGTTGTGGAGGAGGCAATGACTCTTAAATTTTCCAGGTGAAGATACCCTCACCCTTTTCCTTCACCACATTTCTTCCCCCATGCATTCTACACCCACATATCTCCAAACTTATGACTCCATAGTTAAGAATATGGGTATTAGAAATTGATGATCTCCCCAAAAGAGTTCAGTCCCATTCCCAGAAAGTCAGGACATTCAATCTTTCCTTGGCTTAGTTTAGTTGAACAAATATTTACTGGGTGCAAGCTCTCTGTCTGAGACTGTGATAGACTGGATAATTTTCAAGGTAATTACACATGAACCTTATTCTTTTTGTTCCCAGAAAAATGCTATATACATAGTAGGTTTTTATATTTAAATGTATACTTTACATATTTATATGTTAAATTTATATTTAACAAATATGTTAAAATATGGATGGATGATATAATAAGTATGTATGGTGTCAGATGGGTATTAGATTTATAAGGTGATCACTTCGTAAGTTTATATAAATGTCTAATCATTATGTTTTACACCTGAAACTATTAGGTGGTGTAAATGTAATTGCAGTTTAAAAGGTTAAAAATAATTGCAAAAACTACAATTACCTTTGCACCAGCCTAATAATATATTGTATGTCAACATAATTGAAAAATTAAAAAAAAATTATATGGATAGATGGATGGATGAATGAATGAATGATTTAAGCTGCCTTTCCAAAAGCAAGGTAATCCTCTAACTCTAAGAGAAAAATGCTGAAGATTCTCCATTCCTCACTATAAATTCTACCATTAAATTTGCCCCAAGACAAATCTCAGACATTGAGAACTGGAAGTACCCTTAAGACATTATATAGCTCAGCCTCTACTTTAGATAGGTAAGCAACTACCCTGTAGGATAAATAGTAGCACTATATTATAGAAGAACAATTGACTACGAGTCAAAAACAGGTCTGACCCATCCACTAACTTTAGTCAAGTCATTTAATAATTGTATTTATTTTTAAAATGTTTATTTGAATACCTATTCTGTGTCAGGCCCCATTCTAGATGCTGAGAAGAGCTGGAGGTGAAAATGGGGGTAGAGACAGAAATGAATAAGACACGTTCTTTGTCTTTAAGAACTCATTATTAAGTGGAGAGCCAGATACACAAGCAAAAAAAAAATACTGTATAATGTGATCAACGCTAACATAGAAATATATGCAAAGTGCTTTAGCAGAATAGGGAAAAAAGGTTTAACTTTAGAGGTGTGGTCAAGGGTCAGGGAATGCTTCACAGAATTTGTGACACTTGACATTTGATATTTGAGTTGGGCTTTGAAGGATGAAAGCAAGTTAATCCAGGAGAAGTAAGGCAGAGTAAAAGTGGAAATAGTGTGTTTAAAGTCATGGAGTCATAAACAGTATGAGACCTTTATTCTGTTCTTAACTGGAGATCTTTGTGGTAGAGGTTGGTTAAACACAGGAAGAATGTAGACAAATTTCCATTGCAGAAAAAACACTCTGGTGACAGTGTGAGGAAGAGACTAGGAAACCATTCTCACTTCATGACCAGTCCCTTGGCAGCCTTTATGGTTGTACTGCTATGGTGGACTGAGAAGAACATCAGATATACAGCTCATAGTTTCCATCCACTCGGGTTTTCCAGTCTAGAAATGGGCACACTTCAAGTTGTTTGGAATTGTTATGCTCAGTGGATGTTGAGCTCCCTTATTTTGGATGATAGTAATAAATGTTAAATTAAACATCTATGCTATGCACATTTTTTGGTATTAGGGAACTGTGGGGAAAATACAAAAGTAATAACGACAAGATCCATGCCCTTAGAGAGCTTATAACTTACCTGTAAGAGAAGAGAAGCCTCTCAAGTGTCTAGAATTGCTTCCATGCTGTTATATAAAAGTGGGCTGTTTAACAGTTTTACTTTTTATATAATTTACAATAATTTGTTAAACTTTGATGACTTTTCAATAGGTAATTTATTTACAAGATTTCCACCTCAAAAGGTACACTTTCCCACCATTTAGTTTCTCTACCAAGAAGCAATCGATAGCACCTAATTCATATGCATCTTTCTAGAATAGTATGTGCATCTACAATTAAGTATATTGTTTCTTTTAACTGTTGTTACACAAATGGTGCCATATTATTATACACACTGAATTATAACTTGTTTTTGTACTTACAATATATCATAGAGATCTTTCCTTAGCAGCACATGCAGAGCTGACTCATTCTTTTATATTGCTTTTGTTTGTTTATGAATGTATTGTATTCTACTGTGTGAATGTGCTTTAATTTATTGAACTAGTTAGTTTGATTTTAATCGTTTGTTTTAATAAATAATGCTGGACTAAAAAACTAAAACAAGTTAGTCTCATGACATCTTCATCTCACGCATTTTTATCAAAACTTTTGGTAGAAAAAAGAGACTGACTGTGATTTAGGTTGCATTGCATTACTTTTCTCATTACCTCGCATCTAGCTCACGTTCCCCTAAGAAAAATAATGTCTTCCATGGTCCAAGACAACCATTTTGGATACTCCAAGATTCTGGGTTCCCCTCTGTTAGTAGAAATATCATGAATTTGGTGCTAAGCAAACCTTGGGCTCAAATTCATATTCTGGATTAATTACTGTCTGGCTGGATGGTCTTGAGCAAGTGAATTAATCTCTGGGACTCATTTGTGATATCTATAAAGTGGGGATAATAACGGTAGTTAGCTCACAGTGTTGCTGTGAGTATTTAGCACAATAATCCATGCAAACAAAGAACTTAGCATAGTGCCTGGCATCTACAAAATGTTCAACAAATGAAAGCTTAGCACACTTCCTGTTCATTAATATGGAGAAAGTTGATGGAACAAAGAAAAAACCATCAATTTAACAGTAACTATTCATGATACTATCGAAAGATTCCCACTTTGTTGGGGTTTTCAGAAAGTTCCAAGAACCAGCATAAAAATTAAATTATCTTTTGATAAGCTATATCTTCCTCACTACACCAATTCTCTCAGAGCTACCTTTACATACTTTTTCCTTAGGGTGTAAATCATATGATTGAGGGCAGAGGTACTCACTGTATACAGAAGAGAAAGTAATTTCAATAAGTCTTCATACTGAGGCCCTGATGGGAAGCCATAGACAATGCTCAGTGTCCCATAATATAGACTGACCACTGTCAGATGAGAGGAACAGGCAGAGAAGGCTCTTTGCTTCCTTGTGGTAGAAGGAATCCTCAGAATGGTGGAGATGATGCGAGTACAAGAAGCCAGAGTCAGCAGGAAGGGGTGTAAGGCAAATAAAAAGGTACATATAAAAGAAGTAATCTCAGCTACTTGAGTATCAATGCAGGCCAGTTTCATGATTGGCTTCAAATCACAGAAGAAGTAGTCAATCAATCTCATTGGCAGGACAGAATGTTAACCAAAACATGAGGACCATAAGAAAAATGGGTGCCAGAAATTCAGCCACCCAAGAGGCACCAACTAGCTGTAAGCAACCCCAGTGGTCCATGATGCTGGAGTAATGCAATGGGTTACAGATGGTTCTGTAGTGATCATAAAACATGACAGCAAGGAAGACGCTTTCTGTATCCACTAGGACAGCAAAAAAATAAAACTGACAAGCACAACCTGGGAAGGAAATAGGCACTTGAGCTGATAGCAATGTCCTCAACATCATGAGCCCATAATGGTACTGGTGTAGCCAAGCTCTAGGAAGGAGAAGTGGCCAAGAAAGAAATACATGGAGGTATAAAGGGAACGATCAGCTGACACCACAGTTAGGATTACAATGTTGCCAATGACAGTCACCACATAGATGACTAGAAATACCTCCAAAAAGAAGAAACTGAAGGCCATGGAGATGCCCCAAACCCCAAGGATAAATTCTGACATTTGAGTCATATTCTCTTCTTTGGTGCTAGCCAAGACTTGGATCTGAAAATAAGTAAGTAAATAAATAAATAAATAATATGAAGAATGCTATTTTTAGGAAAAAAAATCAAACTGCTTAGAGGCATCATACATATGAAGCATAACTGGTTTCTTTCTGGATGTTCAGAATTCTTAATTAATAAATTTGACCACAGTTCCCCAGGTGCTATTTGACGAGTTAATCTATGACTTCAAATATCCCATAATATATATAGAATTATGGGCCATTGAAACTGTGACTATGACACATAAATATGCACATTTTTCTTGCTATTTAATTTGAAAAAATAGAGGGAAAATGTTCTATCTCTGGAGATCTTAATCCGGTTATTTCTACTGCTACTAGTGGTATTATCATCAGAAATAAATATTCTGAATCACTTATGTGTAAATTGTATAAGTTATATGATTAAATCTGTTTCCAGTTTTGGAAATTCCATACCAGTTAAATTATATGAATTGTATTTCATCATGTCAAAGGATGTCTAATCCTTAAAACTTATTTTATAAAAAGTTCTCTAAACATTAGGAGAGGAGGCATAGTGGAGTAAGGTTGAACTAGTTATGGTAGGTAGATGGTATGGTATAGTAGGAAGAGATCTGATTTCAAATTCCAGCTTACAACTTAGTGGCTGTGTGTCTTTGAGTAAGTCACATAACTTATTTGACAGTCAGTTTCCTCATCTGTACAATAGCATATTAATTCTGTGGAATATGTTTTGCACAATCATCGGTCCATATTAGGCATTAAATGCATTCATCCACCCATTAAACCATATTTACTGAGTACCTACTATGTGTCAAAGTCTTTGAAATGTGCTTAGAATAAAATAGTGAAAAAGTCCATAATTTTTTTAAGTCAGGAATATTCACTGTGTCTTATGGAGTTAACATTTTAGTGGGAAAGAAAGTGTAAAAACAAGGAAAAAGACCCATTAAATAATTTTGAGGTGTCTACTATGAATATAAAATAAAACAAGGACTCAAATAGGAAATATGCTGTATGTATGTGTATTTGGGAGAAGGGTGTTCTGGTTAGTGTGGTTAAGAAAAGCCAAAATATTGAGAACTAAAAAATGGGAAGGAAATAGTCACGGAAGAGTTGGCAGTGGGAATGGGGAGAATATTCTAGTTGGAGGAAACAGGCCTTAAGGAAGGAATAATTTAGAGTGTTAGAAAAACTGAAACAAACTGAAAAAAAAACCAATATATAATGGAGGGAAGAATTGGAGGGAAAAAGACAGAAACAGAGAGAGATAGAGAGAGACAGAGAGATAAAGAAGAGAGTAGCAGGAAAAATAGGAAAGGGCCAGAGCATTCAGGTCCTTGTAGGCCATGCTACCTGTAGCACATGCACTATCAAAGGTAACTCCTGGGTTTGAGTAACTGGTACCATTTACTTAGGTGGTGATAATGTGGAGGGAAAGTTTAGGAAAAACACAAGTTCAGCATGGAGGAATTAAATTTGAGATGTTTATGAGAATTCTGAGTGGAGAGGAGAGACATACAGCTGGGTTTGAGAGTATGTAGCCCAGAGGAGAAGGCTGGGATGGGATATAAATTTATGAATCTTCAGAATATAGATAATATTCACAGTCATTAGAATGGATAATATAACATACAAAAAGATTATGGGTACAGAAGGATGGCCTACCCTAAGCTTAAGATCCTCATTGTCTTAGGCCTGACAGAAGATTGAAAAGGAGGAGTCAGTGAAGTAGGACAAAAACCAGGAGTAAATAGAATACAAAAGCCATGTTTCAAGAGAATTGCTGATTGTGTTAAAAGCCTTTGTGAAGTTAAGTTGAAGATACAAAATAGTCTCATATTTGGTTACACAGATAATAGATTCAGTGGGTAGTGGGAAGGGGAACAGAGAAACTGAGTGGTAACTATAGAGAAATGAACTTTGATCCTACCTTTATGCTGATGAGAATAACCCAGCATAGAGGGGATATTAATGATGCATACATAAATTAGAAGCTAATTTTGGGAGTGAAATCTTTTAAGAAAGTGAGAGGGTATGGGGTACAGAGCACATGTAGAGGGGTTAACGTTTGGTAAGGGCAAGAACACTTCCTCTTTTTAACAAGATTAAAGCTAGAGAAAATAGATGTAATAGTAGTTAAGTTGCTACATGTAATCTTAGGAAAATTTAGGAGTTTGCTTGTAATGGTTTCTGTTTTCTCAGGGAAGTAGGAGAAGAGGTCATCATACATGAAAGTGAAGGTAGAGGAGGACATATGGGATATTTGAAAACTGAGGAAAAACTGTAAAATAGTCATATGTGGGAAAGAAAAGGCTATCTATCCTACAAGAAGAAACACTACAATTTCCACAGAGTATGGAATGGCAATTTGATCTTTAAGATCGTAAGTTTAAGAGGGTGAAAACAGACTGCTTTCTTGCATGATCTTCTCTGACAATGTTTAGCTGCCAGGGTTCACAGGTAAATATTGTAAGCAAATAGTTGGTTTCAATGAGATTTGGAGTTTGCCAAATAAAAATAATGGAAGAAAAGATGGGCAAAATTGTTGGAGGATATTTGGGGAAAAGTCGTGATGAAGACTATATGATAAGTGTTAAGTCGCTGTCACTTCCTTCCACTATTATTAAAGATAGGAAGTAGTTTAAAAGCATCAATACACCATCTCTTTAATTTTGTAACTGAAAAAGAAGATTTAGGCAAATAAACTATTTTTTTAGGATCTCAGATCTAGTTAGTCAGTAACAGAGCAGAAACTGACACCCAGTTCTCATTTTACAGTTCTTGCTCCTTCCATTATAGCATGCTCTTATACTTTTCACTCTTTTCATCTCTCTTCAGTGTCCTGTCCTTAATGTGTAATATGTAAGTACCAAAAGGAAAACTTACCTTCAATTTAGTAATTTACATGTCAGGAGCTTAATATTTTTCGAATAATTGTCAGATCTGCTGTCATTTTTAATCTCCCGAACAATCTTGTGAGGTATTTGGGAGTGGGTTTTTAATTTGTCTCATTTGGTTTTTCAGATGACAAAACTGAGAACGATGACTACTACACTACCACATTGTACTTGTATTTCATTATAACTCTTTTTAGTAGAGATTAAAAAAAGTTAATCTTATGCATATTCAGGTAAATGTTAGAATTAGAATTTACAAAATGCTAATTATATTATGAGCCAGTAGTTTTTGATAGGCAATTGGATAATAGGAACCATATGGAGATTGCCATCATCTGAGCTGAGCAACAAGTATAAGAAATTGAGGTAGATTTCCATGACAGAGATGTAACAAAAAATCTTCTTTAGGAAAAAGGAGTTTGAGGGGCGGGATGAAGTAAATTGTTTCAGAGCTATGGTGGATGTCTAGCAGAAGAGGTACCTTCTTAGAAGAAGAAGAGAGAGAAGGCATTCCAGGAAGAGGGAATAATGTGAGAAAAGGTCCAGTAACCTGAAGCCCATGCTGGCCATTAATTTCAGAAAGATTGAGCAAAATGAGTAGGGGGCTAAGGAAAGAAAAGGAGGGGAAGCACACATATTTTTGGAGAAAGAAAAATGAGTAAAAGATTTAAAAATGGGTCCAAGGAAAGAAAGGAGCCATCAGAATTGTTACTAAAGAAGGCACCATGAGTATTAGAGTGGTGGGACAAGAATCCTGACCGCACTGAGGTGGGTTGGCGAAAAGTAAATATACAACAAATATTTCAAGAAGACTGTTGAAAAGGGAGGGTCAAAGATATGGTGATGGAAGGAAAACTGACTCTGGGTGGTGAACATACAATGTGATATACAGATGATGTATTATAGAAACGTACACTTGAAATCTATATAATTTTGCTAACCAATGTCACCCCAATAAATTTAATAAAAAATATAAAACAAACAAAGAAGACTGTTGGTGAAGTAAAGGAGAGGGAGAGAGAGCCAAAATACTACAGGTAGAAGAGAGGATTGAGAAAATATATTCTTGTTTTTTGCTTTTTAGTAAAGGAGAAACTTGACAGAATTCTAGGCAAAGAGTCTAAGTCCAAAGAGAAGGAAATATGAAAGACATGAAAACAGATGAGTGGTGGAACAAGGAAGGTCTCAGAAGAAGTTAGAGGGGAATGGGATGGGGAAATACATAAGTGGAGGCATTATCTTCAGGCAAAAAAGAAGTATCATCTTTTAAAGAAGAAGAGGGTAAAAATGGGTGTGGATAATGATTATCAAGATAGTTACCTCATCTTTTTCCTTCCACTTGAGTTAGGAAACTTAAGCCATCCCTAGATGCCTAAGATGAGCCCATGGTAGAGATGTTCACTTTGCTTCCTCAGATCCTGTCTTCTTGTTCCATCTGTATATGTGAAGCCCAAAATACTCATCAGAGACCAAAGTGGATTGTTAAGATGAGTAACTGGTTTGCTGTATCACTACTGTGTTGTTTGACCAGGAGTAGATCCAGCAACAGCATGACAGGCACGCTATTATGTGTCCTTTAAAAAGATCTGATGGGACAGGACTGCAAGAATCATAGCCTTCTAACTTTTCCTTTTGTATCTTCACAATTATACTTTTCTCTCTAACTTCTGTGGAGCCCACCAGGCTTCCAAAAAGAAGAACTAAGAATATGTCAACTAAAGATAGTTTTAGTTTTCACGTGTTTGTGACCAAATCATTTTTAGCTCCTGCAGTGACTTCCTTTGGGTTTAGAAAGAGCATAATGTTTGTCAGTGTTATCTATCTTTTAAACACTCCTACAGCCTTCTGCAAGCAGGGACTGATAGATACAAGAAAACCAATTATCTTTAAATTTGGCTCCCAGGGGAGCTTTGCTTTTTAATTGAGAGATCAATGCTGGACTCACATGACTCCATTCAGTGAGTGCTGACTAATGGTGTGAAATTGGATATTGGAGTGTTTGACATGTCACATGGGTCAGAGCCACAATCCATCTAGGCCAGCCTCCAGAGGCTGCTGAAAGCACCAAGCAGTAGCTTGGGGAGGGTACAATTTAAAACATACTAAAATTAGTGACAGAAACTCTTGAGTTCTAGATTTGGATCTCCCACTGCACATGCAGTCTGGTGTTTCACCTATCTTTACTGATTCCCAGTTTTTTCTACTTTGAATGGGGGCAATAATCCATGCCCTGCTAACCTCACAGGTTTGTGGGACTCAAATGACATGATGTGTAGGAAACCCTTTATCCACTAGAAATCTACGTGCTTCCTGCTAATATCATATTTGAGAAGCATGCTAATGATGTTGCTGATCATAAAAGTTAAGGATAGTTTTTACATTCAAAGGTAGCTGGACTCCAAAAACTGGAAAAAAAACTCTTACTTTTTTACATCATTAAATAAAGCCTGAAAACATCTAAATCCTCTTCCCCTAAAGTCTTCAGTCAACTTTACTTTACGTGAATTCTACATTCTAATTAAAAGCACAACTACTATAATTTGATTTTTGTAATCAAATTAAAAGTACTCTTACATAAGCTGTCAGAGGTAGTTTTTCAAACCAGTTACGGTGTCATTTTTTATCCTTGGTGGACAAATCGTATCTGGCCTCCTGAGTAAGTTTCTTCAATGCTGGTTTGGTATGCTTTATCTACTTTCCAAGCTGTACAGAAAAGAGTTGGTTGAGGGTAGTAGAACTATTTTAACAGCACTTAGTGAGGACTCTCCCCCATTTATTTGATAGCTGTGTGGACATCCTGTAATGTTACGTGAGCATAATATAAAACAAAGCACTTGCAGAGATATGACCATTGCCTCTGTTATCCCAGGCCATCATCATTGTCACCATTTGGTTATGAAGTTCAGGACCCTCCTCTATGTCAGAGAGTACTCTAAATGCTGGGGACATAAAGGTGAAGAAAAGCTGGAAAGCTGAATCCATAACTTAGGAGCTCAATGACTAGAGGAATTGACAGATATATAAACCAAATAACGGAATTACAGCTTGATAAATGCAACAACAGGACACTGTATAACATGTAGATGTAGCACAGAGAAAGAAGTTTGGGGGTCAGTTTGCAGGGGAAATAGTAACAGTGAAAGTCTATTGGAGGGCCTGCCATCTGCATTGGGATGCTTTTCGTTTATTTTTTCCAAAGCACGTTTCCATGTACTATTTCACTAATCTTCACAATGCCTTGAGTTTTGAAGGATGAATAGAAGTCTTTCAAGACAATAAGGGGGTGGAGAGAGTTTTAGACAGAGGGACTAGCATGTGCCATAAGGAGAGGAGCTTGGAGAAATAGGCAGGCACAGAAGATGGAGGGCCCTGTATATCAGCCTAAGGAGTGTGGACTCTATTCTGAGGTAAATGAGAAGCTATTAAAGAATTTTTAAATAGGGAAGTAGCTAGAGTCATGTTTGTGTCTTAGAAAACTATATACGTTGGGTGGCTATGCAAATGGTAAGTTAGAGCTAAAGGAAGAGACTAGAGGCAGGAAGTCCAATGAGGAGGCTGTTACATCAACTCAAGAGAGAATGGTGGTCATTGGAAAAGGAGAGGAGGCAATGGCTTCAGGCAATACAACATCACTCATTTTCACTAAGATCATATTCTCCCTTCATCAGCATTCAAATTTATCAAAAGTCATTTGTGGAAGAAAGTTATTTTTCTGAGTATTCACAAACATGAATGAATCATAACCCTGAAGTTCACATGTGATTTGGTTATTTGATGTCAACTCACATTTCCCATAGAAACAACAGCAGTCCCAAATCTCTGGCCATCCTAGAGAAATCTATTTAAAGTACAAACTACTTGAAAACCTTTATGTTTGCAGTAAAAACAATTGTTCTTTAATAATATTTGTTGCATGAATAAGTGAATGAACCAATGAAGGAATAAATGTATGAGTATAATTTGCTAACACAGGTAAGGGTCTGTACTAGGTTTGGTGGGAGATGCAATGACATCACAGATATATCTCTTGGCCTTGAGGAAAATGAAAAAAAATCTCTCAGCTGGACGCTCACCAAAGTGACACCTCCTCCCTAATTGCCAGCTTGCTCTTCAGTCACTAAGACTCAGCAGGAAATTTTATTAAAAGAAAATCCAATAAATGTTATGTAATCTTCAATACAAAAAGAATACTAACCTGAAGATCACACAATGTGTTGGGTCTGATTTTAAGCTCATGAATTAAAAAAACAACAACCATAAGTTTAATGAGCAATACAGAATTTGCACATGGTGAATAATTAAAACCATATAACTAATTCAGTCTCCAACTCCAGACTACTAGTCCCTCTCCTCAGAGGCAACTACTATAAACTGTTTTTGTGGGTGCTTCAAGAAATAAATGCTTATACCAGCATTTATTTACATTTAGATTTTTCATATTTATGCAAAAGTGATTGCGCAGCACATAATAATTTTACAGAGCTTTTTAATTTAATATAACTTGGAGATCTTTCTGTATCTGCATACATAGCTCAATATCATTTATTTTTAACATTTGCATAGTGCTCTGGCATACTACAAAGCTGGTTTTCTAAGAAATAAAATATTATAGGTACAGTGAAAATACCTCGTGTCCCACCCCCATTTTTCTTGAGCCCCAGAGGCATCCACTATCCTAAAGTTTATGTGTGTCCTCCATATTCATGTTTTTATCCTTCTACCACAGATGAATGTATCCATAAACAATCCCTGGTAACATTTTTTATGTTTTAAATTTTACACAAATGCATCAGAACTTTTTGTAACTTGCTTTTCCCCCTCAGTTCACATTTGTTTTTTCAGATCTATCCCTGTTGATACATGTAGTTCTCATTCACTCATTGTTGATTTACCTCCTCATTATACTGAATACTGTGGGTCTGTTTGTTTGCTTCTCCTTATAGCTTACTTGCTAACAGTAAGGGTCCTACAACTGAAATTATTTTTCTTAGATACTTACTTTGATGTTGCACTGAATGGATTAATAAAAAGTTGGTGATTCTTACACATTGAAAACCTGGCTTTTTTTTTTTTTTTGGTTTAGAAAAGGATGGATATTAATGTTAATAAATTGTAGTCATTACACACAGCGTTGCAATGAATAGACTTGAATTTATTTATCGTATTTCTTTAAGACACATAGGAGTTGAATTCCTGGCTTGGAGTATATTCACACTTTCATATTTCCTAGGTACTACCACATTGCTCTCTAAAGTGGATGTAAAAATACACATTCCCATAGGTAGTGTATAACAGTATCCATTTCTCACATTCTTGCCGCCGGCATTTGGTCTTAGCAGATGTTTTTATCTGTGACAATCTGATAGTTAGGTAATAGTACCTCCGTGCTAATTTAATTTGCATTTCCCTAATTATTAGTGAGGATAAAAGCATGTTTTCATCTATTTACTGGCAATTCAAATGTTTTCTTCTATGTATTTTCCAATAACATTTTGACCATTGTTAATTTGGTTTTTTTCTTACTACACGTCGTCTTTATGTAGGCTGTATCTATTATATATTTGTTGCAAATGCCTTCTCCAAGTCTGTCACTTGCCTATTAACTTTGTTTATTAAAATATAACCTACAAGGACAGAGGCTTTTTCCTCAATGTAGTCAAATTTATCAATCATTTACAATTTGTGCTTTTCATGTCATAGTCAAGAAATCCTTTCCTACCCAGTTATCATAAATATACTTTTTAAAAATTTTTATTAAATTTATTGGGGTGACATTGATTAGTAAAAATATATAGGTTTCAAGTGTACAATACTATAATATATCATCCATGTATTGCATTGTGTGTTCAACACCAAGAGTCGGTTCTCCTTCCATCACCATGTACTTGACCCCCTTTTTCCTCTTCTACCGTGTTTCTCCAAAAATAAAAGCTAGCCAGCACAACCAGCTCTAATGAATCTTTTGGAGCAAAAATTAATATAAGACCCGGTCATATTTTACTATAAGACTGGGAATATAATATAATATAATATAATATAATATAATATAATATAATATAATATATAATACCCAGTCTTTATAATATAATATAATACTGGGTCTTATATTAATTTTTGCTCCAAAAGAGGCATTAGAGCTGATTGTCCAGCTAGGTTTTATTTTCGGGGAGACACAGTACCACTCCCCCTCTCTCTTAATCTCTGGTGACCACCAAGCTGTTGTCTGTGTCTATGAGTTTTGGTTTGTTTGTTTGTCTTATTCATTTGTTGCTTTCACTTTTATATCCCAACGTGGGTTAAGTCATATGGTTTTCAACTATTTCAGTCTGACTTATCTTGCTTAGCATGATAATCTCAAGATCCATCCATGTTGTTACAAATATATATGTACCACATCTTCTTTATCCAATCATCTATTGAAGGACACATTGGTTTCCATGTCTTGACCGCCATAAATAATGCTGCAATGAACACAGGGATACACATATCTTTGTGGATAAATGTTTTCACATTTTTTGGAGGGATACCAAGAAGAGGGATCCCTGGGTAGTATGATAATTCTGTTCTTAAGTTTTTGAGGAAACTCCATACTGTTTTCCATAGCAGTTATACCAATTTGCATTCCCACCAGCAGTGTATGAGGGTTCCTGTTTCTTCCACAGCTGCTCCAACTTGTTATTAATTTTCTTATTGATTATACCCATTCTAACCGGTGTGAAGTGATATCTCATTGTGGTTTTTATTTGCATTTCTCATATGATTAGTTTGTTGAGTATTTTTTCATATATCTATTGGCCATTTGTATGTCCTCTTTGCAGAAATGTCTATTCAGGTCCTTTGCCCATTTATTAATTGGATTGTTTGTTTGTTTCTTTGTTTTTGTTGAGTTCTTTGAGTTTCTTATATATTTTGGATATTGGCCCCTTATCGGAGGCATTGTTTGCAAAAATCTTCCATTCGGTTGGTTGCTTCTGTATTTTGACGGTGGTTTCTTTTGATGTGCAGATGCTATTTAGGTTGATGTAGCCCTATTCATTTATTTTAGCTTTTACTTCCTTTGCCTATGAACTGAAATTCATAAAATGCTCTTTCAACACAATAAGTTTGGTACCTATGTTTTCTTCTATGCAGTTTATTGTTTCAGGTCTTATGCTTAAGTCTTTGATCCATTTTGAATTAATTTTGGTACATGGTGACAGAGAGCAGTCCAGTTTCATTCTTTTGCACGTGGCTTTCCAATTCTCCCAGCATCATTTATTGAAGAGGCTCTTTTCTCCGTTGTATGTTTTTTACATTTTTGTCAAAAATTATCTGTCCATATTTCTGTGGGTTTATTCTTGTGTTCTCAATTCTATTATTCCATTGGTCTGTTTGTCTGTTTTTCTGTCAATACCATACTGTTTTGATAGACAAAAATCAGACCAGAACGAAATGAAATAGAGAGAAGACAATAAAAAAATTGATGCAAGAAAGAGCTGGTTCTTTGAAAAGATTAATACAATTGACAAACCCTTGGCTAGACTCACTATGATAAAAAGATAAAAGACAAAAACAGAATCAGAAATGAAAGGGGAAGTTATCATGGATGCCACAGAAATACAAAGGATCATCCAAGAATACTATGAAGGACTATATGCCAACAAATTAAAAAACTTAGAAGCAATGGCCAAGTTCTTAGAAACATACAGACTTCCTAGGCTGAATCACAAAGAACTGGAAAATCTAAACAGCCCAATCACCAGTAAGGAAATTGAATCAGTCATCTGAAACCTTCCCAAAAGCAAAAGTCCAGGAGCAGATGGCTTCACTAGCAAATTCTATCAAACATTCAAAGAGGATCTAATACCTGATCTACTTAAACTCTTCCAAAAACCTGAAGAAGAAAATTCTCCCTAACTTATTTTATGAGGCCAACAATACGGTGATGACAAAACCTGAAAAAGATAACACACAAAAAAGGAAAATTATAGATCAATATCTCTGATGAATACAGATGTGAAAATCGTAAATAAAATTCTAGCAAATCGAGTGCAACAATGCATTAAAAAGATTATCCAATCAAAATGGCAGAGTGAGGTGAGCCTCTGTAAATCTCCCGTGGAATTTACAACAAATGGAAAAACTATAATGCCACAAAGGACTCCTTGCACAGCACACAGGCAAGATGAAGAGGCCTACTACTGAATTCACCTAAAGGTGGGTGAATCGCGCGAGTGGGGTAAGAGAGAAGGGAGAAGTGCGGAGATGGAACAGCGCGGGCGCAGGACGCAGACCTAGTTCAGTGCTCCGAGCTCCCTACATCCTGGAAATACTGCAGCTGCAGGACAGGGAAGAAATCGGACTGCCAGGGCTCCGTTGATGGCCCACAAGGCTGAGGAGCCAGCATATAACATGGCTGAAACCAACGCTCACAGCCACGGAAGAGACCTAGGAGGAAAGACTAAGAGAATAAGGCTGAAAACTGTGGTTTAAGACCTCACTGCTGAGCAGAGAATGGAATCCTTAGGCACTGAGACTAGCTGCCCCCTCCCTACCCTCCCAGAGCTCGCCCTGCCCCCATCTGCCTGGTGCTAGAAGCTGAACAGTAGCAGTGTCAGATCAAAAGAACAGAATATTTGCTGTTCTGAGATCTGTGGACCGCAGACATAGATTCACAGCCCAACTAGATCCCGAAAAGGGGTGGGAGCTGTGGAGGTAGTTCCGGCTGTGGTGATTGCCAACTTTGCTCTGGGCCACCTCTCACAAGTCACTCCGCCCCTGGCCCCACCTATCTGGGCGGATCCCTGCAGGAGTAAACAGAACTGCTGAAACATACGGGCTCTGAATCTGGTGCAAGAAGAGCTTTGGAACTTCAAAAGCTCTCCGCATACCCACACGGACACTGAGACCTGTGACTCAGGTGAACTATTAACAGAGGAGAAGCCCGTCTCCCAGGGAATCCCCCCATTGTGTGAGAAGCTGGAATAGTGCAGAGAAAACATAACACTACAGTGTGAGAGAGAAATAAAGGCTGCAGTCGGAGAGAAAATAAAACATTCTACCAACAAGTACTGGAAAAAAAAAAATCCTCTTCTTATCAACCTGTTGCATAAGCCACTCCTGTAGATGTCTAGGAAGAGAAATAACAAATGAGTTAATAACAAATGAGAAAAGCAGGTATAGACATACTGATATCAGATGAAACAGAATTCAGGATAAAAATGGTAACAAGAGAAAAAGATGGACATTTAATAATGATAAACAGGACTATACAACAGGAAGACATAACAGTCATCAATATTTATGCTCCCAATCAGGGAGCACCAAAATATACTAAGTAACTACTAACAGAACTAAAGGGAGAAATTGACCAAACCTCAGTTATACTAGGGGACCTAAATGCATCACTGACAGCTATGGAAAGATCATCCAAACAGAAAATAAATAACGAAATAGCAGCCCTAAATGACACATTAGATGAAATGGACATAATTGACATATATAGAACACTTCATCCTAAAATATCAGACTATACATTCTTTTCTAGTGTACATGGAACATTCTCAAGGATAGACCATATATTGGGACATAAAATCAGCCTCAGCAAATTTAAGAAGATTGAAATCATACCAAGCCCATTCTCTGATCACAAGGCTTTGAAATTGGATATCAACTGCAAAAAGAAAGCAGGGAAAAACACAAATACATGGAGATTAAACAACATACATTTAAAGAACCACCATGTCAAAGAAGAAATTAGAGGAGAGATCAAAAGATACATAGAAACAAATGACAATTAAAATACAACCTACCAAAATTTTTGGGATGCAGCGAAAGCAGTTTTAAGAGGGAATTTTATATCATTGCAGGTCTATCTCAAGAAACAAGAAAAATCCCAAATAAATAACCTCATGTTACACCTTAAAGAACTAGAAAAAGAAGAACAAGTGAAACCCAAGGTCAGCAGAAGAAAGGAAATACCAAAAATCAGAGCAGAACTAAATGAAATAGAGAAAAATACAATAGAAACAATTAATGTGACAAGGAGCTGGTTCTTTGAAAAGATTAACAAAATTGACAAACCCTTGGCTAGACACACTAAGATAAAAAGACAGAAGACACTAATTAACAAAATCAGAAATGAAAAAGGGGAAGTTATCACGGACACCACAGAAATACAAAGGATCATCCAAGAATACTATGAAGGACTATATGCCACAAAATTCAATAACCTAGAAGAAATGGACAAGTTCTTAGAACATATAGCCTTCCAAGTCTGAACCATGAAGAACTGGAAAATCTAAACAGACCGATCATCAGTAACGAAATTGAATCAGTCATCCAAAACCTTCCCAAAAGCAAAAGTCCGGGACCAGATGACTTCACTAGTGAATTCTAGCAAACCTTCAAAGAGGATCTAATACCAATCCTGCTCAAACTCTTCCAAAAAATTGAAAAAGAGACAGTACTCCATAACTCATTTTATGAGGCCAACGTTACCCTGATACCAAAACTTGTTAAGGACAACACAAAAAAAGAAAACTACAGACCAATATCTCTGATGAATACAGATGCAAAAATCCTAAACAAAATTCTAGCAAATTGAATACAACAATGCATTAAATAGATCATTCATCACGACCAAGTGGGGTTCATCCCCGGGGCACAAGGAAGGTTCAACATCCACAAATCCACCAATGTGATACATCACATAAAGAAAATAAAGGGCAAAATCATATGATTATATGAATTGATGCAGGAAAAGCATTTGACAATATACAACATCCATTTATGATTAAAACACTTAATAAAATAGGTATGGAAGGAAAATACCTTAACATAATAAAGGCCATATATGAGAAGCCCTCAGCTAATCTCATAATTAATGGTGAAAAACTGAAGCCCTTTGCTCAACGTTCAGGAACACGACAGAGCTGTCCCCTATCACCTCTGCTTTTCAACATAGTGTTGGAAGTCCTTGCCAGAGCAATGAGGCAAGAGAAAGAAATAAAAGACATCTAAATTGAGAATGAAGATGTTAAAATGTCACTCTTTTCAGATGACATGATGCTATATATAGAAAACCCTAAAGACTCCACCAAAAAGCTATTAGAAACAATCAACAAATACAGTAAAGTTGCTGGCTACAAAATCAACATACGAAAGTCCATTGCATTCCTATATACTAACAATGAAATCTCAGAAAAAGAAATACAAAAACAATTCCTTTTGCAATTGCAGCAAGAAGAATAAAATACCTAGGAATAAACCTATCCAAGGATGTGAAAGACCTGTACACCTAAAACTATAAGACATATTTAAAAGAAATTGAAGAAGACACAAAGAAATGGAAAGACATTCCATGTTCATGGATTGGAAGAATCAACATAGTTAAAATGGCTATATCACTCAAAGAAATATACAGATTTAATGCAATCCCCATCAAAATATCAACAGTATTTTTTAAAGAAGTAGAACAAAAAATCATCAGATTTGTTTGGAACCACAAAAGACCTCGAATAGCCAAAGTAATTTTAAGAAAAAAGAACAATACTGGAGGTATCACACTCCCTGAATTTAGCTTGTACTACAGGGCTACAATAATCAAAACAGCATGGTGTTGGCAGAAAAACAGACACATGGACAAATGGAATAGAATTTAGAACCCAGAAATAAAGCCACATAAATATGGACAGATAATTTTTGCAAAGAAGCAAAAAGCATACAATGGAGAAAAGACAGCCTCTTCAATAAATATTGTTGGCAGAATTGGATAGCCACATGCAAAAGAATCAAACTGGACTGCTATCTGTCACCATGTACCAAAATTAATTCAAAATGGATCAAAGACTTAAGCATAAGACCTGAAAAAATAAACTGTGTAGAAGAAAACATAGATACTAAACTTATGGACCTTGGGTTCAAAGAACATTTTATGAATTTGTCTCCAAAATCAAGGGAAGTAAAAGCTAAAATAAATGAATGGGACTATATGAAACTTAAAAGCTTCTGCACAGCAAAAGAAACCATCGACAAAATAAAGAGGGAACCAACTGAAAGGGAGAAGATTTTTGCAAACAGTGCTTCCGATAAAGGTCCAATATCCAAAGTATACATGGAACTCATGCAACTCAACAACAAAAAAACGAATAACCCAATTTTAAAATGGGCAGACGACCTGAAGAGACATTTCTCCAAAGAGGACATAGAAATGGAAAAGAGACATATGAAAAAATGCTCAACATCACTAATCTTCAAAGAAATGCAAATAAAAATTACGAGATATCACCTCACCCCAGTCAGAATGGCTACCATCAACAAGACAAATAGTAACAAGTGTTGGAGAGGCTGTGGAGAAAAAGGAACCCTCATACACTGTTGGTGGGAATGCAGACTGGTGCAGCCACTATGGAAGGCAGTGTGGAGGTTCCTCAAAAAATTACGAATTGAATTACCATATGAGCCAGCAATCCCTTCCTGCGTATCTACCCAAAAAATCTGAAAACATTTATCCATAAAGACACGTGTGCTCCAATGTTCATTGCAGCTTTGTTTATGGTGGCCAAGACATGGAAACAACAAAAGTATTCTTCGATAGATGATTGGATAAAGAAGATGTGATATATATACACAATGCAATACTATTTATTCTGCCTTAAGAAAAAATGAAATATTGCCATTTGTGACAATATAGATGAATCTTGAGATTATTATGCTAAGCGAAATAAGTCAGAAAAGAATAAGTCGAGAACCATATGACTTCACTGATATGTGGTACATAAAACTGAAAGCCACAAAGGAAGAAGGCAAGCAAATGAAGAAACAAAAACTCATATAGACAGAGAATAGTTTACTGGTTACCAGAGGGTATGAGGGATGGTAGATAAGGGTAAGTTGGGTCAAATATGTTGTGATGGAAGGAGAACTGACTCTGGGTTGTGAACACAGATGATATGTAGATGATGTTTTACAGAATTGTACACTTAAAATCTATGTAACTTTACTAATAAATGTCACCCCAATAAACTTTAATTTAAAAAAGAAAAAAAAACAAGAAAAGAACAAGACAAACAAATGAGAACAAAAACACATAGACACAGACAATGGCTACCAGAGGTTAAGGGGGCGGGGCGTGGGAGATGAGGGTAAGGGGGATCAAATATATGGCGATGGAAGGAGAACTGACTCTGGGTGGTGAACACACAATGGGACTTATAGATGATGTAATACAGAATTGTACACCTGAAATCTATGTAATATTACTAACAATTGTCACCCCAATAAACTTTGCAAAAAAAGAAAAAGATTATACGTCATGACCAACTAGTGTTCATCCCAGGGGCAAAAGGAGTGTTCAACATATGCAAATCCATCAATGTGATACACCACATAAACAAAATAAAGGACAAAAATCATATGATTATATCAATAGATGCAGAAAAAGTGTTTAACAACATACAACATTCATTTATGATTAAAACACTTAATATAATAGGTATAGAAGGAAAATTTCTTAACATAATAAAGGCCATATATGAGAAACCCTCAGCTAATCTCATAATTAACGGTGAAAAACTGAATCTCTTTGCTCTACGTTCAGGAACATGACAGGGCTGTCCCCTATCACCTCTCCTTTTCAACATAGTATTGGAAGTCCTAGCCAGAGCAATCAGGCAAGAGAAAGAAATAAAAGGCATCCAAATTGGGAATAAAAAAGTTAAATTGTCACTTTTTGCAGAAGACATGATGCTTTATATAGAAAACCGTAAAGAATCCACCAAAAAGCTGTTAGAAGCAGTGAACAAATATAATAAAGTTGCCGGCTACAAAATCAATGTACAAAAGTCCATTGCATTCCTATATACTAACAATGAAATTTCAGAAAAATAAATTTTAAAAAAAGCAATTCTATTTGTAATTGCAACAGAAAGAATAAAATACTTGGGAATAAACTTGACTAAGGATGTGAAAGACCTGTACACCTAAAACTGTAAGACATATTTAAAAGAAATTAAAGAAGACACAAAGAAATGGAAAGACATTCCATGTTCATGGATTGGAAGAATCAATATAGTTAAAATGGCTATATCACTCAAAGCAATATACAGATTTAATGCAATCCCCATCGAAACCCCAATGGCATTTTTTAAAGAAATAGAACAAAAAATCAACTGATTTTTATGGAACCACAAAAGACCTCCAATAGTCAAAGCAATCCTAAGAAAAAAGAGCAATTCTGGATGTATTACATTCCCTGACTTCATCTTGTATTACAGGGCAACAATAATCAAAACAGTATGTTTTTTCTTTAATCAACTTAAGTAGTTACTTGTATTAATGGATTTCCTAAAGTTTGCTACATTTAAATTCCTGTAATCAAGCCCATTTGAACATATTACATTATTTAACATATATTTGTTGAGTTCATTTATCTAAGATTTTAATTATGACTTATAAAAATTGAGATTGGTGTATACTTTTAGTCTTTGTAACAAGCCTGTCAGGTTTTGGTATCAAAGTTCTACTAACCTCATAAAACGGATTAGGCAACTTTCCCCCTTTTTCTGTTGTCTGGAGTATTTCATATAACAGAGATTGTCTGTTCTGTGATAGTCTGATAAAACTTGCCTGTGAAAGAATACAGAATCAGTGCCTTTGATGGCAGACGGGTTGGCTACTGACTGAATTTCTTCAGAATCTAATGGCTTATTCATGTTTTCAAATTCTTCTTCAAAAAATTTTGTTGATTTGCATTTTTCTACAGAGTTGTCTATGTCATCAAAGTTTTCATATTTATTGGTATAAAATATTTCATAGCATACATTAATTATTTTAAAAATATGAAGTATTTATTTAGTAATGTCCCCCATTTCATTGCCAACAATTGTTGTTTGGTCTTAAGTCTTTAGTCCTTATCAATCTTATCAGGTGTTGCCTATTTTACTAAGCTTTAGAAAATTAGATTTTGGCTTTAGTAAGCAGTTTTAAAATTTTTGTTTCCTATTTCATTAATCTGTTTTGATATTTATTTCCATTATTTTACTTTGTTCCTGTTAGTTTCATGGTTTTTTTCACCTTCTTGTGTTGAATGCTTAACATATTAGTAATCAATTATTTTGTTACATATTGCACTCATTTTCATATAAGTATCACATCAATTATATGTTACAATTTGATAAATGTCATTCAGTAATCATTGTTTGTAATTTTCATTATTTTTTTTTCTTTAATCTATTTAGAAGGGGTTTTTGTCTAAATGTGTGGAGGTTCTTTGGATATTATTTCTCGACATCTATTTCATTGCATTTTTGATGAGAATGTTATTAATATGATATTGCTTATTTGGAATTTACTGAGACTTCCTTTGATACTTGACTTGTGTCTATAAATGTTTGAAATATGATTGAAAATAATGTATATCCTAGATATTTGGGGTCCAGGATTCAATATGTATAGGTGTGTATTAACTCAAACTTCGTAATAGTGTTGTTTTAATATTATATATCCTTACATACCGCTTTATTAGTTTCTGAGAGGGATATGTTAAAAATTTTTCCACTAGTAGTAAGGACTTGTCAATTTTTTTCTTGTTTTTCTGTCAAATTGCTTCATGTTTCAGAGCCTCAGTTTCTTCCTCTGTGAAGTAAAATGAGAAATTAGGGCCAGCCCGGTGGCTCAGGCGGTTGGAGCTCCATGCTTCTAACTCCGAAGGCTGCTTGTTGGATTCCCACATGGGCCCACAAGGTTGCCAGTTCAATTCCTCGAGTCCCGCAAGGGATGGTGGGCTCCGCCCCCTGCAACTAAGATTGAACACAGCACCTTGAACTGAGCTGCCGCTGAGCTCCCAGATGGCTCAGTTGGTTGGAGCGCGTCCTCTCAACCACAAGGTTGCCGGTTCGACTCCCGCAAAGGATGGTGGGCTGCGCCCCTTGCAACTAGCAACGGCAACTGGACCAGGAGCTGAGCTGCGCCCTCCACAACTAAGACTGAAAGGACAACAACTTGAAGCTGAACAGCACCCTCCAAAACTAAGATTGAAAGGACAACAATTTGACTTGGAAAAAAAAAAAAAAGTCCTGGAAGTATACACTGTTCCCCAATAAAGTCCTGTTTAAAAAAAAGAGAGAGAGAGAGAGAAATTATGTGTAAAACAGCAAGTACTGAGATCATAGGCAATCAATCACCAGAGGTACTCTTAAATTATTATTACTATTATACATAATGTTAGCAAATCCAAGCCCTGCCCTCTCAAGATTCTCTCAAGATGGCTTAGTGTTGGAGGCACATCAACCAGAATGGAGCCCAAACAAGGAATACTAAATCAAGTTGATTAGGTCATATCACATAGGTGGGGCCAGTGACAATTAGGAGTAACTCCATTCACCAAGAAAAACAGTTGCTTCTAGAATGAACGTGTTTTGTGAGCTTTCGTCAAGTCACCTATGGGAGAATGGCTTCAGGGTGGAATGAGCAATAATAGAACAGGTAGAAACAAACCTTAGAATCCTTGCATCAGCTAAGCAGGGCACTAGGGCATTGGAGCTTCATGAAGATGTTGAAGGAATACTTGTATTCATAAAATCTTGAAAGATTCCAGACACTACCAACGCCCATCTTCTTAAAATATTTTTCTAGAGAATTTTAGCAGTTTTTCTATGAGAAATTGTATTTTCTGAGGTATCTGAGGAAGAGGCTAAAGTGATTGTTGGGAAAGCTCTCCTTCTCCTATGAAGCTCTAGTTTCAGGAGAAAACCCTAAGAAAAGACCAAAGGATGTGGTAACCATCCACTTTCATGTGTACACTTCCTGAATGAATGGGATGGCAAGACTTTTCAGGATATTTTCTTTTCTTCTTCCCTCCCTTCTTTTTTCTTTCCTTCCCTCTTTCCCTCTTTCCTTTCTTTCTTGTTTCCTTCCTTCCTTCCTTCCTTCCTTCCTCCCTCCATCCCTTCTTCTCTCCCTCCTTCCCTCCCTTTCTTCTTTCCTTCTTTCAACTTCCTTTCCTTTGTGCCTCAGATATAAGTGAGAGCTCAATCTAAACAAAACCTGTTGCTACTGATTCAGTCTGCTGTGTTGATCTCCCAGTGCCTTAATGCCACAGTGTATAGCACAAATCTAATGGATGGTTGCCAGAGGGGAGGGAGGTTGGGGGTGGGTGAAAAATGTGAAGGGATTAAGAAATACAAATCTGTAGTTACAGTGTAGTCACAGGGATTTAAAGTACAGCATAGGGAATATAGTCAATAATATTGTAATAACTATGTATAGTGCTGGGTGGGTACTAGACTAATCGGGGGATCATTATATAAATTAAACAAATGTCTAACCATTATGCTGTACACCTGAAACTAACATAAAATAACATTGAATGTCAAGTGTAACTGAAAACAATAAATAGTTTAAATAAAAATAAACAAAAGTGGAATGATCACTCCAATGCATACTTGTAAAGTAGTTAAACATGCAGGTTGTGGATTCAGACAGACTTGAGTTCAAAATTCTGACTCTACACCATGCTCGCTGTGTATATGTGTCTGAGAAAGTCACAACTTCCTTGATACTCCTTTTCTTCATGTGTAAAGTCAGGATAAAATCAGGTTGCTTAACTCATAGAATATAAAACACCAAGAGTGAGCCCTAATATAAACTATGGACCTTGGGTGATTATGATATGTCAATGTAGGTTTATCAAGTGCAATGAATGTACGACTCTGGTGAGGGATGTTGATAACGGAGGAGGCTTTGAATATGTAGGGGCAGAGGATATATAGGAACTCTGTATCTTCTCCTCTATTTTGCTGTAAACTGAAAACTGCTCTAAAAACAATGACTTTTTAAAAAAAAATCAGGTCATTGTGATGATTAAATAAGAAAATCCGGGGGCGAAAACCGAAAACCACTGAGCCGGGCACGCACGGGATCCCAGGCGGAGCAGAGAGCGCAGAGACCGGGGGTAGGCTCTTTCCCTGCGTCCCACGGCTGATTTCTCCCGCCGGGAAGGCGGCGCGCCCTGCGGTGGATGGGGGGTGCAGTCTCCATACCTGGCCCCCCCCCCCGCCCTGCTCTTCCAGTCCTACCCCGCCCTTCCAGAAACTGGGACTGGAAACCGCGGTGGAGCCCCGCTGTGCCAGGCACGCACAGGAGCGGAGAGCACAGAGCGCAGAGACCGGGGGTGGGCTCTTTCCCTGCTTCCCACGGCTGATTTCTCCCGCCGGGAAGGCAGCGCGCCCTGCGGCGGACGGGGGGGCGCAGTCTCCATACCTAGGCCCCTCCCCCGCCCCGCTCTTCCAATCTTACCCCCCCTTCCAGAGACTTAAACCGGCCCCTGAACCTAGGAGTGGTATCTAAGGCTCACGCTTTGGGAAGCCTGACGGGCAGCCCTGACCCAGGCAGACTGGGCAGTGTGCGTGATTTTGGCTGCCTAGGAGAGAAGAGACGCCTCCACCCCCAGCCACCACCTTTTCTGGCCTGCGGGAAGAGGGCGACGCACGGCTGGGCTGGGAGAGTGAAGACCCCTCCATCTCCAGCCCCCACCCTTCCTGGCTTGCCTAGGGTGGGGTGGGTGCAGCTGCCGAGACACACCCGGAGATCAGCAGTGAGGCAGGCGCAGCTCTGGGCTTTCAGCAGATCAGAATTCTCCCGCCCGCACTCACACACACACACTGAAGAGGTGCCTTAAGACTCAAGAGTTTTGGTCACGTATCTGGTGGTGCCACTCTCAGTGTGCATTTGTGCAGGCAAGGGCAGAAACTGCACTGACATTGTAAAAACTATCATCCAGACCCCTCAGGCCCACGCTTTTAAGTCTGCAGTCCCAAAGTCTCTCTGGGCACCAGGTGACCGGCTCTGCCTGCGCAATAAGCAGGGGGCTCCTTGGTACAGCAGAGAACAACCTGGACATTGCTTGGTGGGCTTAGGCCGAGACTGTCGCTGCTTTTTGTATTGCTTTGTTTTGTCTTGTTTTGCTTTGTCTTTATATCTTTGATATCTTTGCCTCTGTCGAGTGGGGTTATCAGGTGGTTTTGCATGTGAACGTATTTGATATTTTTCTTTGTTGTTGTTGTTGCTGTTGTGCTTGGTGATTTGCTTTGTTCTGAAACTGCCCTGCCGGGGCCCAGCTTGTGAGGCACGGTCAGCAGATCAGAAATCTCCCGCCCGCACCCATACACACACACTGAAGGAGTGCCCTAGGGCTCACGAGCTCTGGACAAAGGACTGGTGGTGCTCCTCTCGGTGTGCATACGTGCGGAAAAGGGCAGAAGCTGCACTGACTTTGTGGAGACTATCATCCAGACCCCTCAGGCCCACGCTTTTAAGTCTGCAGTCCCAAAGTCTCTCTGAGCACCAGGTGACCGGCTCTACCTGCGCAATAAGCAGGGGGCTCTTTGGTACAGCAGAGGACAACCTGGTCATTGCTTGGTGGGCTCAGGCCGAGACGGTCGCTGCTTTTTGTTTTGCTTGGTTTTGCTTTGCTTGGTTTTGTTTTGCTTTGTCTTGTATCTTTGATATCTTTGCCTGTGTCGAGCGGGGGTTATCGGCTGTTTTTTTTTTTTTTTTTTTTTCTCTTTGCTGTTGTCGTTGCTGCTGTGCTTGGTGATTTGCCTTGTTCTGGGACTTCCCTGCCGGGGCCCAGCTTGGGTGGCACGGGACTCGGCATATCCAGGGGCCAACTCCAGACCAAATCGGAGTGCAGCCGGGTTTGACCTGCAGGTCACACACCTAGAGGGGATTCTCGGCAGGCTCTGGAGCCCATAGAGGCCAAATCACATTGGGGTGGTCAACCCTCACGCAGCAGAGTGCCCTGCGGGGGGCAGAGCCAAGTCTCACGGCAGGTCAGCCCAGGAGTTGACCCCACCTGCTCATTAGCGGGAAGCAATTAAAGATCTTCTTGAACGGGACAGTGTACACAACACAAGACTCACCTTTGGAGCACACGCAGAGGAGGACGACGTGGTGCGAGTCAAATATAAAGGACACATACTACATAAGATAACCTAGCAAGAACTAAGAACTCTAGGGGATCTACCTAATATATCAAAATAAACACAGTCAGCCAGAATGGGGAAACAAAGATACACGTCCCAAATAAAAGAACAGAAGAAGCTTTCACAACTGGAACCAAATGAAGCAGACGTAACCAACCTCTCAGAGACAGAGTTCAGAACACTGGTGATAAGAATGTTTAAGGAGCTTAGAGAAGACATAAAGAAGGATGTAGAAATCATAACAAACGAGCTTAGAGAAAACATAAAGAAGGATGTAGAAATCATAACGAAAAACCAGTTGGAACTGAAGAACACAATTACCGAAATTAAGAACTCACTTGAAGGAATTACCAGCAGGCTAGATGAAGCAGAGGATCGAATCAGCGACTTAGAAGACAAGGTAGCAGAGATCACCCAAACGGAACAACAAAAAGAAAAAAGAATAAAAAACAATGAAGATGGCCTAAGAGACCTCTGGGATAACATCAAGCGCAACAACATGTGCATCATAGGAATACCAGAAGGTGAAGAGAGCAAGCAAGGGATTGAGAACATATTTGAAGTAATAATGTCTGAAAACTTCCCCAACCTGATGAAGGAAACCAACATACAAGTCCAGGAAGTGCAGAGAATTCCAACCAGGATTAACCCAAACAGGTCCACACCAAGACACATTATAGTTAAAATGGCAAAGCTTAAAGACAAAGAGAGAATCCTAAAAGCAGCAAGAGAAAGACGGAGGGTTACATACAAGGGAACTCCCATAAGACTATCAAATGATTTTTCTACAGAAACATTGAAGGCCAGGAGGGAGTGGCAGGAGATACTCAAAGTGATGGAAAACAAAGGCCTACAACCTAGATTGCTTTATCCAGCAAGGCTATCATTTAAAGTTGATGGAGAGATAAAGAGCTTTCCAGAAAAAAATAAGCTAAAGGAATTTATTACCACCAAGCCAGCATTGCAAGAAATACTAAAAGGACTTCTGTAAATAGAAGGAAGATCAAAACAACCTAACTACAAATTTAAAAATGGCAATATCTATGTACCTATCAATAATCACTTTAAATGTAAATGGATTAAATGCTCCAATCAAAAGACATAGGGTGGCTGACTGGATAAGACAGCAAGACCCTTGTATATGCTGTATACAAGAGACTCACCTCAGAACAAAAGACACACACAGGCTGAAAGTGAAGGGTTGGAGTAAGATATTTCATGCAAATGGAAACGAGAAGGAAGCTGGAGTTGCAATACTTATTTCTGACAAAATAGACTTTAAAATGAAGAACATACTAAAAGATAAAGATGGGCACTATATAATAATAAAGGGATCGATCCGACAAGAGGACATAACCCTAGTAAACATCTATGCACCCAACATAGGAGCACCTAAATATATAAAACAGGTACTGACTGACATAAATGCAGAGATCAACAGTAACACTATTATAGTCGGGGACTTCAACACACCTCTGACCACAAGGGACAGGTCTTCCAGACAGAAAATCAATATGGAAACAACAGCCTTAAATGATACATTGGACCACTTGGATTTAATCGATATTTTCAGAACATTTCACCCCAATGCTGCAAAATACACCTTCTTCTCAAGCGCACATGGAACATTTTCCAAGATAGATCATATGTTAGGCCACAAAAAAAGTCTTGATAAATTTACGAAAATTGAAATCATACCAATTGTCTTCTCTGATCACAATGCTATGAAATTAGAAATGAACTACAGGAAAAAAACGGGAAGACACACCAATTCATGGAGGCTGAATAACTTATTACTAAATAATGAATGGGTCAAGCAGGAGATCAAGGAAGAAATCAAAAGATATTTCGAGATAAATGAAAATGAAAACACGACGACCCAAAATCTATGGGATGCCGCGAAAGCAGTCCTAAGAGGGAAATTCATAGCTTTGCAGGCCTACCTAAAGAAACAAGAAACATCACTAATCAACAGTTTATCTTCACATTTAAGGGATTTGGAAAAAGAACAGCAAAATAAGCCCAAAGGGAACACAAGGAAGGAGATAATAAAGATCAGAGCAGAAATAAATGAAATAGAAACCAGAAAAACAATACAAAAGATCAATGAATCCAAGAGTTGGTTCTTAGAGAAGATAAACAAAATCGACAAACCTTTAGCCAGACTCATTAAAAAAAAGAGAGAGAGGACCCAAATTAATAAAATCAGAAACGAAAGAGGAGAAGTGACAACGGACACTGCAGAAATACAAAGAGTTTTAAGAAGTTACTATGAGCAACTATATGCCAATAAATTTGACAATTTGGAAGAAATGGACAATTTTCTAGAGGCGTACAACCTTCCAAGGCTAACTCAAGAAGAAACAGAAAACCTGAATAGACTGATTACCACCACGGAAATTGAATCAGTAATCAACAGTCTCCCAACAAACAAAAGCCCTGGACCAGATGGCTTTACAGGTGAATTTTACAAAGCGTTCAAAAAAGAATTATCACCAATTCTCCTCAAGCTCTTCCAAAAAATCCAGAAGGAGGGAAGACTCCCAAACACTTTTTACGAAGCCACTATCACCCTGATCCCAAAATCAGACAAAGACACCACAAAAAAAGAAAACTACAGGCCGATATCTTTAATGAACATAGATGCAAAAATCCTCAACAAAATATTAGCAAACAGAATTCAGCAATACATTAAAAAGATCATTCACCACGATCAAGTGGGATTCATCCCTGGTATGCAGGGGTGGTTCAACATCCGCAAATCTATTAATGTGATACACCACATTAACAAAATGAAAAATAAAAATCACATGATCATATCAATAGATGCAGAAAAAGCATTTGATAAAATCCAACAGCCATTTATGATAAAAACCCTTAAGAAAGTGGGAATAGAGGGTTCTTATCTCAACATAATAAAGGCCATATATGACAAACCCACAGCTAACATCATACTCAATGGGGAAAAGCTAAAACCATTCCCCCTAAGATCAGGAACAAGGCAAGGATGCCCACTATCTCCGCTTCTATTCAACATAGTTCTGGAAGTTCTTGCCACAACAATCAGACAAGAAAAAGAAATAAAAGGCATCCAGATTGGTAAGGAGGAAGTAAAGTTATCATTGTATGCAGATGATATGATACTATATATAGAGAACCCTAAAGACTCCACCAAGAAGCTATTAGAGCTGATAGATGAATTTAGTAAAGTGGCCGGATACAAAATTAATATTCAGAAATCAGTTGCCTTTGTATATACCAATAATAAAACATCAGAAGGAGAAATTAAAAAAACAATCCCATTTACAATCGCTCCAAAGACTATAAAATACCTGGGAATAAATTTAACCAAAGAAGTAAAAGATCTATACTCAGAAAATTATAAGACACTGATGAAAGGAATGAAGGAAGATATAAATAGATGGAAACACATATCATGTTCATGGATAGGAAGAATTAATATAGTTAAAATGTCCATACTGCCTAAGGCTATATACATATTCAATGCAATTCCTATCAAACTGCCAACGTCGTTTTTCACAGAAATAGAACATATAATCCTAAAATTTATATGGGACCATAAAAGACCCCGAATAGCAAAGGCAATCTTGAGAAATAAGAACAAAGTGGGAGGTATAACAATACCTGACTTCAAATTATACTACAAGGCTACAGTAATCAAAACAGCATGGTACTGGCATAAAAACAGACACATAGATCAATGGAACAGAATAGAGAGTCCAGAAATAAATCCACGCCTATATGGCCATTTAATCTACGACAATGGAAGCAAGAATGTACGATGGAGTAATGACAGTCTATTCAATAAATGGTGCTGGGAAACCTGGACAGACACATGCAAAAAAATGAAGTTGGACCACCTCCTTACACCATATACAAAAATAAATTCAAAATGGCTTAAAGACTTAAATGTAAGGTCTGAAACCATAAAATACCTAGAAGAAAATATAGGAAGAAACTTCTCAGACATTACCCGGAGTAAGATTTTTACTGATATACACCCTCGCTCGAGGGAACTAAGAGAAAGAATAAACATGTGGGATTATATCAAACTAAAAAGTTTATCACAGCAAAGGAAACCATCAATAAAACAAAAACGGATCCTACTGAATGGGAAAAGATATTTGCCAATGATATATCTGATAAGGGATTAATATCACAAATCTATGGAAAATTTACTCAACCCAACTCCAAAAAAAACAAACGACCCAATTAAAAAATGGGCAGAGGACTTGAAGAGACATTTTTCTGAAAAGGACATACATATGGCAAACAGACATATGAAGAAATGCTCAACCTCACTAACCATCAGAGAAATGCAAATAAAAACCACAATGAGATACCACCTCACCCCAGTCAGAATGGCTATCATCAATAAATCAACAAACAACAAGTGCTGGCGCGGATGTGGAGAAAAGGGAACGCTTGTGCACTGTTGGTGGGATTGCAGACTGGTGCAGCCGCTATGGAAAACAGTATGGAGGTATCTCAAAATTCTGAAAATGGAACTACCTTATGATCCAGTAATTCCACTCCTAGGTATCTATCCGGAGAAATCCAGAACTTCAATTCAAAAATCTCTATGCACTCCTATGTTTATTGCAGCACTATACACAATAGCTAAGACATGGAAACAACCAAAATGCCCATCGGTAGATGACTGGATTAAGAAACTGTGGTACATTTATACAATGGAGTATTATGCAGCCATAAGGAAGAAAGAAATCTTACCATTTGCAACAACATGGATGGATCTAGAGAACATTATGTTAAGTGAAATAAGTCAGACAGAGAAAGATAAGTTCCATATGATCTCACTTATTTGCGGATTCTAAAGAAAAGAATAAGTGAATGAACTAATCAGAAACAGTTTGGGAGACAATGAGGAAAAACTGAGGGTTGCTAGATGGGCGGGGGGGGTGAGGGGTGGGGGGGAGGGTGAGGGGATTGGAGGGCAGTCGGTGACCACAGGATGGCCACGGGGTTTGAAAATTAATCTGGGGAACGTAATTTGGTGGTTACCAGAGCGTAAGGGGGTTGGGGGGTGGGGGATGAGGGTGAGGGGGATCAAATGTATGGTGATGGAAGGGGGGCTGACTCTGGGTGGTGAACACACAGTGTGATTTATGGATGATGTGATACAGAATTGCACACCTGAAATCTATGTAATTCTACTAACAATTGTCACCCCAATAAATTAAAAATAAATTAAAAAAAAAAAAAAGAGTGGCAAAGATGGAGATAGCCAATAAAAAAAAAAAAAAAAAAAAAAAAAGAAAAAAAAGAAAATCCGAGGATCCATTATAGTGCCTGGCATTTAGTAGGCTCACAATAAATGCTAGCTACCTATTCTTTTCAAAAACGCGTATCTTGTTAACTCTGCCCTGTTTTGAGTTCCACAAAAACCCTCTTCAATTTGCATCAACTATGCACTATAGGAACATATTTGATCAACCAATGAACACTTATTTTGCACAGCTTACTATTATTGGGACAGCCAAATATAGATATGACCTATTGCCTCAAGGAACTTTAATCTAGTTGGGAATACAACACACACATACATCAAATCAATAGAAATCAATAGATTTGCAAATGCTGAGTTATAATGCTGAGGTAATGAAGAGGCATAGGAAAAGGTCAGACAGAAAGTAAATATTGGAGAGGAGGTAGAATATTGAAAAAAAAAGTGTGGATTAATAATACACTTCTAGCTTTTCAGAGGATTCAGAAGTAGAGTTAAATATTCATGGTAGAGTGCAGAGATATAGTACATGCAAAGTCATTATTCTTCCAATGAGCAACATTATTAAATGCCAACTTGTTTCCAAGCACTGAGGTAATTACATAGCTTTGAGACAACTTGGTTTTCCCCTCCAAAGCATATAATATAGAAGAAGAGGCACAATATGGGTATAAAAAAAGTGGAATGGAATAAGGCATTATACAAGTATAGGATGCTTGTATGCTGTAATTATTGATCCTAAAGTTCCAAGGAAGAAGTGAACACTTTTGGTTGGCTCAGGAGGAGGGCCATGATTAGGATTATGGGGAGGGCGTGAATGAGGAAAACAGTAAGTGCAAAGGGGAGGATTTGATGTGTGGGGATGGGAAGAGCGGTTGTGAAAGATAAGGTTTGAGAGGTAAGATTCTGATTGTGGAGGCCTTATAAGCAAAGGGAGTTAGACTTTATTTTGAGGACAATGAAAAGCCATTGAACGGTTTAAAGTAGAACAGTGATGTGGTCATACTTCTATTTAGAATAATCAGAAGGTAGCAGTGTGGAGGATAAATAAGACAAGGCAAGCATGGAGGCTATGAGACTGGTTAAGAAGCGACTGCAGTAGTCCAGAAAAATGACAAAATAGAGAAAAGCCTGCTCTAGGATGGAGAAATTCCCAATAAGGGAGGTATCAGGAAGCAAGATTCTCCTTCTCTAGGTCTGGCTGCCGTTAGAGTTGAAGTGAAATCAGTAGGTCACACTTGTTTAGACCTTGCCTAAACCTAACTTGGCCACAAGTTTTGAGTCGGGAAGTAACTCTTTGATGGCCCCTTGTGACAAAGGGCTCAAATTTGTTGGTCATCTGGTCAATCTGACGATTGTTGGTTGTACAAAAAGAACAGAATAAAGTTTTATGGAGATCTTGGCTTCCATAAAACATGACTCTCACCACAACTCTAAGCAGCTACACATTCAAAGCCATCTTGCATCAAATTAGGGAAATCAGAAGTCTATTTAGAACTTTCCCACATATAATTGTAAGGGATTGTTTAGATTCTAATAAGACCTACAAAAAACGTATATATGTTGTACCTAACCATCTCCCCATTTTTAAAATGTCTTTTGTTTCTATCCAAACATCTCCCCGTTTTGTCAATATATTTTTGCTGTAAATTTGGCTTGTACCCTACTCCAGACAAACCAGCCTTCCATACATCTAGATTTTTATATCTCAGCCTTCAATTCCCAGTTTCCTTCATTCTCTTCACTACTCATCGATTCCTACTCATTGATTCCTCACTCTTTGTAGACTTTACTCAAACCACCCATCTCTTCCTATAGGCTCTCTTATAAACCAAATCCATCCTGCTTCCCTTGCCTTGAGTCTCAGCCTCACAGTTTATGTTCCTTGTTGCTTGTTGATAGGTATCCCAGTAATTCAGGAGGTAATATAGCAAAGTGGAAAGGACATAAGTTTTTTTGACAAACAAACCTGGATTCAAACTCTGTATTCATCATTCATTCACTGTGTGACCTTGAGTGAGTTACTTAACCCATTTTAGCTACAGTATTCTCATCTATAAAATGGGAGCAACAATGGTGACTATGTCACAGAGTTCTTGGGAGGATTATAAGATAACTGATTTAGCACATAGAAAGAACTCAATAGATGACAATTTAAATAAAAAAGTCATTGTTTAGTTGCCTTTGGGTGGGATTTTCTGTCTTCCTTAAATGAGTTGGAAGCTGCCAAAAGGTAGTGATCATAGCTTTCTTCCTTGTGGTCCCTTTCCACCCTGGGTATAGGGCTCTATATACAACAGGTATTCAATTAATTTAGTCACCTGATTAGGCATGATCCAAAGCTACAGGTAGAGAATTTGCTATGGGAAAGAGAGTGGGTCTGACAGAGCTAATCTATTATAATTTTGAGAGACCAAACTTACCAGAAAGGGGGAAAAACAGAAACCCTGCATTATAAGTAAAAAGAGAAAGGATGACATCTTGCCTTATGCTGAAGCAGTGTAATGTAGTTGAAAGGGAGTTTCAGAGTCAGACAGTCCTGAATTGAAATACAAGTACCGCTGCATACAAGCTATATGACCTTGGGAAAAATCACTAAACCTCTCAGGGCCTCAGTTTCCTCATCTACAAAATGAAAATAATACTTGATTTTCAAAGTATTGAAGAGGATTTAAGGCATAATCTACTTAAAATTCCTAGAATAATGCCTGAGATATATTTAATGTCTAAAAATTCTTCACCTTCCTCTCTTTCCATTCTCTATCCTTCCTTTACTGCATTGGACAGCATGGAAATCTGGATGTGGGGAGGGAGACTTATGAGGCCTTCTGAACAATATTCTCAATATTTTCTTTATATTTGTGTTCCTCAGACTGCAGATAGTGGGGTTGAGCATGGAGGTGATCTGTGTGTAGAATACAGAGACCAGCCTATCCCTGCCTGGTAAGTACTCAGAGGATGGGCATAAGTAAATGAACACTGGTTCTGTAGCTCAGGCTGACAACAGCCAGGTGGGAAGCAAAACTGGAACGCAGGTGTCCTGTCTACAGTGTTTTCCACTTGGAGAAGGTAACAGACTCTGACTCCTACTCTTTCAAAACATGGACTCCATGTCCTCATCAGAACATAGGAGGGTACTTCACCCATAGTTCCCTGAGAAATCACAATGTTGAAATCTGCTCAGGGACATTTCTATCCTTTCTCTTTAATCAGGTAGATTGCCAGTATCTGACTGTACTTTATTTTAATATTGTTTACCTGTTAGAATACTGAAGGATAAACTATGACATTGCACAGAGGATTTATATCATTGAATTTAGAATCAGAACACATAGGTTTGAGTTTTGATTCAACTTATAGCCTTTAGTAAGTTCATTTCTGAGTCATAGGATCTTTATCTCTAAAATGGGAGTAATAGGACTTGTTCTTCTGATCTCACAGGATTGCTACAAAAATCCAACTACAGTCTCTATGAAAATGTTTTGTAAAATGTAGAAATGGTCAAGTCAGACCCCGGAGGAGAAAACTAGATTATCCTCTGGCAACCTGTAAGTAAATATCTGATACCCTTCTGCACCTCTGAGGCTGTGGCTGCCTGCTTTTGGCTGGTGTACTATTAAAATTATTTTTCTGGCCATCTTTGGCTGTATATGTGTATATATATATATATATATATATATACACATATACACACATACACACACACACACACATACACACACACACATATATATATATATATATATATATATATATATATATATATATATATATCTCAGTACTGTATATTGTGGAAATTTCAATTCCCAAAGATATATATATATATTCCAGGGGATATCCCTTATCAATAAACAGTTCTGTATCTTGTGCCTCCTTTTGGCTACCTTCAGTTACAATCATTGTTCAGTGCAGTATACTGGAAGCATTTGAAATGCATCAAACATCAAAAAAACATTAAGTTATCTCTAGTATACCATTCTTTTTAAGGCAGAAGTATTTTCCATAATAGGTACTACAGAGCATGGGCTGCTTAATCTTTAGTTAACCAGAACCACACCTCCCATAGATATTCCAGTTGACTGAGGTTTAGATCCATAAGGTCATGGTAGACTGGCTGCTAAATTTTTTAAATATTATCCTAAATATATTAATAGCTACTATTAATAACATATCTAATAAGTGCCACACATTATGTTGGGTGATTGGTATAAATATTTTATTTAATCTTAATAACTCTGAGAAGTAACTACTGTTATCATGCTCATCTTACAAACCACACAACTGAGACTCAGAGCATTCCAATGCCTTGCTCAAGGTCACATAGCTGGATAAGTGGCAGAATTTGCATTCAAATGTAGGTTTATGTATTCTAATGCTACTGTGGTATCTGTACTGCCTTTTCTAAATATAGAGTCATACAATTACAGGTTAAATTTTTTTCAAGAGATTTATAAATCTATCCTTTCTTTATCATCCTAATCTTGGAAATATTCAAGATGGTTCTTTTAATTTTATAGGTAATGAAACCAAGTTACAAAAAAATGTAGATACATTGTTCTTGAGCATGCATGTATTCATTCATTCAACTAATATTCATTGCACACTTGGTGTGTTCCAGGCAATGTGATAGTCACTAGAGGTACTCTGGCAGATTTTACAATCTAAAAGAAGATATGGACAGCAAACAAACAGGCAAACAAATAAATGACTTTTTTTAATCATAAAGAAAATACAACAAGCTAGTGGAATAGACAAAGCTAAGGGTTTGGAGGAGCAAAATTAGGTAGATTGGAAGGGAAAGCTTCATTGAGGAATTGGATGATATTAAAATCTGGAATCTGAATGGATAGGAGTTAGCCATACAAAGATCCTGAATACACACAGACACTGTGACATAGTCAGGAAGAGAACCCAAGTTTCCTAAATCTGCCAAAGGCTGCTGTCTCCAATTGGATGTATGGTCCAAGTAGAAGCTGACTAGGGATGACTGAAGATGCAGGACATTCAAACTTTTATCTACAAGCATCCCTGTCCTTTATCACCAACTTTTCTTCTTTGAATGTCTCTAGAAGGCACAAGTATTCACCAGCCACTATTCTGTTTCTGTTCTCAACCCAAATGCTTTAAGCCAACATCAGTAGTTGGGCTTTTTCTAGATGTCCCGTTGGCAGGCACAGAAAAGTTCATGTGCCCACAACAGTAAAGCCTCTGGAACTAAGCTCCAAGTTATACTCCACACCCCACTTCCCCTTTCAGGTTTACCCATTTCCATGTAATTGGCAGAATCATTAACATAACAACATTTTTGCCTTCTTTACTCGACCCATAAGGTGCTGAAAAAAGTAAGCCCAGGGTCTGAGCAGCTTTCCAAGGTGGCTAGAGAAGTAAGCAGAGCCAACCCCAATGGAATGTTTTCACTGCCTCATACTGAGAGTTTGCAGTCACCACTGAGATGTTTTGGGAATGGCTGGAAGAATCAAATTGGCTATAAGATATATTGTGTTGTAAACTTCTTATCTAAAATACATTCTTAGTCACCTGGCTTCTGGTCAAGATGGTGGAATAGGGAACCTTCCCCCATGACAGCATAAAATTACAACTAAACTATAGAACAGCCATCATTGAGAACCACCTGAAGTCTAGCTGAACAGAAGTCCTGTAACTAAGGATATACAGAAGAAGCCACATCAAGACTGGTTGGAGAGGTGGAGACAGAAGAGCTGGTACCACACCCATGTGTGGTGGTTCAAAATCAGGAAGGATATCTCACCTGTGGAGGTCCCTCCTGAGGAGTGAGAGGTCTAAGCCCCACAACAGGCTCTCTAGCCCAGGGTTCCAGAACCAGAAAGAGAAGTCCCCATAAATTCTGGCAGTGAAAAACAGTGGAGAATGTGGCTGAGTGAGAGACATCAGGTGGAATCCCAGGCATTCCTCTTAAAGGATTCACACATGGACCTACTCATTGATAGACTCACTTGCTCTGAGCTCCAGCCCTGGGGCACCAGCTTGAAAGACTCCAGGGACATACGAGGAGGAACTGAATTGTCTGGCTCAGGGTGAGGGCTGCAGAGGCAGATTTGTCCTGGACAGAAGTGCTGGCAAAGGTCATTATTCCTTTGTTGAGCCCTCCCCCCACCCAGCCTGCATACACAGGTGAGTGCCATATCTGGTCCTCCTTCAACCTAGTTAACACTCTTTAACCCCTCCCTGGTGATTGCCTGATCACCCAACTTGAGGGCCCACCCAAACTGCTTCGAGTGGTTTTTCAATACAATCAGCCTGTCTGGGCTCATACTGAGAATATTCCTAATATCTCTCAAAGGTTCACAAACCCCAAACAAGCAACATCAGGCCATGGCATGCCCTATACCTCTTGCTGTGTGCCCATAAGCCCAGAACTAGTGGCAGCATGCCTTGGTTCACAGCTTAGCATTCTGCATGCAACTCCAAGCCCAGCATAAGGGCAACCATCTCCAAATCACTTTGTAGCTCATATCAAGTGGCACAAGGCAGGGCCCAGGCAGCAGCTGGCCTTGGCCTGAAACAGAGCCCTTCCCAAGGGCTCCCAGAAACAACACACCTGGTGGCTAGCTTCTGATTACACCAGAGCACCACCTCAAAACTTTCACAAATGACACATCCAAAGAGCAGACTTAATAGGCACCAGAGCCCCGCTTAAGCAAATCCTGCTCCATAGGGTCAGTCCCTGTACAACACCTCCTCCACTATGGTCATTGACAGACCTTACAACCAGTAGCCCTGAGGGTCAATCCCTCCCATTGATGTGCAAACAGCAATCAAGGCTTAATTACAACAGGAGGGCACACAAAACCCACACAAGGGACACACATGGAGCATAGGCTCAGGTGATCAGGGAGACTGCACCACTGGCCCCACAAGACACTTACTACATAAGGCCATACTACCAAGACTGGGAGACATAGCAGCTCTACCTAATACATGGAAACAAACACAGGGAGGCAGTCAAAATAGGGAGACAAATAAATATGTCACAAATAAAATAACAGAACAAAGCTCCAAAAAAGAACTAAAATGGAGACAAGCAATCTACTAGAGGCAGATGTCAAAACACTGGTTATAAGGAGGCTCAATGATCTCAGGGAGAACTTCAACAAAGAGATAGGAAATACAAAAGTGTAGATAGAAAACATAAAAAAGAACCAGTCAGAAATAAAGAATACAATAACTGAAATGAATACATTGGAGGGAATCAGCAGTAGATTACATGAAGCAGAAGACTGAATCAGAGACTTTGAAGTTAAAGTAGTAGAAAAAAACAAATCAGAGCAGCAAAAGGAAAGAAAAATAAAAACGAGGCTAGTTGAAGGGGCATCTGGGACAACAAGCACACCAACATTCCCATCATAGGGGTATCAAAAAGAAAAGAGAGAGAGCAAGGAATTGAAAACCTATTTGAATATATAATGACGGAAAATTCCCTAACCTGGCAAAGGAAATAGGCATACAAGCCCAGGAAGTGCAGAGTCCCAAACAAGATGAACCCAAAGAGGCCCACACCAAGACACATGATCATTAAAATGCCAAAGGTTAAAGACAAAGAGAGAGTCTTGAAAGCAGCAACAGAAAAGCAGTTAGTTACCTACAAGGGAGCTCCCATAAGACTGTCAGATGATTTCTCAACAGAAATTTTGCAGGCCAGTAGTGATTGGCAGGAAATATTCAAGGACCTACAACCAAGATTACTCTACCCAGCAAAGCTATCATTTAGAATAGAAGGACAGATAAAGAGTTTCCCAGCCAGGAAATAGCCAAGGAGTTCATCACCATCAAACAAGTATTACAAGAAATGTTAAAGGAAGTTATTTAAGAAGGAAAAGAAAGCAAAAGAGATCAAACATATGAATGATAAAATGGCAATAACTACATACCTATCAACAATTACTTTAAAGGTGGATTAAATGCTCCAATAAAAGGATATAGGATGGCTGAATGAATAAGAGAACAAAAACACTTACACATACTGCCTACAGATCAAAAGTCACACAGACAGAAAATAAAAGGATGGAAAGAGATATGTCATGAAAATGGAAATGAAACAAAAGCTGAGGTAGCAATACTTATACCAAGCAAAATGAGTTTTAAACAAAAGCTATAACAAGAGACAAAGAAGGACCCAGGAATTCCACTACTGGGTATTTATCTGAAGAAATACAAAACACTAATTTGAAGGGACATGTGCATCCATATGTTCATTGCAGCATTATTTACAATAGCCAAGATACGGAAGCAACTTAAGTGTCTTTCAATAGATGAATGAATAAAGAAGTGATATATATATATAATCACATTATATATATATATATATATTATATATATATATATATTATATATATACACATATATATGTTATATATATGTATATATATTATATATGAATATATATGTATATTATATATAGAGAGAGTAATATTCTGATATATTACTCTGATATATATATCAGAATATTACTCAGCCATAAAAGAGAATGAAATCTTGTCACTTGCAACAACATTGATTTACCTAAAGAGTGTTATGCTGAGTAAAATAAGTCAGAGGAAGGCAAATAAATACCATATGATTTCAGTTATATGTGGAATCTAAAAGTAAAGGAACAAACAATACAGAAGCAAACTCATAGATGCACAGAACATTTTGATGGTTGCCAGATGGGAGAGGGGTTTTGGGGATGAGTCAAAAGGGGAAGGGATTAAAAAGTACAAATTGGTAGTTATAAAATAGGGGAATGTAAAGTATAGCATAGGGAATATAGTCAATAATACTGTATTATCCATAGATGGCATCAGATGGATACTAGATTCATTGGGGTGAACACTTCATAAATTAAATAAATGTCTAATCAGTATACCATGCACCTGAAACTAATATAATATTGTATATCAACTGTAATTCTAAAAATAAAAATTATTAAATGCAAAAAATACATTCTTAGTCATATTAAAAAGTTGTAGCCACAATTAATATATCAACTCTTTTTGCAAACATAGGTATTGTAAGAATTATGGACAAATGGCCAGTACAGAAAATGGTAGTAAGAATATATTTCTCATTTTATGATGTGTCATATCACCTTGTTTACTCAACTTTTTCTAAATATTTTTGCTTCAATTATAGTTGACATACTACTCAATTCTTTACTCTGATTATAAACTGTAAATTACTTTTAAACATCCAAGAATTATTTAATTAGCTTTTCTGTAGTCAGTAAATACTCTGAGTGTCACTCAGAGTATTCTAATACAATACTCTCATACCTGAGATGTATGTGGTAGCCAGCTGCCTTGTGCAATACTTTCCCATATTTTATCAAACCAGGTTTGAGTAGTGGAATACTTGTTTCTATCCACTTGTTTTTATGTTTTCCATTCTATATATGCTTATTAAACATCTATTATGTGCTTGTCATTATGCTAGGACCTAAGGATACAAAATCAAAAGTAAATTAATAATATTCCCTACAACACTTAAATACCACTCTCCAATACATACACACATGTGAGTATGCTCATACACACACACACACACACACACACACACACACACACACACACACACACAGTCTTTCATTTGGAAGGCAAAATCAGCCATAAAATCCTTTGTTGCTGGTTCATTAACAGCTCTTATAGAAAATACCAAGTTATAATGCATTTTGAGAGGTAAAGGTATTGATTTTAAATCAAGAAAACTGTTTTTAAAATAGACTTTATAGACAAGTACCTTTTAGGCAGATTTATTTAATTCTCTTGATTGACTATGCAGAATGTTATAGTCATTTAAAGTAGACAAATTCTTCTTTTTTTTTTCAAGTTAAATTGTGGTATATTAGGTGATATTTGAACCAGTTTATGAGCTTCTGCTATAGCATGATGGGCTGCCTCAAAGAACGCTGTGCCCAAATTGAATTATTTTGGGGCATCACCACCGCAACGGATAAAATGAGCCATTTTGTTCATCGTGACTGCAACCTTTGCTGAAATAGACGTTATGGGATAATAACTTAAAGGCTAACTCATTAATACACAGGGATGAATGAGGTTATGTGCTAGCACACCAATTTGATGTCCAGATGCTTTTATCTATGGATCTGTATCTCTTTCCCAAGTTGTGCTATTTTAATAGGGATGTCTTTATCCTTTGCCACTGCCTGTAGACAGTTGAATAACATAGATGCAATACTTTCCCAGCACTCAGCCCCGTGCACTATCAATTTTTCAAACACCAAAGATCTCTCAGTGGCTAGAAGCAAAATTCTGATGGTTCCAAAAGTGCCTAATTTATAAGGATTCAAATGATAGCATCAGTTCAGTCAGTCCCTGATTTTTTTCCTCACAGATATTTATTAGTGAGAACTATGCCATTCCTAACTATTTGATGGGGGCAATGGAGTAAATTTTACTCCAAATTGTGAAGGCTGTGGATTTATGCCTAGAGATTTATGCCTGAGAGCATTTCCATCCTTGCAATACCGAAGCAGGTGACCTTTCTGACATTAATTTGTTTCTCCATCTGTACTAAGCATTTCAGGAGGACGTGAGGATCAGGCTTGATGATACACAAATGTTTTCCCCCTTTTTGTATCACGGTACTGATGGCTTGATGGAGGAGTAACCTATCCTGGCTGCACCGTGGGAATGTCTTTACACGTGTCTGCAGTGAATGGAGGTAGGGGATCCATCTTCATGGAGCCTGGAATATGGAGGGTTTTACTATCCTCCTTGAGATGAATGTTCTCCCTTTGTTACGATGTCATCCTGGTCATTTTTTATTCAAAATGACATTTTATCTAACTTTTCCCTGGCTTATGAATGTGTATTGTACAGCTTAAAAGTTATAGTTTCGTGACACATATCTTTAAGGAATTTATTAAGCCAGTAAGTACAAGGAACTATACTAAATTCAACCACAAAATTTTATGTTGCTCTTATAACAACCCTATGAGATAGGTACTATATTTATTTCTATTTTATAGATGAATAAAATGAAGCTCAGAGAAAGTTAATAATTTTCTCAGGATCACACAGATCATGTGCAATTAACCAGGAATGTTACCCAGGTCCATCTCACTCTACAGTCTAGCAATCTATGCTCTTTCTGCCATAACACATTGAAATCATCTTTAAAAAAAAAATGTTGCCAATCTTCTCAACCCTTTTCTCTAAAAATATTGGTTCTCAACACTAGTTTGACATTATAATTACCTGTGACCTTAAAAATGTACCATATGCAGCTCCCATGCTCATGTTCTGATCTAAGTACTCCAGGGTGGGACAAGGGCATCCATATCTTTTAAAAGATTTCCAGGTAACTCTAATGTATGGCCAGAGTGGAAAACTACAAATTTAACTTTGTCTGAGTTCCTTTATCTGTGTACAATTAGCATACTTAACATTTATTGTCCGATTCCTCACAGGGTCTGACTAAGAATTTAGAGTTTTCATTCAATAAAATAATCAGGGGGAGGTCTTTGCACAATGGTTAGGGACTGTTTTCTTTCGATCATCACAAGTGCCTCCTAATCTACAAGAGTGTTTGCCATTACCAAAATGATGAACTTCAATTTTGGACAAACCCAAGGAATCTTATGATGTAAAAGGTATTTCTGGAGTGATGGTAGATACCATCTTCATCTCTTTCCCACAAGCACATCTGAACAGACACATCCTCAATCACAATTTTCTTTCCTTTTTTTTTTAATTTATTGGGGTGACAATTGTTAGTAAAATTACATAGATTTCAGATGAACAATTCTGTATTACATCATCTATAAATCTCATAGTGTGTTCACCACCCAGAGTCAGTTCTCCTTCCATCACCATATATTTGATCTCCCTTACCCTCATCTCCCATCCCGCACCCCCCTTGCCCTCTAGTAACCACTAAACTATTGTCTGTGTCTATGAGTTTTTGTTTCTCATTTGTTTGTCTTGCTCTTTTGTTGTTTTTGGTTTACATACCACATATCAGTGAAATCATATGGTTCTCTGCTTTTTCTGTCTGACTTATTTCGCTTAACATCATACTCTCAAGATCCATCCATGTTGTCACAAATGTTCCTATATCATCTTTTCTTACCGCCGAATAGTATTCCATTGTGTATATATACCACACCTTCTTTATCCATTGAACTATTGAAGGACATTTTGGTTGTTTCCATGTCTTGGCCACCATAAACAAAGCTGCAATGAACATTGGAGGACACGTGTCTTTATGTATAAATGTTTTCAGACATTTTGGGTAGATACCCAGTAGAGGGATTGCTGGGTCATATGGTAATTCTATTCGTAATTTTTTGAGGAACCTCCACACTGCCTTCCATAACAGCTGCACCAGTCTGCATTCCCACCAACAGTGTATGAGGGTTCCTTTTTCTCCACAGCCTCTCCAACACTTGTTACTATTTGTCTTGTTGATGATAGCCATTCTGACTGGGGTGAGGTGATATCTCATTGTGGTTTTTATTTGCAATTCTCTGATGATTAGTGATGTTGAGCATTTTTTCATATGTCTATTTGCCATTTTTATTTCCTCTTTGGAGAAATGTCTCTTCAGGTCCTATGCCCATTTTTCACTTGGGTTGTTTGCTTTTCTGTTGATGAGTTTCCTGAGTTCCTTATATATTTTGGATATTAGCCCCTTATCGGAGGCACTGTTTGCAAAAATCTTCTCCCATTCAGTTGGTTGCCTCTTTATGTTGTCGATTGTTTCTTTTGCTGTGCAGAAGCTTTTAAGTTTCATGTAGTCCCATTCGTTTATTTTAGCTTTTACTTCCATGGCCTTTGGAATCAAATTTATAAAATACTCTTTCAACCCAAGGTCCATAAATTTAGTATCTATGTTTTCTTCTATGCAGTTTATTGTGTCAGGACTTATGCTTAAGTCTTTGATCCATTTTGAATTAATTTTGGTACATGGTGACAAATAGCAGTCCAGTTTCATTCTTTTGCACGTGGCTATCCATTCCACCCAGCACCATTTAATGAAGAAGCTCTCTTTCCTCCATTGTATGTTTTTAGCTTCTTGTCAAATTTATCGGTCTGTATTTATGTGGTTTTATTTCTGGGTTCTTAGTTCTATTCCATTGGTCTATGTGTCTGTTTTTCTGCCAATACCGTGCTGTTTTGATTATTGTAGCCCTGCAGTACAAGCTAAAGTCAGGGACTGTGATTCCTCCAGTATTGCTCTTTTTTCTTAAGATTGCTTTGGTTATTCGGGTTCTTTTGTTGTTCCAAACAAATCTGATGATTTTTTGTTTTATTTCTTTAAAAAATGCCATTGGGATTTTGATGGGGATTCCATTAAATGTGTATATTGTTTTGGGTAATATGGCCATTTTAACAATGTTGATTCTTCCAATCCATGAGCACAGAATGTCTTTCCATTTCTTTATGTCTTCTTCAATTTCTTTCAAAAATGTCTTATAGTTTTCAGCATATAAGACCTTCACATCCTTGGCTAAGTTTATTCCTAGGTATTTTATTCTTTTTGCTGCAATCGCAAAAGGAATTGTTTTTGTATTTCTTTTTCTGATATTTCATTGTTAGTATATAGGAATGCAATGGACTTTTGTATGTTGCATTTGTAGCCGGCAACTTTACTGTGTTCGTTGATTGTTTCTAATAGCTTTTTGGTGGAGTCTTTAGGGTTTTCTCTATATAGCATCATGTCATATGCAAAGAGTGATAATTTAACTTCTTCATTCCCAATTGGATAACTTTTATTTCTTTCTCTTGCCTCATTGCTCTGGCAAGGACTTCCAACACTATGTTGAAAGCAGAGGTGACAGGGGAAAGCCCTGTCGTGTTCCTGAACATAGAGCAAAGGGCTTCAGATTTTCACAGTTAATTATGAGAATAGACAAGGGCTTGTCATATATGGCCTTTATTATGTTAAGGTATTTTCCTTCTATACCTATTTTATTAAGTGTTTTAATCATAAATAGATGTTGTGTCTTGTTGAATGCTTTTTCTGCATCAATTGATATAATCATATGATTTTGTCCTTTATTTTGTTTATGTGATGTATCACATTGATGAATTTATGGATGTTGAACCATCCTTGTGCCCTGGGGATGAACCCCACTTGGTCGTGATGAATGATCTTTTTAATGCATTGTTGTATTCGATTTGCTAGAATTTTGTTTAAGATTTTTGTATCTGTATTCATCAGAGATATTGGTCTGTAGTTTTCATTTTTGTGTTGTCCTTACCAGGTTTTGGTATCAGGGAAACGTTGGCCTCAAAAAAAGAATTAGGGAGTACTTTCTCTTCTTCGATTTTTTGGAAGAGTTTGAGCAGGATTGGTAATTGATCCTCTTTGAAGGTGTGGTAGAATTCACTACTGAAGCCATCTGGTCCCGGAGTTTTGTTTTGGGAAGGTTTTAGATGACTGATTCAATTTCGTTACTGGTGATTGTTCTGTTTAGATTTCCCAGTTCTTCATGGTTCAGCCTTGGACGGCTATATGTTTCTAAGAACTTGTCCATTTCTTCTTGGTTATTGAATTTGGTGGCATATAGTCCTTCATAGTATTCTTGGATGATCCTTTGTATTTCTGTGGTGTACGTGATAACTTCCCCTTTTCATTTCTGATTTTACTTATTAGTGTCTTCTCTATTTTTATCTTAGTGAGTCTAGCCAAGGGTTTGTCAATTTAGTTAATGTTTTCAAAGAACCAGCTCTTTGTCACATTAATTTTTTCTAGTGTCTTTTTGTTCTCTATTTCATTTAGTTCTGCTCTGATTTTTGTTATTTCCTTTCTTCTGCTGACCTTGGGTTTCACTTGTTCTTCTTTTTCTAGTTCTTTAAGGTGTATCTTGAGGTTATTTATTTGGGGTTTTTCTTGTTTCTTGAGATAGACCTGTAGTGATATAAATTTCCATCTTAAAACTGCTTTCGTTGCATCGCAAAAATTTTGGTAAGATGTATTTTCATTGTCATTTGTTTCTATGTATCTTTTGATCTCTCCTATAATTTCTTCTATGACCCGGACGTTCCTTAAAAGTATGTTGTTTAATCTCCATGTATTTGTGTTTTTTTTCCTGCTTTCTTTTTGCAGTTGATACCCAATTTCAAAGCCTTGTGATCAGAGAATATCCTTGGTCTGATTTCAATCTTCTTAAATTCGCTGAGGCTGATTTTATGTCCCAATATATGGTCTATCCTTGAGAATTTTCCAGGTACACTAGAAAAAAATGTATAGTCTGATGTTTTAGAATAAAGTGCTCTATATATGTCAATTATCTCCATTCCATCTAATGTGTCATTTAGGGTTGCTATTTTGTTATTTATTTTATGTTTGTATGATCTATCCATAGCTGTCAATGATGTATTTACGTCCCCTAGTATAATTGTGTTTTGGTCAATTTCTCCCTTAATTCTGTTAGTAGTTGCTTTGTATATTTCGGTGCTCCCTGATTGGGGGCATCAATATTGATGACTCTTATGTCTTCTTCTTGTATAGTCCCCTTTACCATTATGAAATGTCCATCTTTGTCTCTTGTTATCATTTTCACCCTGAAGTCTCTTTCATCTGATATCATTATGGCTACACCTGATTTTCTCTGGATACCATTTGCTTGGAGTGTCAATTTCCACCCTTTCACTTTGAGTCTATGCTTGTCCTTGTAGCTGAGATGTGTCTCTTGGAGACAGCATATGGTTGTTTTTAGTTTTTTGATGCAATCTGCTACTCTGTGCCTTTTTATTGGTGAGTTCAGTCCATTTACATTTAGGGTGATTATTGATATGTGAGGATTTCCTGTCATTCTATCTTTAGTTTTCTGGTAAGGCTGAGTCTCCATTATTTCTTTGCCTTTTTGTTGTTGTCTATTGTTTCTGTGTGGTGGTATTCTATGATGTGTCCCTCTGTTTCTTCTTTTATTACAGTATATATTTCAGCTCTGGATTATTTTTTGAGTGGTTACCCTTAAGTTTATGTAAAAGAAAGTTTGATATTTAGAGTATTTCATTTTCTTCAGCACGCTTACTTTCTCCATTCCCATATTCCGGTTCAGGCCTTTACTCTCCCCCTTTTTATTTTTTGGTTGCCACAAATTGCCCCTATTGATGGTGGTTGAATAGCCTCCTTTAGTATTTCTTGTAGTGCAGGTCATGTATTAGAAAATTCCTTCAGCTTCTGTGTGCCTGGAAAGGTCTTTATTCCTCCTTCATATCTAAAGGATATCTTTGCTGGATATATTATTCTTGGCTCATAATTTCTCTCTTTCAATAGTTTGAATATTTGGTTCCACTCTCTCCTGGCTTGTAGTTTCTGCTGAAAAATCTGATGATAATATAATGGGCTTTCCTTTGTAGGTTACAGTCTTCTTTTCCCTGGCGGCCTTGAAGATTCTTTCTTTGTCGTTGATTTTAGACAGCTTCAATACAATGTGCCTTGGAGAAGTCCCGTTGGGATTGATGCAATTAGGTTTTCTATTTGCTTCTTGGATTCGAGGATCCAGTTCTGTCCACAAGTTTGGGAAGTTCTCATCAACAATTTGCTTGAATATATTTGCTGTTCCCTTCTCTCTTTCTTCTCCTTCTGGTATGCCCATTATTCTTTTATTGCTCTTTCTGATGGAGTCAGAAAGTTCTTGTAGAGTTCTTTCATTTATTTTAAGTCTCAAGTCTCTTTCTTCTTCCATGTGTGTAATTTCCAGGTTTCTATCTTCTATGTCACTGATTCTTTTCTCTATCTGGTCAACTCTACTATCTAAGCTGGATATTTCTTTCTTAATTTCTTCCATTGAGTTCTTCATCTCCAGAAATTCTATTTGGTTCTTTTTTAAAATTTCAATCTCTTTTGAAAAATGTTCGTGTTTTTTGATTGTGTTGCTGAGTTCATTAAACTTCCTTTCTGTGTTTTTTTGCATCTCGTTCAGTTTTTTCAGAACTGCAATGTTGAATTCTGTGTCATGTAAGTCACATATTTCCATATCTTTGAATTCCTTTTCTGGAGACTTTTCACTTTCTTTCTGAGCTGCCTTGTTGCCTTGGTTATTCATGGCAGTTACTAATTTGTTATTTCTCTTCCTAGACATCTACAGTAGTGACTTCTGCAACAGGTTGATAGGAAGAGGATTTTCTTTTGTTTTCTAGTACTTGTTGGTAGAATGTTTTATTTTCTCTCCGACTGCAGTTTTTTTTTTCTCTCTCATACGGTAGTGCCATGTTTTCTCTGCACCATTACAGCTTCTCACAAAATGGGGTGATTCCCTGGGAGACGGGCTTGTCCTCTGTTAGTCATTTGCCTGGTTCACAGGGCACAGTTTCCATATTGGTATGCGGAGAGCTTTTAAAGTTCCAAAGCTCTTCCTGCACCAGATTCAGCAGTTCTTTTTAGTTCTGCAGGGATCGGTCCAGGTAGGTGGGGCCAGGGGCGGGGTATGCTGTGAGAGGTGGCCCAGTGCAATGGCAGTGACCACCACCACAGCAGGTCCTGCTTCCACAGCACCCTTCCCTTTGCAGGAACTAGTTGGACTGCGAATCTTTGTCTGCAGTCTACAGTTCTCAGAACAGCAAATATTCTGTTCTTTTGATCTGACACTGCTACTGTTCCACTTCTATCACCGGGCAGGTGGGGCGGGGTGAGCTCTGGTAGGGTAGGGATGGGGCTGCTAGTCTCAGTGCCTAAGGCTTCCATTCTCTGCTCGGCAGTGAGGGCTTAAACCACTGTTTTCAGCCTTCTTCCCTCAGTCTTTTCTCCGAGGTCTGTGCCTTGAGCGTTGGGTTCAGCCGTGTTATATGGTGCCCCCTCAGCCCTGTGGCCATAAGTGGAGCCCTAGCAATCCAATTTCTTCCCTCTTCTGCATCTGCGGTAGTTCTGGGATGCAGCGAGTTCGGGGCACTGAGCTAGGTCTGCGTCCTGGGCCCGTACATCTCCGTCTCCACACTTCTCCCTTCCTTCCTCCCCTGCTCGCGTGATTCGCCCACCTTTAGGTGAATTCAGTAGTGGGCCTCTTCGTCTTGCCTGTCTGCTGTGCAGGGAGTCCTTTGTGGAGTTACTGTTGTTCGATTAGTTGTAAAATCCAGGGGAGATTTACGGAGGCTCACCTCACGCTGCCATTTTGATGAGGTCATTAAGAATATTTTAGGTCCACATTTCTTTACATTTATTGATCATTTTAAATTCCTTCTGGGAAGGGCTAGTCGCCAAATTATGGACAATGACAGTGAAATTGAGTGAAGCTAGGAGGAGAAGTCTACAGAATCCAGGAGGTTGTAAAGAGACTAGATATACTGTATTCTCCACTCTTGCCTTTGTTTCTTGCTGTAACTTCCATTTTGGCATAAATAACTGAAAAAGGGGCAGATCTGGAGCTCAATCTTCCTGTAGGTTTTACTTCACAATCCAAACTCAAAGGATAAGGAAACTCAGAATCAGTTTTGTTTCTGTTTTCAAGTTATAAAGCACAGTTCTCACTGTGTTACTTACTTCTTAATATACTCAGATGTCTTCTCATTCTTACGGGATCAAGTTCCAATTTCACAGCCTGGAACTCAAGCCTCTCATTCCACAATGTTTTCCAATTATGTCCAGCCTTGGTTTTTACTGTCCACATTTACAAACCCTACAGTGGGGATTTCAGGCATTAAGAATTTCACTTTCTCTCTGGCTGAAGTGCAAAAATTAAGACATAAGGGATAAAAAGCGCCATAATCCTTACCCTGTTCCTCAGACCCTGGGGTAAGTATTAGGGAGCAGAGACTGAGAGAAAAAGAGAAGACCAAGATACAATCTCTTATAGATCATTTTGGGACATTGGGACAATAATGATGCCACAGTTGGTATGCATGTGTATATATGGGTTTTCTTAACCCAACTGTCAGGGGTATTCCAACTTCTCAATCTCTTTGAGTCCATCGCAGCCCCTTTGCCTTTATGCTCACAAATATGCTTCTGTGCAATTCTGTTTCCCTTTCTCTCAGCAGTCCAAAGTTATCTTCCTATAAGTTCCAGCCCAAAATTGTCTCCTTATGAGAAAGTTTCTCTGATTGCTGCTTTCTCTGGATACCTATTTTCCTTCCCTTACTATTTCTAGAATTTATTTACAATCATGTATGTATTGCTACCATGAGTAACTGAATTCAGCCCTCCAACTAGATCCCAAGCCCCTCAAGGCAATCTACTGTGGCTTTCTTAGTCCTCTCTCCATCCAGTTTCAGTCTCAAAAATTTATTCTCTCTTGGAATGCACAACTACATTCCCTCTGGGATGTTTTACTTCTCCTGCCATTCTTTATCAGCCTTTTGCTGACTCCTTTTCTTCTACCTAAATTTTAATTACTGTGGTTCTTTCTATTTACTCATTTACATATTAATTTAAATCATGACATAGTCTGCATATTATTCATGACTCTCTTCCCTTTCTTTCCCTCCCCTCCATTTTCCCTTCCTTCACCCCATCTTCTATCCTTTCTCCTCTATTCCACTCCCCTCCTCTCCTTTCCTTTTCTCTCTTCACCTCACCTCTGTTCTGTGCTTTCCAAAACAGACTCAGTCTCAGTCTTATAGCTTCAACCAACTCGAAAGAGCTGATGATCCTGAATCCCTAAATTTAATTCAAATGTTTCTCTTCAACTTCAGTCCTGTTTCTAGCTGCTTACTGGTCATTTTTCTCTTGGATATCAAAGAGTCACCTTAAGATCAATGTATCCCAAACCAAATATCTTGTACCTTCTTCAACCTAGCTTTCTCCCTTATCCCTCATTTCCATTAATTGCTTAATTTTCTTTTCTTTTCTTTTCTTTTTTTTTTACCGATTCAGCATCATCATTGGCTTCTTTGTGCTTAACCTTAATGTATGATCAGTCACAAAGTCTTACTGATTCAACCTTCCAAAAGCTCCCACATCTGTATACCCTTCCTCGCATGTCTCTACTAGTATTGTCTTAGTTCTGGCCTTCATCTTCTATTATATGGGCTATTGTAATAGCAACTTTAATTATCTTTCTTCCCAGCTCCCCCTAGTCCATTTTCCACTTGCTCTTAGAGTTATCTTGCTAAATAGATTGAACCGTGCTATTCCTCAGCCTTGGAATGTTTATAATTCTTCACTTTATACAGCATAAAGTCTACCAATTTTGCATAGTATTTTCAGGTCAACACAATCTGGGCCTAAATCAATTTTCCAGATGTAATTCCCATAATTCCCTCCATGTGCCCAACACTCCAGTTCCACTTACGCTAGTTATCCAGTTCATGAATATATGACATAAAGTGAAATCCTCTGTTTTAATCTTAATTGCATTGTCTTAAGGTATTTATAAGCATCTTAAGGGCAATTACTATGTATTACTGACATTTGTAGCCCCAGTGCTTACCATCAGTATGTCTCAATAAATATTATATAAACTCGTGAATAAATGATAATGTGGGTTTGAATTCCATTTCTGTTATTCCTTAGCAATGTGAGTTTTGGCCAATTACCTAAGCTTTCTGAAACTTCATTTTTCTCATCTGTAAACTGGGCATAATAATAATTGCCACCCAGTTCTATGGATTTTAAAGAGAGTTCTCATATCCCTTTTACATCTTTTAATCTCTAGATTCTCAGGACCCTACTTTGGCTTTGGCAAAGAGTGGCAGAAACAACAAGTACAGTGCTATGGGGTCAAACCTTGAGCAGCAGCTGCAGTGGGCCTGCCTCACAGCTGCTGCCCAGGCTCATGGGAAATTTGCATTGTTAACCCTTTGGATCTAGTTCTTGAGAACCTTATGGATTATTCAGCCTTTAACTCTTAGCTTCTTGGTTTCTGGGTAACACAGATTATTTACCTATACGCCTATTTCATCTTGTCTGGGCAGTCCTTCTCTAGCAGACCACTGGTTAGGCACAACACACCATGTCTTAGATGATATAAATCCTTAAGCTTGGTGGCTGTCTTGTAGATATGTTTCTCTCTTTCAGGTAACACAATGTTCTAGGTATGGCTTGACCTGTATAAAAAAACTGTTAGACTTGAACCTCTTTTTTTTTTACCTAAAGCTTATTGGGGTGACAATTGTTAGTAAAGTTACATAGATTTCAGGTGTACAATTGTGTATTACATCATCTATAAATCACATTGTGTATTCACCACACAGAGTCACCATATATTTGATCCCCTTTACCCTCATTTACTGCTCCCCTCCCCCCATACCTCTAGGACATTCATATTCTTTTCTTGGTAGCTCAACTTGTGTGAGTTAGTGACTATGTCACACCCTTGCCTATTGTCAACCTATAAGCAAGGAAAAAAAACCCAACAGCAAAACCAACCAACAAACAAGCAACAACAACAACAAAACACCCAGGGCATTTTCACACCAATTGCTGTCATAACAAATCATCCTGTATTTGTGTAGTTGTTCTGAATCTTGAAAGAGAACTATGAAATTAGTAATTTACACTCATCATTCAATTCTCCTGATAAGTGTTAGTATCATGCTTCTATTATCCACCTTTTCAGCTCCCATCCATGTACTCCTATCTTTTTGTATCCAGCTTTGAGTCATCTGCCCACTTAATTATTTGTCTTTGTCCTTATCCATGTAATTTGTATATATTTCTCCAATTATTTTTATTGTGGGGAAATACACATAACTTAAATTTTGCCATTTTTACCAATTCAATGTATAAAATTCAGTGGCATTACCAATTTTTTTTTAAATTAAAGTTTATTCGGGTGATAATTGTTAATAAAGTTACATAGATTTCAGGTGTGCAATTCTGTATTACATCATCTATAAATTCCATTGTGTGTTCACCACCCAGAGTCAGTTCTCCTTCCATCACCATATATTTGATCCCCTTTACCCTCATCTACCACCCTCCTCCCCCCTTACCCTCTGGTAACCACTAAGCTATTGTCTGTGTCTATGAGTTTTTATGTTGAAATTGTTCAAACTTATAAAGACATTTAATAAATGCCCATATACGCTTCATCTAGAGTCACGCTTTCCTAATATTTTGCTACAATTGTGCCCTCTGTCTGTCTCTCTCTTCCTCTCTCTCTCTCTCTCTCTCTCTCTCTCTCTCTCATATTTATATAATCAATGGAATGTTTGTGGCTCCCAAAATTCATATGTTGAAATCCTACCCCCCAATGTGATGGAATTAGGAGGGCTTTGGGAGATGATTAGGTCATGAGGACAGAGTTATCATTGATAGGATTATTACCTTATAAGAAGAGACAGGAGAGCTGGCTCTCTTTCTGTCTGCCTTTCACCATGTGAGTATACAATGAGAACGTGACCACCTTCAAATCAGGAAGAGGCCTCTTACCAGAACCCAAACATGCTGGCACCATGATCTTAAATTTCCAGACTCCAGGACTGTGAGAAATTTCTGCTTAAGCTACTCAGTTTATGGTATCTTGCTTGAGCAGCATGAATTGACTACTAAGATAGAAATGTATGTATGAGTGTGTGTATATATATATATATATATATATATATATATATATATATATAGAGAGAGAGAGAGAGAGAGAGAGAGAGACAGAGACAGAGACAGAGACAGAGACAGAGACAGAGAGACAGAGACAGAGAGAGAGAGACAGAGACAGAGAGAGACAGAGAGAGAGAGAGAAAGGACTTACTGCAATTATGTGGCCAACACTGAAAAATAATGCAACATGATCCCAGTCTTTATACACCTAATAATGTGCTTTGGGAAGGCGAGAATTTATCTTTTTAACATATCATCACATATCTAAGTATTATTTTACCCAGACCACTGCAATAGCATTTGGTCCCTCAATGGTCTGCTCACTTCTGGCCTTGGCCTTCTTGGAACCCCAATGCATCCTTCATATTACCATCAAAATGATCTTTTAGAAATTCTATTAGGTTATTGCAAAGGTAATTGTGGTTTAAAAGGTTAAAAATAATTGGAAAAAATGCAATTACTTTTGCACCAACCTAATACATTCATTTTCTCAACCCTGGATGCATCTTACAAACATGAAGGGATAATAAAAATGTCAAAATCTGGGCTTCAACACAGATCAATTAAGTAAGAGCCTCATGGGTAAGGCCTATACATCCATATTTTTGAAGATCCCTATATGATTCTGATGTATGGTGGGTGCTGACAGCCACTGCTGTAGATTAGTTATGCTTCTCCTCTATTTCAAACTCTACCCTGTTGTGGTCCCCTCCAACCAAGCCCCTTTGCATGACCACAATGACTTCTACGATCTGGCTTGGGATTCATCCCTTAATATTCTTCATGTCACTGTTTATAATCCTATGAATATATTCTCTAAATAATATGTTTTCTTCCTAACTTTGTACCTTTTCATGCACTGTGGCCCTTGTATGGAATAGCCTTCCCTTCCTTATCTATGTCAAAATATTATTCATCCTTCAAAACTTAAATAACACCTGTTCCAGGAAGTTTTTCCTGAATTTACTGTCTCTGTAGCAGGTAAAAACAATCAATGTTACTTATTATAGAAAATTAATTGTAAATATTTATTTACACATCTATCCCCTATTCAACTGTGAAGTCATTGAGAGCTGGGAATGTGCCTTACTTACCTCTGTCTCCCCAAAACTTGGCCACTAGATCTGGCACACAGTGAGTGCCCAGTACATATTTGTAGACTGAGTTGATGAATGAGTGAATGAATCTTTAAAAAAGTGCTTCAACATCATTAAGACAGGAAAATTAGGTAGAAAGAATGAGGCAGATTTAAAAGAAGGGGTTTGTCAGTTGAAAGGACTCAGTGAGAGGATTTCTGTCCTTGGGAAGAAGAGATTTTTTTCTGGAGAAAACTAGGCTGTGCTAGGAAGGATAACTAATTCCATACAGACAGGCAGCCAAGAAAAGGCTGTGGCCAAAGTGTTGATGGATGACAGCTGGTATGGCTTGTGAACCACTAAAAGTGACACATCAATCTAAGCTGCAAAACAAATCATTGGGACTCCAAAGGCTTTTGTTCACTTAAAAGTCTCACTCTACATGAACATTTAATAAGAACACTTCAAATTGTTATATACTTTACCACTTTACACTTTACACATTCACATATATAGTCTCATTTAAACTTTCCAACAACCCTGTAAGAACAGCATTATCAATCCTGTTTTAGGATGGAAAAACTGAAGCTCTAAAAAATTCAGTAACTAGCCCAAGGTTACACATATGAGCAGTAGAGTCAGAACACAAATAGGCCTTGAGATAATAAAAGGAAAAGAAATAAGAAACTACACATACATATAATATAATATAATATAATATAATAATATAAATGGAAAGTAAGAAAAGAAATCCACAATATATAATTTAAATTTTATTCTGGGGTCTATTAACTTCAAATTTGTTGGTCATTCCTCAGAGATAGTAAACGAATTGGGTCAGAGAAGGGGTTGTTCCTAGGCTAAGAGTAATTGACTATCAATGATATACCAGATATAGTGCAAGACACTTTACATTTAATACCAATAACATCCCTATATGGTAGATATTATTATCCACAATTTAAAAATAGATGAATTGAGACACAGAAAGTTTAAAGTAATTTGTCGGAAGGTGTGTAAAAATTGGAAAAATTTTGAACCCTGTTCTGCTTGATTCTAAAACCGGTGCTATTTAGATAACATAGTTAATTCCTATATGTTGTTTACATTTAAGAAAAATATTTTAAGAAAGTATTATTTGGAATGTCTATTATATTTTCATGAAAATAAGACACAAAGTCAGAGACAGATGAGAACAGGGCTGAAGTAATCATGAAAGTCAACCTGGAGGAAAAGTGTGGCTTGAGTCTTGAGAGATGGGTAAAATTTGTAGCACCAGCTAAGCAAGAGAGAGTATTCCACGAAGGGATAACAACGTGGACAAAGGTACTAAGGAGAGTGGTATCTGCTGAAGAGACAGTAAAGAACCCAAGAATTGTGGGTGTAATGTACTGCTACCGTCTAAGAAATGCAGTATGTCCTAAACTTCATGGTTTGAGGAATACATCTGCCCCTTGGGATTTTTGGGTTTTGGGGAGTTGCATTCCTGGATGCTAACATCAACTGAGGACCTTTCTGGGACAAGGAAATTGAATTGCTGATTGCTGGACTGTATTATGAAAGGGAGCAAACCACTGATTATCATCAGTTCCCTGCAGGGCCCCACTGGCACAACAGTGATAAGTGACAAATAGACCTTGAGATAAGAACAAGAGAAGAAATGAGAGATGAGATAAGCAAGCTTAAAAAAATAAAAAAAAAACCCAAATAAGTATCTTTTATAGATTAGATTTTTTATTGAAAAAGTAATACATGCACTTCATACAAAAAGTTTCAAAGAGTACAAGAGTATAACAATGAAAGCCAGTCTACCTCTGCACATATATACATAAGTCTACATATATTTCTTTATCAAAACACAGTGGAGAGCGTATACTCTATTGTGGGTCTTGCTTTTCTTCAATCTCAACAAATTAAACTTCAAAATAATTTACATTTTAGCACATGTAAATCACTTTTATTTCTTTAACTGACTAAATAATATCTCAATATATGAATACAAACTAATTTATTTATCCCATCCTCTAATAATGGACATCCAGTTTTTCATGGTTGCAAACAATGCTGCAATGAACCCCCTTGTACATGCATACTTCTGCATACTTGTGAAAGTATTTTTATAAAATAAATTGCTAATATGGGAATTTTTGAGTCAAGGATAAATGCATTTTTCATATTCATCGATGTATTAAAATTATGCTTTCCAAAGAGGTTGCACCAATTTATATTTTTACATACAAGGTATGAAATGTCCATCTCTCTATCCTCACCAACACTAGGCATTATTTAACTTTTTATCTTTTCCAATGTGATGGAAGGAAATGATGTTTCATTATTGTTTTCAGTTATGTTGCTTTAATTTTTAGTGAGGCTAAACATCTTTTTCTGTGTATTTATTGGTCATGTATAGTTATTTTTCAGTGAACTGCCCATTTATGGCCTTTATTCATTTTTCTATTTATGCTTTTGCTCTTTTACCTATTGATTTGTACGAGATCTTTACATATTAAATAATACTTCACTGTGGGTCAAATGTTTTTTCTAAATTGATTGTTGACTGTGTTTATTACATTTCTATGCAAAAAAGATTAGAAAATTTCTTGAAACTACTATAATGTTGTATTGTATATCAATGTTATAAAAAGAAAAAAAAAACAATAGCTTCATAAGGGAAAGTTCTTGATAGAAAGAAAAATAAATTTATAAAAAATTTGTATGTAGTTAGATTTATCAAACTTGTTCTTTTTGTTTTCTGCGCTTTACTTCATCCTTAGGAAGGTCTTTTCCATTCAAGATTGCCTGCAATTTTTCCATGTTCTCGTCTGGTACCTTTACAATTGCCTCTTCCGTTTGATGCTTTGATACTTCCGGAACTTATTTGGGGGTAAGAAGTTGGGCAATCTCTATTCTATGGCATTAATTTATCAACTCATGTACCAGAGCCAAACTTTTAATCAATATAAATGTATAATATCTTTTAATGTATGGTAGAGAAAGTTTTTCCTAACATACTTCCCTTACCACTTACCACTGTTCTTTTTTAAATTGTTCCGGCTACTCTCACACTAAATTTTACATACACACACACACACACACACACACACACACACACACACATATATGTATGTATGTATATGCATATGTATGCGTATATATATGTATATGTATACAAACACACACACACACGAGGTTTGACAATTAAGTTCGTGAACTCAACCTAGAAAAAGTGCTACATACCTCATTGCTGTATATCACTACCATCACCTTCAAAGTACTCCCCCTTGAGAAGCGATGCACTGAGGCCATCACCTAGTCCACCCTTCAAAGTTATTTTGAAACTGTTTTTCTGGAATGGCTGTCAGATCTGTCATCATATTATCCTTGATGTCCTGAATGTCATCAAAATGTCTTCTTTTCAATATTGCCTTTATTTTAGGGTAAGAAAAATGTCACTGGGGGCCAGATCAGGTGATTAGGGAGGATGTTCCAATACAGTGATTTGCTTACCTCCTACAAAATCCCTCACAGACAGCGCCCTGTGAGCTGGTGCATTGTTGTGATGCAAGAGCCATGAATTGTTGGTGAAAAGTTCAAGTTGTTTAACTTTTTCAAGCAGCCTTTTCAGCACTTCCAAATAGCAAACTTGGTTAACTGTTTGTCCAGTTGGTACAAATTTATAATGAATAATCCCTCTGCTATCAAAAAAAGGTTAGCAACATTGTTGCAACATATTTGCGAACTTATTGTCAGACTGTGTGTGTGTGTGTGTCTGTGTGTGTTTGTGTGTATTTAAACAAAGTGCACATTGTTCATCAAAGTGATTGATAGCTGTCTCAAGATTTAGAGTGTGCTCTGGAACCTCCATTTTGAGTGGCATTCACACACACACACACACACACACACACACACACACACACCACAAAAACATACTAATAATATATTTTAAAATATAATAGTTTAGAGATGAAATGCTGGGGATAATCATAATTAATTAAGAGTAAGTTTCCCAGATTTAGGACATAAAAATACAAGATGTCCTGTTAAATGTGAATTTCAGATAAACAATGATTTATTTTGTTTTTAGTTATAAGTATGTCATAATTACGGCACAGGACATATGTATCTAAAAATTGTTGTTTATCTGAGGTTTACATTTTACTGGTGTCTTCTATTTTATAGGCAATCCTAACCATCAGAAAAATGAGGAGTACCTTAAAAAATACAAAAGAAAGTTTTATGGATAGATGAATTAATACTTTCTGGTCATTGGGAAGCCCTTAATACAGGCACTTAGACATTGTCTCAAGACGAGCAATTACAATTCTGGGGTGCAAATTAAATGAGCTTGTTTTGTCTTTGGGGCTTTGGCTTGAAAAATGAAACCTCTTAAATAAAATGCAAGGGGTTCAATGGATTTGAAGGGTTTTTGGCATTCCAACTCTGCTTTAAAAGAAAAATCAGTTCAATAGAAATTGAAAATTAAGATTCTATTATATTTGTGTCATACTCTGAAAACTTTTGGTATATAGGCTTTCTCTTAAGATTAGTGTTTTGGGTTCAAATTATTGGGAGAGTCCGCAAGTTGATTTTATCATTTGGACTTGGTGGGGAAATGTCTTTCTTATTAATCACTTCAGATAATAAGTTTATGTGGAATATTTTTTATCATTAAGACTTTTATTTTTTAAGTGGCCACGTGATTTGGATCTGATGTTTGGATGTTCTCTAACTCATGAATATTTGTTTACCTAGTTTTTTACTAAAAATTAAGTTTACTTTTGAAACAAGTTCCTATACTTGCCACTCTGGTATATTAAGAAATGCATTGGCTTTGGAATTAGAAGACATAGATTAAGATCCCAGATCTGCGTCTCAGTAGCTCTGTTCTGTAAATATGTGGCAAATGACTTAACATGCTTGAACCTCTGTTTCCTCATCTATAAAATAGGTTTAATAGTTCCTATTTCATAGGGATTAATAATTAAATGAGATATACAGGCAAAGTGCATAACACTTCCTAGGTATTAAATAAATGCCAATTTATTCACAGATTCCCAGTTATTAAAAATTTTATATATTTGGAAAATTGTGTCCATCGATGTTTTTCTGGAAGGTGGAATTTTGTTTGACATTTGATTTCTCTTTAAAGGCTGATGAGTTTTCTATTCCCAATAGTATGGGGAGAAACCCAGATAAATATAATATTCTAATGTTAGTATGCTTGGTATGAAACAAACAAAAAAGCAAAATCTATAACAATATGTATCAATGGGATTTTTTTCTGTAAATTTACTGAATTGTAATAATAATGTTTGTCTTTGTTTTATTAAAAATAAGGTCCTCTTAACTAACTATGGGAAGAAAACACACACATACACACACCACTTAGTGTTGGGGCAGGGATTGAGCATCATGACTGGTCTATCGTTCACTCTTTGAAATGAGCCTATGCTCAGCCACATCAAGTCATAGATGAAGGACATTTGGTTCCTACTATATTTTCTCTTATTGGAAATTTTTCAAGGATTTTTTTATATGCTTTGAAATAGTTAGATATGGGGAAAGAGCCCAAGTACCATAGTTGGTCCCAGGCTCTTTGGATGATTGATCTTCTGTAGGAGTAGGAAAACTGATGGTGAGAACGTATAATATCCAAGAGACGTCCAGGGAAGGGCAATGAGGAACAAAGCTTCCTTGACACAGGAGTTTGAATGTCCCATAGATTATCCCTTGAAACTTTATCCTACATGGGCTCTACTCCCAATTACAGGCACTGGTCTGGGGTATGAAGTTAGAAGACCTGAGTTCTAGCCATCAACTCGCTATGTGTTCTGGAGCAAGGCATTTCAATTTGCTGGGCCTGAGTTTCTTCATCTGTAGAACTGAGGTGGTGTGTACATTGAGGGATGAAGGAGGGATGGATTAACTATCTTCAGGTGTGGTGGGAGAAGAAGCTTTGGTTGAGGGACAGTGAGTTAGGGGGTGTTGGAAACATATGGGGAGAAACTGATTTGTGTGATAAGGACTGGTCACAATTTTCCCTGTGTGGGATCTTCTCCCATGCAGCCAACAGGAGGGCACCATCTTTCCTGTTAAGCGCTCCCCCACAGGCCAAATATGAATCTGAATTGGCTTTCTGAGCTTAGCTTCGTCCACCCTGGTGACTCCCTGGGACCCAGCCTGACCCAATTCACCCTATAACGGAGGCATTTTCTCCGCAAGCAGCCAGCCCCACCTCCATTGCACATTTTCTTGGAAAACTATTGAGGTCTGCAGGATCCAGGCAGGGGGTGACTGACCTCAGGGTGCTCTGAGACTTTTGTTGAGTAGTTCCAGGCTCAGCACTGGTACCAAATCAGAATTTATATTAACTTGGTGACAACTCTGCCCACTTTGGTGACTCCCAGAGACCCTGTCTCACCCAAATTGCAAACCGCACGAGGTTTTATCAGTGGCTGAACCTTAGCAGAGTTGGCAGGTGGCGTCAGGCCTCAGGTTTTCCTGGCTTTTTGCAGTGCTACCCCAGGCCTGGTACTGATGGCAACCATCCTTGGTTTGCAATGTGGCCTCTCCCATGTGCTTCCCAGTTTTGCAAAGGCAGCAAACAACTGTGGATCACATTGTTGCTCCTACCAGGTAGTCCCTGACTGCTCACAGGCAGTGGGTGACCTGGGCCTACAGAGAAGCCCCTCCCAAGAGACCCCAGAACCAACATACTTGGAGGTTGACTTCAGACCATAGCAGAGCACAACTCAATTAGCCCCACAAGTGGCATACACAAAGGGCAGTCTAAACAGGTACCAGACCCCTCCGGGGCAAATCCAACTCAGTTAATCCAACTCAGCTCATAAACTGTAGATGTGGCCAAACACCACAGCCAGTCAGCCTGAGGGTCAATCCCACCACTGATGTGCCAACAGCATTCAAGGCTCAATTATAACAGGAGGGCACACACAACCCAAACAAGAGACACTCCTGGAGCACCTGGCATAGGTGACCAGGGAGACTGTGCCAGAGTCCTACAAGATGCTTACTACATAAGGCCACCCAGCCAAAACTGGAAGGTGTAGCAGGTCTATTGAATATATACAAACAAACACAAAGAGGCAGCCCAAATGAGAAAACAAAGAAAGACACCTCAAATGAAAGAACAGGAGAAAACTCCAGAAAACGAACTACATAAAATGACAGCAAGCAAAATACCAGATACAGAATTCAAAACAATGGTTATAAGGATGCTCAAGGAACTTAGTGAGAACCTCCACAAAAAGATAGTAACCATAAAAAAGGACATAGAAACCATAAAAAAGAACCAATCAGAAGTTAAAAATACAATGATTGTAATGAAGAATGGACTAAAAAGAATCACCATCAGGTTAGATGAAGCAGATAATCAAATTAGTGATTTGGAAGACAAGGTAGCATAAAACACCTAATGGGAATAGCAAAAAAGTAAATAAATAAAATTTTAAAAAGTGAGGATAGTTTAAGGGACTTCTGGGACAACATCAACCATAATATTTGCATCATAGATGTACGAGAAGGACAAAACAGAAAGCAAGGGATTGACAGTGTATTTCAAGAAACAGTGACTGAAAATTTTCCTAACCTGGTGAAGAAAATAGACATACAAGCGCAGTAAGTGCAGAGAGTCCGAAACAAGATGAACCCAAACAGGCCCACACAAAAACACATTATAATTAAAATGGCAAAGTTTAAAGACAAAGAGAGAATCCTAAAAGCAGCAAGAGAAAGGCAAGTAATAAGTTATAAGGGAGGTCCCATTAGACTGTCAGCTGATTTCTCAACAGAGACTTTGCAGGACAGAAGAGATTGGCTTGAAATATTCAAACTGATGAAAAGCAAATACGTACAACCAAGAGTACTCTACCAAGCAAGGCTATCATTTAAAACTAAAAAATAGATACAAAGCTTCCCAGACAAGAAAAAAAGCTAAAGGAGTTCATCACCACAAAACCAGTATTAAAAGGAGTGTTAAAGAGATTTCTTTAAGATGACAAAATAGAGAGAAGGATGACAAAATTGGCAATAGCTACATATCTATAAAAATTTACTTTCAATGTGAATGGATTAAGTGCTCCAATCAAAAGATGTATGAAGGCAGAATGAATACGGAAACAAAACTCTTACATGTGTTGTCTACAAGTGACTCACTTCAGATTGAAAGACACATGCAGACTGAAAGTAAAGGGATGGAAAAAGATTTTTCATGAAAATGGAAATGGAAAAAAAAAAGCTTGGGTAGCAATACTTATATCAGACAAAATAAATTTTAAAAGAAAAGCTATTACAAGAGACAAAGACCCAGTAACCCCACTTCTGGGTATTTATCCAAAGAAACCCTAAATGCTATTTTGAGGGAATGTGTGCATCCATGCGTTCACTGCAGCATATTTTACAATGGCTAAGATGTAGAGTCAGCCTGAGTGTTCATCAATGGATGAATGGATAAAGAGGATGTGGTACATACAAATATATACAATGGAATATTGCTCAGCCATTAAACAGAATGAAATCTTGCCAACTGCAAAAATATGAATGGACTTGGGGGATATTGTGCTAAGTAAAATAAGTCAGACTGAGAAAGACAAATACCACAGATCTCACTTACGTGTGGAACCTAAAGAACAGAATAAATGAATAAACAAAACAGAAATAGGCTTGTAGATACAGAAAACAAACAAAGTCAGACAAAGGAAGACAAATGCTATTATGCTTTCACTTATGTGTGGAATCTAAAGAAAAAATAATTAAAACAGAAATAAACTCATAAATACAGAAAACATTTTGATGGTTGCCAGATGCTAGGTGGGTTGTAGGGGTTGATGAAAAAGTGGTGAACACACAGTGTGATTTATGGATGATGTGATACAGAATTGCACACCTGAAATCTATGTAATTTTACTAACAATTGTCACCCCAATAAATTAAAAATAAATTAAAAAAAAAAGTGGAAGGGATTGTTACAAAGTAGTCATGGGGATGTAGGGTATTGCATAAGGAATATAGTCAATAATATTGTAATAATGATTTATGGTGTCAGATGTGTTCTAGGTTTGTTGGGGTGATAAATGGAAGGGGGTTGGGGAGTAGGATGAAATAGGTGAAGGCATTAAGAAGTACAAATTTGGTAGTTATAAAATAGTCATGGTGTTGTAAAGTAAAGCATATAGAACATAGTCAATAATATGGTAGTAACTATGTATAATGCCAGGTGGGTACTAAACTAGTCAGAGGTATAACTTCATAAAGTACACAAATGTCTAACCACCAAGCTGTACACCTGGAATTAATATAAAATAATATTGAATGTCAACTGTAATTGAAAAATTTAAAAAGGATGGAAAAAGTTGAAGGGGAATATGAGGTCCAAATTTCCAGGTATACCAGTAAAACAAATAAGTCATGGGGATTTAATGTACAACATATGAAATATAATCAATAATATTTTTATTAGTTTCAGGTGTACAAAACAACAGTTAGACATTTACGCCCCTCACAAAGTGATAACCCCTTCCCCTAATCTACTAGCTCTCTGACATCGTATACATCTGTTACAATTCCACTTACTCTATTCCCTATGCAGTACTCCATAAGCTGTGACTATATATATATATATATATATACATATATATATATATATGTTTGTATATAAAATTATATACTCCATAAGCTGTGACCATATATATATATATATATATATATATATATATATATATATATATATATAAAATTATAGTTGACATTCATTATTACTCAGCTTCAGCTTCAGGTGTACACTGCAGTGGTCAAGCATCTACACCATTCATGAAGTGGACTCCCTAATAAGACAAGTGTCCATCGGATACCCTAAAAACTCTTTACAACATTATTGATTATATTCCCCAAACTGTCTTTCATATCCCCGTGGCAATCTTGTGTTTACCAATTTGTGCTTTCTAATCCCCTCACCATCTCCCTCATCCTCACCCCACTCCCATCTAGCAACCCTCAGTTTTTTCTCTATATTTCTGAGACTGTTTCTGATTAGTTTGCTCATTTATTCTCTTCTTTAAATTGAACATATAAGTGAGATCGTATGGTATTTGTCTTTCTCCGTCTGACTTATTTCACTTAGCATAATGTTCTCTAGGTCCATCCATATCGTTGCAAATGGTAAGATTTCATTCTTCTTTATGGCCAAGTAATACTCCATTTTTCTTTATGGCCAAGTAATACTCCACAATTTCTTAATCCAGTCATCTACTGATGGGCATTTCAGTTGTTTCCACATCTTGGCTATTGTGAATAGCGCTGCAATAAACACAGGGGTGCATATATTTTTTCAAATTAGCATTAGGATTGCTCTGGATAGATACCTGAGTGTGGAATTGCTGGGTCATAAGGAAGTTCCATTTCCAGTTTTTTGAGATACCTGCATACTGATTTCCGTAGTGGCTGTACCAATCTGCAATCCCACCAACAGTGCATGAGGGTTCCCTTTTCTCCACATCCTCGCCAGCACTTGTTTTTTGTTGATTTATTGATGACAGCCATTCTGACTGGAGTGAGGTGGTATCTCATTTGTGGTTTTTATTTGCATTTCTCTAATTATTAGTGAGGTTGAGCATCTTTTCATATGTCTGTTGGCCATCTGTCCTCTTTAGAAAAATCTCTCTTCATATCTTCTGCCCATTTTTAAATTGGATTGTTTGTTTTTTTGGTGTTGAGTTGAATGAGTTTTTTTAAAAATAAATTTTGGATATTAACCCCTTATCAGATATATTATTGACAAATATCTTTTCCCATTCAGTAGGATGCCTTTTGTTTTATTGATGGTTTCCTTTACTGTGAAAAAAACATTTTAGTTTGATCAGTCATTTTTTTTAAGTTCCTCATCTGGTTTATTTTTTTAAAATTAAAGTTTATTGGGGGTGACAATTATTAGTAAAGTTACATAGATTTCAGGTGTATGATTCTGTAATACATCATCTATATATCACATTGTGTGTTCACCACCCAGAGTCAGTTCTCTTTCCGTCACTATATATTGGATCCCCTTTATCCTCACCTACCACTCCTCTCCCCCTTACCCTCTGGTAACCACTCAACTATTGTCTGTGTCTATGAGTTTTTGTTTCTTAATTTGTTTGTCTTTTTTTTATTGTTTTCAGTTTTTATACCACATATCAGTGAAATCATATGGTTCTTGACTTTTTCTGTCTGAGTTATTTAACTTAGCATTATAATCTCAAGATCCATTCATGTTGTCGCAAATGGTAGTACATGTAACCCCCGTATAACACGGCTGTTACATTTCTAAAAAAGCCAAAGAACTAGTACAATAAAACTAGTACAAAACAAAGAACTAGTACAATAAAAAGGGGGCTAGGTTCCAAAAATTAAAAAAAAATACATACTATTATATTTTTATAATTAAGAGAAATATCTTTATTAAAGCAACTTTCACCAAAAGTATAACATATTAATATACATTAAATAATGTTTTCTTCATCATCACTATTAAGCACCATTAATCAAGGGCGTTTTCTTTTTGACAAGATATCTTCATCCTCTGAACTTAATATTCCATGAACAAAATTGATGTGAATTTCTAATAAGTTTTAAAATTCTGCAGTCAAATCTGATATGATATCCACACTCAAATGAAAAACTTCAAATGGAATATCTTTTGCTCTTAAAAGCTGTTATTATGCTCCGTGTTGTTCTGGGATTTCCCTAATTTCGAATGAGATCTTTTTTGCTCTTAAATGCTCTTATTATGCTCCATGTTGTTCGGGGATTTCTCTAATTCTCAAACCATGTTACAGTGAAACCGTGTTCTAGGATGCCATATTATATGAGGGTTTCTCCCAATTCTCGAACAGTGTTAGAGTGAAACTGTGTTGTAGAAGTGCCGTGTTATACAGGGGCTGCCTGTATTTCATCTTTTCTTATGGCAGAATAGTATTCCATCGTGTATGTATATCACAACTTCTTTATCCATTCATCTATCGAAGGAGACTTCGGTTGTTTCCATGTCTTGGCCACAATAAATGAAGGTGCAATGAATGTTGGAGCACATATGTCTTTATGAATAAATATTTTCAGATTTTTTTAGGTATCTACCTAGGAGAGGGATTGTTGAGTCATATGGTAATTCTATTTTTAATTTTTTGAGAAACCTCCACACTGCCTTCCATAGTGACTGTACCAATCTGCATTCCCACCAACAGTGTATGAGGGTTCTTTTTTCTCCACAGCCTCTCCAACATTTGTTACTATTTGTCTTGATGACAGCCATTTTAATATTTTGATAGCATAGTACAGTGTCAGATGGTTGCTGGACTCATGGTGATCAGTTCTTTAGGTATATAAATGTTGAATAACTATGGTGTATACATGAATCTATTATAATATTGTATTTTAACATATATTTTATATGTTATATATTTTAACAGTTTTAATAAAAATGTTAAAAATAAATAAATACATATTTAAAAAGAACAGTCTGACATTCTCCTTGATTTAGATAGAATTTGAAGGTGGTCTTGGGTAGCATCCAAACCTGAGATTTCTCAGTAAGGGAGTAGCAAACTCTTTACTTCTTCTTCACCCCCTTTTCTCCAGTCAGCCTCATGGCCCAGACCAGGTCAAGGAGTCTCTGTTAGTGTCTCTGATAAGGGTACAGTTGTCCTCATACCAATAGCTAGATGTATCCTAAAGCTCTGTTGTGAAGGGACATTTGTAACTTTAAAACCATCAACATTTTTCATTTAATTTGGAAATAAAATTCTACTTCATAATGATAAAACTTAAGACCAATGAAACGTAAGCCATGTCATCAATTAAATTAAGAGCTTCTATCATCAGATTATTTCTAAAGGTCTCTTCCAGCTTTGACATTTTAACCTAGAATCCTTGTGACAAAATCCTAGCTCCCTTTCCAATCCAATCTCCTCTTACCTCCCACTTCTCATTGTAAGCTGACTAATTTCCTTTGTCTTCCCTTCCCAGACTGTCCCAATTGCCTTCGGTATTTTGATGCAGTTCCTTCCAAATTGAAATCCCATCCCCTTCCTTTTCACCTACCTAAAACTCATTAAGCCTCTGAGACTGAATTACCAATAATGAAAACAGGGACTATTGTCCAGGCAATACATGCACTACGTGCTTTATTTATGTAATTTTTAACCCTTGTATAAGCCTTTCAAGGTGAGCTTTAGTCTTCCCCATTTAAAGGAAAGAGAAAGCTCAGAAAGTTTAAGTAACTTGCCTGAGGTCACATAGCTGGTGGCAAAGTTAGGGTTTGAGTTAAAATCTGTTAGTCTCCATAGTTGGGTTTTCAAGTTCAAGACACACTTCCCCCACCCCCAAATATAATACCTTCACCTTTCTTGGACACTCTCCAAGTCTTCAAACCAAGACACACACTTAATAATATCTTGTGGTAGACTAATTTAAGTTGATATCTTCTCTTTCCAATTCCTTTTTGGGTTCCCCAAGAGAAAGAACCATAGTTGATTGAACTCTATATTCAGAGGCTAGCTCTGTGATTTACACACAGAAGGAGCTTAGTAAATATTTGTTGATGAGTGGACATCAGATTAACTTTCTGTTTAAAACATGTGTTTGAGTATTGTTGAATATGTTATTTTTATCAGTGGAAGAAAACTGTAGCTAAGATAATTTGTGAGCTGAAGCCATTGTTACCTCTGTTGCTAAGAGAAATCAGTTACCCTGGGATACTAATTAAATGCAGGTATTGTGGAAATTAAGCCAGCAGTCCCCAGAGGGTTCAGAGAGCTGATGGGAGGAGGAAACCTAGAACTCAAGTAAGAAAGTATCTTTTCTGATTTGAGGAAAAGAGACTTAAGGGAGGCGGTAGCTTGTACACTTTCAGCACCATCATACCTCTGCAAAGCTTGTTTCTTTTCCTTAGTGGGAAAAGAGTTTCTTCCCTATAATTAACTTGTATAGGGGAGGTAAAGTGAATAGATAGCCTGTGACTGAGATAAAGTTTGGTCTTTCCTAACCATTGAGGAATAAGCATCTGGGGGGCTTTGATGTCAAAGCAATCCCAAGTCTGAATGAAAAGCACCTGTTGGAAGACACTTTTGACTCCAAGTTAACATACCAGCTGAGTTGATGAAGGCAAAGGAAGAGATCAATAAAGAAAGGTAACAGATTCTACCTGGGACGTGTATTGGACTTAAAAGAATTATCTACTCTTCTGTTTAAATTGGTGTTCAATAGTTTTAATAAAGAGATTTACCTAATATTATAGAAAATGTTGGAACAGTGTACTTATTTACCTGCAACAAACCCAGAGCTTAAATTTTTGGACTTGGCCTCAAGTTGCTTTAACATACTAGTTCCACCTAGTGATAGTGTACCTAAATTGCAGTTTGTTTTTCTGAGAAATGAAGGTGTGGCCTTTACAAGTGGCCACTGCAGCACTGAAGTCATGAAATTATTCAATGGCTGAGCACCAGCTTCATGAGAGGCCCTCTGTTAGGGACAGTATTGTGTATCCAGGGAAGGGGGAGTGAGTGTTTGCATATTGGCTAAATGAGACAATAATAAAACTTTTGATTAACAGCAGGGGGATGAGAGTATCAGGCCTACAAGAAGCATAAAAATAATAGGAGACCACAGCAGGTGTGATTAACTCTCTCCCCACTGACTCATGCTATTGAAAGATCTATACTAGGGCCTGCCTCATGAGACAGACCCACAGGAAGGGGAGGAAGAAAATCCCCGGGGGGAATTTTGACCAGAAGGACAAGAGGATAAAATTAAATCCAGCAGCAATACGGTACCCCCTATTAATGAAATAATTTGATAAAGTAGTTGTCCAAATTCACCAGAGTGACAAAGAGATCTTATTAGCTTCAGACTTACGTATTCAAATGCCTGCAGGGTTTGAGATCTCCCACTCTAAGCATCCAAAGCTAAAAAAACAGAATGGTGCCAAAGTATAGGCCTGGTAATCCCCAATTAGTGCTATCCTGCACTAGGAATTAGTAGAGCAACTACACCCCACAGTGACGGAAATGTGGCAGCAAGTACTAAGCCCAAAAGTTCCAGGATGGATCAATGCTCCTGTAATTCAGATAGAAATGACTTTGACAGCTCATTCTATGGGCTGGTTTCACCAAGCTTATTGGCCTGCAAGTATAGGCTTTGGGCTGGTACACTTATATTTGGGGTACTAGATCCTTGCAAACACTCACTAGATTTAAAAAATCTTTTCCTCTCCCATGGGTGGATGCAGCTCCACTGGAGGCACAGATGTTTACCCATCCTGTATCCCCTACCCCCACATCATTCTCCTTTGGGCCACAGCTTCCTGCCCATGCCAAGACTCTACCTCCAACCCATCTCTGGGACAGCCAGTAAGCACCTATGGCCCTCCTGCTATGTCCCAGGTATTCAGTCAATATCTAAAACCCATGCTTCTAGCAAATTTACAGATTTCAAGGTGGATCTTACAGGTTCCTCTTAGGTTATAGGGGGTAGAGTGTGAAGGAGTCAGTCTTGGCAATCTATATCTTAACAATGTGCTTCCAGTTCGTTCTAATTCAGCAGATCAACATATAAGACCCTAGACTGGATTTCCCTGAGCACTTCCAGTTCCACCTCCTTTAAGAATTTTTCCTAGTTTTATAAGCCTTCATTGATCTTCTACTTCTTTTGAATTTGTGTAATATAAGATCAAGGATTGTGGGCTTTTAATACACTCCAGAAACAAATCAGCAGTTACCTGCAGCCGAAATCCACTATACAGGACTCCAATACATGCTCATCTTACAACTGCTTGACCAACCCTCAAACTTCTCATAGAAGGTAGAATCTACCATCTCACCAGGTTGCCATTCCAACTCCCATCACCTCCATTAATAACCTTTGCAGCCAAAAAGATTTCTTCCATCTCAATGATCTCAAATCTTTCCATGTTACAGCCTGAACCCACTGGGGGAAATTGGTAACATTTAAACAAGAATTGTTTCAGATATTTGCAAAGTTTTTTGTTTAAAAGTACTTTGTTTTCAAAGTGATGATGTCTTTTTTTTCTTTCTTTCTTTTTTTTTTTTTTTTGGTTACTTCTATTTACTCTAATTAATTTTGTGTTTTTTAAAAAGATCAACTTATTTAATTCCTACAAAGAAAAAAACTACAAGGAAGAAAGGAAGGAATAAAGCAAGCAAGCTTTCACCTTTATTTGCTAAATGAATTTATTTTACTGATAGCTACAGGTAATTATGTTTTCACCATTCTGAATGACAACACTTTGTAACTATTGGCATAAAAGAAACCAATAGCTATAGCCTAAAGCTTAGCTGTGAGCAGAAAAAAGAAAAATATAGGTACGAAGAGACTTGAAAAAGAGGTGAAGGGTGAGGAAGGAGGATACACAAGAAATCCTTTCTCCAAGTTTCTTAATTGAATTATTGCAGCATATCTTTCCTTTTCATTTCACCTTGGCTGCTAATGAGCAACTTATCTTCTCCTTTCTTTTTTTTAAAAAGTTTATTGGGATGACAACTCTTAGTAAAATTAAATAGATTTCAGGTGTACAATTCTGTATTACATCATCTATAAATCCCATTGTGTGTTCACCACCCAGAGTCAGTTCTCCTTCCATCACCATATATTTGATCCCCCTTACCCTCATCTCCCACCCCACACCCCCTTACCTTCTGGTAACCACTAAACTATTGTCTGTGTCTATGAGCTTTTGTTTCTCATTTGTTTATCTTGTTCTTTTGTTGTTTTTGGTTTATATAGCACATATCAGTGAAATCATCTGGTTCTCTGCTTTTTCTGTCTGGCTTATTTCGCTTAACATTACACTCTCAAGATCCATGCATATTGTCACAAATGGTCCTATGTCATCTTTCCTTACCGCCGAATAGTATTCCATTGTGTATATATACCACAACTTCTTTATCCATTCATCTATCAAAAGACATTTTGATTGTTTCCATTTCTTGGCCAATGTAAATAAGGCTGCAATGAACATTGGAGCACACGTGTCTTTATGTATAAATGTTTTTAGACATTTTGGGTACATACCCAGGAGAGGGATTGCTGGGTCAAATGGTAATTCCATTCGTAATTTTTTGAGGAACATCCACACTGCCTTCCATAGTGGCTGCACCAGTCTGCATTCCCACCAACAGTGTATGAGGGTACCTTTTTCTCCACAGCCTCTCCAACACTTGTTACTATTTGTTTTGTTGATAGTAGCCATTCTGACTGGGGTGAGGTGATATCCCATTGTAGTTTTCATTTAATTTCTCTGATGATTAGTGATGTTGAGCATGTTTTCATATGTCTATTTGCCATTTGTATGTCCTCTTTGGAGAAATATCTCTTCAGGTCCTCTGCCCATTTTTCAATTGGGTTGTTTGTTTTTTTTGTTCTTGAGTTGCATGAGTTCCTTGTATACTTTGGATATTAGCTCTTTATCGGAAGCACTGTTTGCAAAAATCTTCGCCCATTCAGTATGTTGGCTCTTTATTTGGTCGATGGTTTCTTTTGCTGTGCAGAAGCTTTTAAATTTCATATAGTCCCATTCATTTATTTTGGCTTTTACTTACCTTACCTTTGGAGTCAAATTGATAAAATGCTCTTTGAACCCAAGGTTCATAAGTTTAGTACCTATGTTTATTTCTATGCAGTTTATTGTTTCAGGTCTTATGCTTAAGTCTTTGATCCATTTTGAATTAATTTTGGTACATGGTGACAGATAGCAGTCCAGTTTCATTATCTTGCACGTGGCTATCCAATTCTGCCAGCACCATTTATTGAAGAGGCTGTATTTTCTCCATTGCATGTTTTTTGCTTCTTTGTAAAAAATTATTTGTCCATATTTATGTGGTTTTATTTCTGGGTTCTCAATTCTATTCCATTGGTCTATGTGTCTGGTTTTCTGCCAATACCATGCTGTTTTGATAATTGTAGCCCTGTAGTACAAGCTAAAGTCAGGGAGTGTGATAACTCCAGTATTGTTCTTTTTTCTTAAGATTGCTTTGGCTATTCAGAGTCTTTTGTGGTTCCAAACAAATCTGATGATTTTTTTTTGTTCTATTTCTTTAAAAAATGTCATTGTGATTTTGATGGGGATTGCATTAAATCTGTATGTTGCCCTGGGTAATATGGCCATTTTAACTATGTTGATTCTTCCAATCCATGAGCACGGAATGTCTCTCCATTTCTTTGTGTCTTCTTCAATTTCATTTAAAAATGTCTTGTAGTTTTCAGCATATAGGTCTTTCACATCCTTGGTTAAGTTTATTCCTAGGTATTTTATTCCTTTTGCTGCGATTGCAAAAGGAATTGTTTTTTGTATTTCTTTTTCTGAGATTTCATTGTTAGTATATAGGAATGTAATGGACTTTTGTACGTTGCTTTTGTACCCAGCAAATTCACTGTAATTGTTGATTGTTTCTAATAGCTTTTTGGTGGAGGCTTTAGGGTTTTCTATACATAGCATCATGTCATTTGCAAAGAGTGACAATTTAACTTCTTCATTCTCCATTCAATTTCTTTCTGATGATGCCTTTTAGTTGTTTCTGTTGCCTGATTGCTCTGGCAAGGACTTCCAACACTATGTTGAAAGACAGAGGTGATAGGGAACAGCCCTGTCGTGTTCCTGAACCTAGAGCAAAGGGCTTCAGTTTCTCACCGTTAATTCTGAGATTAGCTGAGGGTTTGTCATATATGGTCTTTATTATGTAAAGGTATTTTCCTTCTATACCTATTTTATTAAGTGTTTTAATTATAAATGGATGTTGTATCTTGTCAAATGATTTTTGTGCATCAATTGATATAATCATATGATTTCTGTCCTTTATTTTGTTTATGTGATGTATCACATTGATGGATTTGTGGATGTTGAACCATCCTTGTGCTCCAGGGATGAACGCCACTTAGTCGTGATGAATAATCATTTTAATGCATTGTTGCATTCAATTTGCTAGAATTTTGTTTAGGATTTTTGCATCTGTATTCATCAGAGATATTGGTCTGTAGTTTTCTTTTTTTGTGTTGTCCTTACCAGGTTTTGGTATCAGGGTGGTGTTGGCCTCATAAAATGGGTTGGGGAATACAGTCTCTTCCATTTTTTGGAAGAGTTTGAGCAGGATTGGTGTTGATCCTCTTTGAAGGTTTGGTAGAATTCACTAGTGAAGCCATCTGGTCCTGGACTTCGGCATTTGGGAAGGTTTTGGATGACTGATTCAAAATCGTTACTGGTGATCGGTCTGTTTAGATTTTCCAGTTCTTCATGATTCAGCCTTGGAAGGCTATATGTTTCTAAGAACTTGTCCATTTCTTCTAGGTTATTGAATTTGGTGACATATAGCCCTTCACAGTATTTTTGGATGATCCTTTGTATTTCTGTGGTGTCCGTGATAACTTCCCCTTTTCATTTCTGATTTTGTTAATTAGTGTCTTCTCTCTTTTTATCTTAGTGAGCCTAGCCAATGGTTTGTCAATTTTGTTAATCTTTTCAGAGAACCAGCTCTTTGTCACATTAATTTTTTCTATTGTCTTTTTGTTCTCTATTTCATTTAGTTCTGCTCTGATTTTTGTTATTGCCTTTCTTCTGCTGACCTTGGGTTTCATTTGTTCTTCTTTTTCTAGTTCTTTATGGTGTAACATGATGTTATTTATTTGAGATTTTTCTTGTTTCTTGAGATAGGCCTGTAATGATATAAATCTCCCTCTTAAAACTGCTTTCGCTGTATCACCAAAATTTAGGTAGGATGTATTTTCATTGTCATTTGTTTCTATGTATCTTTTGATCTCCCCTCTAATTTCTTATTTGACCCAATCGTTCTTTAAAAGTATGTTGTTTAATCTCCATGTATTTGTGTTTTTTCCTGCTTTCTTTTTGCAGTTGATATCCAATTTCAAAGCCTTGTGATCAGAGAATGTGCTTGGTATGATTTCAATCTTCTTAAATTTGCTGAGGCTGATTTTATGTCCCAGTATATGGTCTGTCCTTCAGAATGTTCCATGCACACTAGATAAAAATGTATAGTCTAATGTTTTAGATTGATGTGCTCTGTATATGTCAATTATGTCCATCATGTAGTGTGTCATTTAGGGCTGCTATTTCGTTATTTATTTTTTGTTTGCATGATCTATCCATAGCTGTCAATGATGTACTTAATTCCCCTAGTATAATTGTGTTTTCGTCAATTTCTCCCTTTAGTTCTATTAGTAGTTGCTTGGTATATTTCAGTGCTTCCTGATTGGGGGCATAAATATTGATGACTGTTATGTCTTCTTGTTGTATAGTCCCTTTTACCATTATGAAATGTCCATTTTTGTCTCTTGTTACCTTTTTCACTCTGAAGTCTGTTTCATCTGATATCAGTATGGATACACCTGATTTTCTCTGGGTACCATTTACTTGGAGTGTCAATTTCCACCTTTCCCTTTGAGTCTATGCTTGTCCTTGTAGCTGATATGTGTGTCTGGAAGACAGCATATGGTTGGGTTTAGTTTTTTGATCCATTCTGCTACTCCATGCCTTTTTATTGGTGAGTTTAGTCCATTTACATTTAGGGTGATTATTGATATGTGAGGATTTCCTCTCATTCTATCTTTAGTTTTCTGGTAAGGCTGTGTGGGGACAGAGCCACAGAGAGCAGTTTCCAGGCTCTCAGCCTCACGTGGAGGGGTGCTAGCTCGGGTAGTTGATGGCCTTCGGCTGTGGCTGGTTGGACGTCAGCTGTAACCATTGAGACATTCGCCCCTAATTCAACTGCCGTGGTCATGGAGGGGAGTCGAGGAGAGTGAAGGAGAGTGGAGGAAAATGTATGGGAGTCTAGGAGAGTCAGTCGGATGGCAGGAAAGCGGACAGCAGGTCACACGTCGTGTGTATCCAGCCTCCAGTGAGACTATAGTGGTATGACTCCCCGACCTGCGGCTCCATGGGTGTTCCTTTTTGTCCTCACCATATCCTGTGTTCTTATGTAGGGAGCGGGAGCTGAGACCCCCTCAAGCCGCCCTGTGTGACAAATGGCACAGCGAGCAGGGTATGGTGTTCGCTGAAACTCTCCGAAATATCCTGGAGCAGTTTACACATATAAAAGCTCAGTTTCATAAGCGGGGTATGGTGCCGGCCAAAACCTACCGAAGCATGGTGGAGCGGTTTGTGCGTGTAAGAGCCCAGCTTCGGGAGGCCCATGAGGAATGACACTGGGAACGGGAGGCACGGCTGCCTGGGAGTCTCAAGCCTCCAGCTGGCACACCACCCTCTCGGCCATGGACGGCATTGCCTTCATTTTGGTGATCTGCTGCGGCCTTAGGCTCCGAGGGTTGTGGACATCTTCCACGGAGGACTCCACCCACTCAGACACCTGGCACGGTGAGCAAGATTTTGACCAGGTAGGAATGGAGTCTGACTCTGGACAGGAGGACGTGTTGCCCCTACACAGTGTGTGGTGTCCGGTGGCCACTGTTCTCAGGAGTTGGACCCCCAAGGTGGGGTGGGAGGACATGGACGGCTCACTGTCCAGAGTGGAGAGGGCCCTGCAGTCTCTGGCTCAGTGGTTGCCGGTGGAGGAGAAGGCTACAGCCGGCTGCATGAGCTGGATGTTCCTCATGGCCTTGAGTCTCAACATGGAAAATGCGCTTAATGAAATGGCCCAGGTGCCGGACAAGGTGTCCTGGTTGGAAGCGCTGGAAGTTCGGGTCTGCCTGTTGGAAGAGGGGGCCCACAGTGGAGACTCTGAGGTAGAGGCGGAGGAAGAGTGGAGACAATGTAACTCTCAACCCCCAAGCCCGGCCAATCTTGAAGCAAAGGGTAAAACGTGAGCAACTATTGGGCCCCAGGGGCATTGCTGCTGGCAACCCAGCTGTCATGTGGGGTGGACTGCGGGGTCTCTGTTCCCGCTCCCCACACAAGAACAAAGGATATGGCTAGGCCAAAAAGGAACACCCACGGAGCCATAGGTAGGGAAGTCATACCACTATGGTCTCACTGGAGGTTGGGTTTACACGATGTGCGACCTGTTGTCCGCTTTGCTGCCAACCGACCGACTCTCCTCCACTCTCCTTCAGTCTTCTCATCTCTCCTCGACTTCCCTCCGTAGCCGCGGCAGTTATATTAGTGGCCAATGGCTCAATGGTTACAGCTGACCGCCAACCAGCCACAGCTGACGGCTATCTACTACCTGAGCCAGCACCTTTCCATATGAGGTCGAGAGCCTGGAAACTGCTCTCTGGGGCTCTGTCCCCACACCAGCTGTGACTGAGTCCACAACCTATACCCCATACACTCCCACTGAGTTGCAGGAGCTGGGGAGGCGGTACAGACAGAGCCCTGGAGAGCCAGTCTCGGCTTGACTATTACGTTTATGGGATGAGGGAGCAGACAATATTCTCTGCTCCCCAGGTGAGATGGAAAAGCTAGCCTTTATGACAGTGCATCCGTCCCTGTGGCAAAGGTTTCTGCCTTAGTTTGAAGAACTGCCATAGGTTGGCACAAAACCAGGGCAAACACTCTCTAATGGAGTAGCTCACTGCTGCGGTACACACAGTATGGGGACAGTCTGGCGAGCTGGCAGACACTGAGTAAATGGCAGTCATATACAGAACTTACTCAAATCATCAGTGAAATGGGTATGACACATGCTATTTTCAACCCTAATATACGGGGGCCGGATGACGAGCTTTTTACAGCCAGCATGAGAGATCTGGTTTTGGATACTGCACCTGCGAGTGCTTTTGGATCCTAGGTTGCTATTCTTACACCTTATGTAGGGCGATGGATCCGTGAAGTTACAACTGCCATGGCCACCCTAGGGGATGTTGAAAGCCGGAGGTGACAGAAGTTAAGACAGGAGGTCCGCACAGTTGAGACCTGCAAGCCCAAACCAAAGGTAAAGGGGCAAGGTCGCGTGCCTCAGAGAGTAACACGTGCACAGATGTGGCGTGATCTTGTGGCAGCAGGGGTCGATCGGGAGAAAACAGACCGAAAACCCAATGCACTCCTGCTGGAAATTTGGAAACAGTTGCGTCCAGAACAACAATTCCAGAGAAGCATAAAGTAGAAGTCTGGGAAAGTGTGACCCGTGTCCCTCCAGGACTTCATGCAGCTGCTTGAGGCCGACTCTTTTCAGCTTGATTAGGGGTGGGGCCAAGATACCCGATCAGAGGGGACTAGCAGGAACCGGAGGCCCCATGTGGAACTGTCCATACATTGGTCCCCTTCTAATGTGCAGAGGGTTTTGGCCCTAGTTGACACTGGCGCAGACTGCAGTCTCGTTTATGGGAACCCAGAACTGTTCCCCAGACCAGCAATCTGCATTGATGGCTACGGGGAAAAGACTGTGACTGTGAAAGCCGTTTCCTTACCACTGGGTATAGGAAGGCATCCCCCTCGTACCTACAATGTTTATGTCTCCCCCGTTCTGGAGTATATTCTAGGGGTGAACGTGCTACATGGCCTCAGCTTACAGACATCTGTAGAAGAGTTCCGTCTCCGGATCCAGGTGGTGAAAGCGGTGACACGCGAGCATGCTCACCACCCTCCTCAAGTGTTGCCACAGCCCCGGTGCGTGGTTACAGTGTGACAGTACTGCCTGCCAGGAGGGCAGGAAGAGACTGGTGGTACCCTAAGAAGTACAGGAAGTCTGGCTGTGCCCAGAAGGACTGGTGGTGCCCTGAGAAACCCTGGCTGTGTCCAGGATATTGCATTCACCTCCTGGTTCCTCACACAGGGACCCTCTCGGATGATGCTTATTGCGTAGATTGTGAGGCAAGACCCTGTAGGGGTGGAATGTAGGGACATAGCCCCAGAGAGCAGTTTCCAGGCTCTCAGCCTCACGTGGAGGGGTGCTGGCTTGGATAGTAGATGGCCGTCAGCTGTGGCTGGTTGGCCGCCAGCTGTAACCCTTGAGCCATTGGCCACTAATATAACTGCCACGGCTATGGAGGAGAGTGGAGCAGCGTGGAGGGCAGTCGAGGAGAGTCGGTCGGTCGGCAGGAATGCAGACAGCAGGTCACACGTTGTGTGAATCCAGCCTCCAGTGAGACTATAGTGGTATGACTCCCCAACCTACAGCACCGTGGGTGTTCCTTTTTGGCCTCACCATATCCTTTGTTCTTGTGTGGGGAGCAGGAGCTGAGATCCCGCAGGCCTCCCTGCATGACAGGCTGTGTCTCCATTATTTTTTTGCTTTTTGTTGTTGTCTGTTATTTCTGTGTGGTGGTTTGGGAAGTTCTCATCAACAACTTGGGAAGTTTGGGAAGTTCTCATCAACAATTTGTTTGAATATACTCTCTGTTCCCTTCTGTCTTTCTTCTCCTTCTGGTATGCCCATTATTCTTATATTGCTCTTTCTGATGAAGTCAGGAAGTTCTTGCAGAGTTCTTTCATTTCTTTTAAGTCTCAAGTCTCTTTCTTCTTCCATCCGTGTCATTTCCAGGTTTCTATCTTTGATGTCACTGATTCTTTCCTCCATCTGGTCAACTCTAGTACCTAAGCTGGTTATTTCATTCTTAATTTCTTCTACTGAGTTCTTCATCTCCAGAAATTCTATTTGGTTCTCTTTTAAAATTTCAATCTGTTTCGTAAAATGCTCATGTTTTTCTTTGATTGTGTTTCTGAGTTCATTAAACTGCCTTTCTGTGTTTTCTTGCATCTCGTTGAGTTTTTTCAGAACTGCAATCTTGAATTCTCTGTCATTAAATCACATATTTCCATATCTTTAAGTTCCTTTTCTGGAGACTTTTCACTTTCTTTCTGAGCTGTCTTGTTGTCTTGGTTATTCATGGCAATTACTGACATATTATTTCTCTTCCTAGACATCTACGGGAGTGGATTCTGCAACAGGTTGCTAGGACGAGGTCTTTCTTTTGTTTTCCAGTACTTGTTGGTAGAATGTTTTATTTTCTCTCCGACTGAAGCCTTTTATTTCTCTCACACTGTAATGCTATGTTTTCTCTGCACTATTCCAGCTTCTCACACAATGGGGGGATTCCCTGGGAGACGTGCTTCTCCTCTGTTAATAGTTTGCCTGGGACACAGAGCGCAGTGTCCGTGTGGGTATGCAGAGAGCTTTTGAAGTTCCAAAGCTCTTCCTGCACCAGATACAGAGCCCATGTGTTTTGGCAGTTCTGTTTACTCCTGCAGGGATCCATCCAGATAGGTGGGGCCAGGGGCGGGGTGAGTTGTGAGAGGTGGCCCAGAGCAATGGAAGCGACTGCCACTACAGCTGGTCCTGCTTCCACAGTTCCCTCCGCTTTGCCGGAACTAGTTGGGCTGCAAATCTGTGTCTGCGATCCATAGTTCTCAGAACAGCAAATATTCTGTTCTTTTGATCTGACATTGCTACTGTTCCGCTTCTAGCACTGGGCAGGCGGGGGCGGGGTGAGCTCTGGGAGGGTAGGGATGGCCGGCTAGTTTCAGTGCCTCAGGCTTCCATTCTCTGCTTGGCAGTGAGGGCTTAAACCACCGTTTTCAGCCTTCTTCCCTCAGTCGTTTCTCTGAGGTCTTTGCCATGAGTGTTGGGTTCAGCCATGTTATATGCTGTCCCCTCAGCCCTGTGGGGCATAAGTGAAGCCCAAGCAGTCTGAGTTCTTCCCTGCAGCTGTGGTAGTTCCGGGATGCAGCGAGCTCAGAGCACTGAGCTAGGTCTGCGTCCTGCACCCACGCGGCTCTGTCTCTGCACTTCTCCCTTCTCTCCTCCCCTGCTCGCGCGATTTGCCCACCTTTAGGTGAATTCAGTAGTGGGCCTCTTCGTCTTGCCTGTCTGCTGCGCAGGGAGTCCTTTGTGGAGTTATAGTTGTTCCATTTGTTGTAAATTCCAGGGGAAATTTACAGAGGCTCACCACATGCCACCATTTTGATGACGTCTCCAATGAGCTACTTTTCTACAGTTGCTTGTTTTCTTCAAGGTGGCTGCGTACCTGAGACATAAATGTCTGGTTCAATCTTCTAATTGGGTTTGTAGTAACTTCCATGGAGATGCAAAGATACAGTGGTCACATTTAGACCCACAATTAAACACAGACTCTAACAAACGATGCTGGAGCTTAATTTCCGGATGCAATCCGCAACTTGCTTAATGTAGTTCCAATGCCTAAATGTTAAGATTTCTGGGACATTTTGGTGTTCTAAGGAACAATCAGAAAAAAATTGAATTAATGAAAATCTGGGTGGTCATTACAATACTGGAGCAAAATGACAGTATCAGTATTTGTGTATTTAATCTTGTATAAGAAAAGGATTCAGAATCCATAAATTGAAATCAGAGTAAATGAATATTTAATATACACAAGTGTATCAGCATCATGTAAAATGTACAAAATACAACCTAAACACTATCATCCTACTAATGATTATTAATACACAGAATTTTGAAACATAAGTATTAAAAAATAAAGTCTCAAAAATGAAAACTCATGAAAAGTTGAAAATTAGACTACTTTATTTGAACTTTTATAAAGAAGTTTGTTAAAGTGTATAAACATTGTTGCCATTGAGTTGAGAGCACATTTTTGTGAAAATTTCTTCACTGCTAAAAAAAGCACGAGTCAAGAAAATGATGATGTAGTTATGCACTATCTCCAGAAGATTTTCTCTTGACTCCTTCATCTTCAAATAATTAGAACTCTCATTTGATAACTTGGAGGAGTATTTTTAAACATAATTTTATGTATGGCATAGTGAGGATGGGGGTGGAGGGCTGGAATGAAACCTATTTATTTACCCTGAGCTGTAATTTGGTTGAAAAGCAAGAAGCAAGCATTTCCGGGTTTGATGATGTCTTTTATAGAAAACAATTTGTAGATTTCTTTCTTTCTTTCTTTTTTTTTTTTTTTTCCGCTAAAGTAGTCTGTAGTCATTCCTCTGGGTGTGTGTCTTCTATGGCAATGATCTCAGAATGCTTGACATAAAAGCCCAAACAAAATTCTAAATCCCTTCCATCATATCTGGACACACAGATATATTGGTGATCAGCTGCAGAGGGCAGCTTGGAAACTCAGATCAATCTGCTTTAGCTTCTGCATTTTTGCAGCATTTTCTTAAATTGCTCTTCTCTGTTGCTAATTGTGGTAAGGCGCCTTCTGTTGAAAGAGAAATTTGTGCATGTAAATGCCAAGAAACACCTGTCTAGCACAGACCTCTGGAATCGTAAATTTACATCAAGGGGGAGAACAGAAAAGAGACAAATTTGTGGATGGAAAGAATTCCCCCTTTTACCTTCCAAAGTCATCAGGCAGGACCTTGACTTAAGCTGATATAAAATAACAATTCATTTATCAGGATTGAATTGAAAAAGAACTCTTGAGAGCCAGAAGGTGTTCCTTGGGGAGAGGAAAGAATGATGACTGCCATGTTTCATCACTCCAGGGGGCACTGCTTAACAATTGAAAGGATATGGAAAAGGCTCCAAAGAATGGTCTCCTAGAAGCAAATGAAGCAGGTGGCACAGAGGAGGTCTAGGAAACAAGTTGAAACCACACTAGGACAGGGAGTGGCTGGGATAATAAAATCAATCAGCATTGAGGGTGTGGGTGTCTACATGAAGCTCCAGCTCTGCAGCGTTCTAGGCAAATGAATCCAACAGAGAACAGAAAAAGATAGCCCAGTCCCAGGTAGTGATGTATTTGCTAGGGAAAGTGGAAATATTGATAGAGAATCAATATGGGAACTTGGGGCACCAGTCTGACTTATATCAGAGGAGACTGGAGAGAAAAGCAAGTCTGGAATGGAGAAACTGAAATTTCTGCTAGGACTTTTGCTCGAACAGCAACAGTTCAGAAAAAAAGTGATTCAGAGCTTGCAGGTGGAGCTTCTGCAGGAGGAGCCATAAAAAGCCCAGTAATTGAGTTGGGAGCTTACAGGACTAACCCTGATTACATTCCTCAGAATCCTGTTGTGCTCCACACAAACCTGAAAACTTGCAATTTTAAATTTTATTTTCTACAACAATAAAAATTACCAATATTGATTCCCAGGGCACATAGATAGAAAATACAACCAATCCAATAGCCATATAAGAAACTGAGAAAATTGTCAGTGAGCAACTATCCCCCAAAAGCAGAAAGCCCAAATTGTTTCATGGGTAAATTCTACCAGATGTTGGAATTACCAGACAGGAATTTATATATAAATATATATATATACACACACACACACACACACACACACACACACACACACACACACACATATATACTTTTATATATAATAATTATATCTATATCTATATCTATATAGATATAGATATAGATAGATATTATTTTAGGACATTTTTTAATTTATAAAAAGTTTGCAAAGTAATAGAGTTCCCAAATACTCCACACCTATTTTCTCCAGTTTTTAGCAATTCACATTAGTATTGAGCATTTGTTAAAGAATCAATATTGATACATTATTAACTAAAGTCCATATGTTATTAAAATTTCCAAGTTTTAACTTAATGTCATTTTTCTGTTCCATGATATGCCAGCCAGGATAGTATATTATACCTAGTCGTCATGTCTCCTTAGGTTACTCTTGGCTGTAATGCTTTCTTAGGCTTTCCTTTTTTTTGATGGTCTTGGCAGTTTGGAGGTTTTGAGGAGTACATGTCAAGCATTTGGTAGAATACCTCTCAAATGGGATTTCTCTGAAGTTTTCCTCATGATTAGACAGGGGTTATAGGCTTTTGAGAAAAAGACCACAGAAATAAAGTGCCATTCACATCATATCATATCATATCATGTATACATGTTATAATCATGACTTAGCACTGTAGAAGATAACCCTGATTACCTTGCTGAGGCAGTATTTGTCAGATTTCTGTACTGCAAAGTTGCTTTCTCCTCCCACACTTTTTCATACTGTACTCTTCGGAAGGAAGTCATTTTGTGCAGCACATGCTTAATGAGTAAGGAATATCTTGAGGGTGAAGTATCTGTATAAATTATTTGGCATTCTTCTGCACAGATCTGTCATAGCTCTCTCATACAATGATTTTTATTCATTTATTTATATGAGAGTATTTATTTAAAATTTTGAGTTGCTAAATTATTTTAGTAACTTTATTTTGTTGCTGAAGTACTCCACCTTTGCCCAATAGAAGCTCTTTTAGTTGGTCCCTATGTTCCTTTGATATACTTCCATCATTTGAAAGATTTTTAAAAGAATTTTTCTACTTTCTTGCACTACAGGTTGTTTCACGTTCATTTTGTATAATTCTCGCTGCAGTCCTAGAGTTGCAATTCCTCCAAGGAGCTCTGATTCCTTTCACTGGAGAATAATAATAAAAGCCAATGCCTGGGTGCTGAGTGTGCTGGTTGCTCCTGGGTATCATTGCTTCTAGGCCCTCTCACCTGAAAGAGAAAGCAAGTATATGCATATATAATAACCAGTTTATATACACATATTTATAAATATTTCTATATGTAACCATCTGGATCTAAAACTAAACATGAGTTCATACAGATGTCTCCAACTCTAATTCATTAGTACATGGATCATTCCAGCCTCTTTTCCTTGCTTCCCTGTAAATTCTCCCTCCAGTGCTGAAAACCCTGTCTCCTACTATCCACCGATTGTTTAATTTATTGTTTAGTGACAATATACATGTATAACATTATCAGAATTATTTACCTGTATTCCCATGGGACAAAACTTTACTGACTAGAATAAAATGCTTGTGTACATTTCCTTTAGCCTCTAGTCTTACAAACTGTACTCATTTCCAAGGTTACTTATGTCAGCCTCTTTTTCCCATACTCTTTTCAATGACATTGTTTCATATATTGATAATAGAGTTAGATTCTCTTGTCACAGTCGGTATTCTTTTCTGCAATTCCCTGACCACCTAAGTGATTTTTTTTTTCATTTACATACATTAAGATTCTCTCTGTGCCATAAATTTTTATAGGTTTTGACAAATGCAGCATGTCATGTATCCACCTTTACAGTATTATACAGAATAGTTTTACCACCCTAATAATCCTCCTGAGCTTTACCTATTCAATACTCTCCACCTTCCTCCCCATACCCCTACAAGAAGCCCTGCCAAATACTGATCTTTTAAATACCTATAATTTTGTCTTTCCCAGAATTTCATATAACTGGAATTATACAATATGTTGAGTTTTCAGATTGGCTTCTTTCACTTAGAAAACATGCATTTAAGATTCATACATGTACCACACCTGAAGCTAACATAATATTGTATATCAACTGCAATTGAAAAATAAAACAATTATTAAAAAAGATTCATCTATGTTTTTGTGACTTGATATCTCATTTATTTTTATTGCTGAAAAATATTTCATTATATGGATATGCCACTGTTTGTTTACCCATTCATTTATTGAAGGACATGTAGATATCTTCCAGTTTGTAGCACTTGTGAATAATCTGACATCTTTCAAGGTTTTCTGTCTTTGGTTTTCTAAAGTTTTCACATGGTATGTCTAGGTGTCATTGTTTTTCGTTTGTTTATTTTTGGTATTTCTCTTGCTTGGTATTCTCTGAATTCCTGGATCTGTGGTTTACATCTGTCATATATTTTGGAAAAGGACCCTGCCGTTAGTACTTCAAATACTTCTTCTGTTCTATTCTCTCCTTCTTCTGGTATTCCATTTGTGCCTATATTATACCCTATGAAATTGTCCCATAAATCTTGGATATTCGGTTCTGCTTTTCCAGTTCTTTTCTCTCCTTTCATTTCAGTTTAGGAAGTTTCTATTGACCTATCTTCAAGCTGATTCTTTCCTCAGTCTTATCCAGTTTACTAATGAGACCATCAAACACATTCTTTATTTCTGCTAGTGTTTTTCATTTCTAGAACTTCCTTTTGATTCTTTTGTATAATTTCCATATTTCTTATGTATATTACCCATCCATTTTTGTATATTGTCTATTTTTACATTTGAGTCTTAACATATTAATTCATAGTTGTTTTAAATTCCCTGTCTGGTAATTCCAACATCTGTACTGTATCTGAGTCCAGTACTAATGTGTGATTTATCTCTTTGAACTGTGTATTTCCTTGACTTTCAGCACGTCATGTGATTTTTTGTTGTTGTTGTTGAAAGCTAGACATGCTGTAGCAGGTAATAGGAACTGAGGTATGTAGACTTGCTGAAATGATTTATGTTAATCCAACTAGGAATTAGGCTGAATTTTATGTTTACTGTAGATATAGGTGCCAGAGACTTCAAATTCCTCAAAGTCCTTGTTTTTGTCTCCTCTCTTGATTTTGGGTTTCCTTAAGTATTCTTCAGAGAAAGTCTGTGTTTTGCTGCCCTCACAGATGTTATGCACTGTTATCATACTGATGCCTTGTTGGTGTGGTGGAAAGGTGTAGGGAACGGTTAGTGTTGTATAACCTTACTATTAAATTTCAGTCTTCTACTGGGCCTGTTCTCTAGGGTGCAACCTTCACAGTGTTTCTTCAATGGTATAGCTTCCCTCTGGTGAGACAAAAAGGCTACAGGAGTCTAGAGTGACAGGAATGCCCTTCTCCCAGCTGATAAATGTTCTGGTAAAGTCTCATGCCTTGTACGTGATGTAGTCAAAAAATATGGTAAATGTTTAAATTTTAAAAATTATTACAGTAAAAGACACACTGCCATTAATTCCCCTCAAAATACTCCTCCGCTATTCGAACACACTTATCCCATTATTCTTGCCACTTTCTGAAGCAGTTCTGGAAGTTTTCTTTCATGAGTGTCTTTAGTTGTGCTGTCGTGGCTGCCTCGATGTTCTGAATTGATTCAAAATGTTTACCTTCCATGGTGATTTTGACTTTTGGGAAGAGCCAGAAGTCACACCGTATCAGGTCTGGTGAATAAATGGATGAGGACACACCATAATATTTTCATTTGACAGAAGTTGCCATATACAAGAAGTGATGTGTGACACACAACATTCTCATGATGGAGAATGAAACCATTTGTCCGTTTCATGTTAAGGTGTTGCTCATGATCCATGATTTATGGCACACTTTAAAACACACCTTCTCTCAACCATAGCTCACACCCAACTGACTGCACCGAACAAGTTGAAACTTGTCACATACTGTTACTAATGTTCGACATACTACTTCCCGTATTGAAAATCCCTGCCTTTCTGTTGGATGGCACTAGGCAGCAGCATTCACCATATTATTTAATCACACCTCGTACAGTAGGCACTTGTTATGTAGAAAGCTCAGGGCATATTGTATAAGGATTACTGTTCCCCTCCCCAAGTCAGAGCCACAAGGGATATTTCTCAGTTCTTTACCATAAGAAACTACTGGCATTCCTAGAAGTAAAATACATGAAAGTGTGGTCCCCAGGTGTTTCTCACTTTGAAATTATTCTACACTTAGATTCAAATTTATCAAAATTATTGTTTAAGTATTCCTACCAGTTTATGGCTCCAGCATCTTCTGCTCCAGGTAAGTATATTGACTCTTTGAATTCACATATTTTTCTGGATTTGGGGGTGGCAGTTTGCCCAGAAATCTCAGGTTTCTGATGAGTCCAAGAAGAGTCATTGATTTTTAGTTTATTCAGCTATTGCTTACGGTTGGGACAGAATAGATGAATTCCAAGCACTTTACATATTGGGGCAGAAACTGGAAGTCTCCAATTCTATCAGATTTTAAAGAAGTAAAGTATTTTAATGCTATATAATCTGTTACAGAGCAAGAAAAAATAAGAAATGCTTCCAAACAGATACCAAAAGCTGATAAAAGAAAAATATAGTCAATTTTCAGTTATTAACACCAATGAAAAAAATACCAAATAAATGTCACCAATTAGAAGCCAGCAGCCCATTAAAAGAAAAATACACCGAGAGTGACGTCATAGGAATGGCGGCAGCAGGGCACACTTTCTGAGTTCTCCTCCGGATCTTATTACAAACGGGACCTATAACCCATCAAAGAACTCTTTGCTCATTACATAGAACAGCTAAGAGACTCCTGGAAGGATTACTTGAAGGTGTGCTAATTAGGCGAGCAGGGAAGGAAGGAAGGGAGCAGAGTGAAAACGCGCGGCTGGCGGCGGCTGCGGCGGGGAAATTCCAGCCCGTGGCGGAGTCTCAGCTGGCAGCGGCGAAAACCGCTGTGGCACCCGCAGTTCCGGGCACACACGGGATCCCAGGGCGGAACGGAGAGCACAGAGACCAGGAGGTGGGCTCTTTCCCTGCGTCCCATGGCTGATTTCTCCCGCCGGGAGGGCGGCCAGTGGGCCCTGGGGAGGACAAAGAACACAGACTCCATACCTGGGCCCCTCCCCCGCCCCGCTCTTCCAATCCTACCCCCGCCCTTCCAGAGACTTCAACTGGCCCCTGAACTGAGGAGTAGTGTCAGATTACAGAGGAGCCGTAGTAGTGCTCTGGCTCTGGGAGGCATGACAGGCAATCCTGACCCAAGGAGGAGGCTGGGAAGAGTGTGATTTTGGCTGGGCTAGGAGAGAGAAGACCCCTCCATCCCCAGCCCCCACCCTTTCTGGCCTGCCTAGGGCGGGGCAAGTGCAACTGCAGAGACACACCCAGGGATCAGCAGTAAGGCAGACTCAGCTCTGGGCTTTCAGCAGCTCAGAAATCTCCCGCCCACACCCGCACCCCCATACACACACACACTGAAGAAGTACCCTAAGACTCAGGAGTACTAGACACGGGGCTGGTGGTGCTACTCTCAGTGTGCATATGTGCAGGCAAGGGCAGAAACTGCACTGGCTTTGTAAAAACTATCATCCAGACCCCTCAGGCACACACATTTAAATCTACAGTCCCAAAGTCACTCTGGGAACCAGGTGACCGGCTCTGCCTGCGCAATAAGCAGGGGGCTCTTTGGTACAGCAGAGGAAAACCTGGACATTACTTGGTGGGCTTAAGCCAAGACTGTCACTGCTTTATGTTTTGCCTTGTTTTGTTTTGTTTTGCTTTGTCTTTATGTCTTTGATATCTTTGCCTGTGTCGAGTAGGGGTTATCGGGTGTTTTTACATGTGAATGTATTTGAGTTTTTTCTTTGTTGTTGTTGTTTCTGTTGTGTTGGGTGATTTGCTTTGTTCTGAAACTGCCCTACCAGGGCCCAGTTTAAGAGGCACAAGATTCGACATATCCAGAAGCCAACTCCAGACAAAACCAGAGTACTACTGGGTTTGACCTACAAGTCACAAACCCAGAGGGAATTCTCTGCAGGCACTAGAGCCCACAGAGGCCAAACCACATTTAAGTGGTCAACCCTCACGCAGCAGAATGCCCTGCAGGGGGCAGAGCCAAGTCTCACAAAGAGTCAGCCCAGGGGTTAACCCCACTAACTCACAAGCAAAAAGCAATTAAAGATCTTCTTGAACAGGACAATCTACACAACACGAGAGTCACCTTTGGAGCACAAGCAGAGGAGAAGAACGACGTATTGCAAGTCAAATATAAAGGACACATACTACATAAGATAACCTAGCAAGAACTAAGAACTCTAGGGGATCTACCTAATACATCAAAACAAACACAGAGAGTCAGCCAGAATGGGGAAACAAAGATAAACGTCCCAAATAAAGGAACAGAAGAAACCTCCACAACTGGAACCAAATGAAGCAGACGTAGCCAATCTTTCAGAGACAGAGTTCACAACACTGGTGATAAGAATGTTTAAGGAGCTTAGAGAAGACATAAAGAAGGATGTAGAAATCATAACGAACAACGAGTTAGGACTAAAGAACACAATTACCGAAATTAAGAACTCACTTGAAGGAATTACCAGCAGGTTAGATGAAGCAGAGGATCGAATCAGCGACTTAGAAGACAAGTTAGCAGAGATCACCCAAACAGAATAACAGAAAGAAAAACTAATAAAAAACAATGAGGATGGCTTAAGAGACCTCTGGGATAACATCAAGTGCAACAATGTGCGCATCATAGGAATACCAGAAGGTTGAAGAGAGGAAGCAAGGGATTGAGAACATATTTGAAGTAACAATGTCCGAAAACTTCCCCAACCTGATGAAGGAAACCAACATACAGGCCCAGGAAGTGCAGAGAGTTCCAACCAGGATAAACCCACACAGGTCCACACCAAGACACATTATAGTTAAAATGGGAAAGCTTAAAGACAAAGAGAGAATCCTAAAAACAAGAGAAAGACAGAGGATTACATACAAGGGAACTCCCATAAGACTATCAAATGACTTTTCTTCAGAAACATTGAAGGCCAGGAGGGAGTGGCAGGAGATACTCAAAGTGATGGAAAACAAAGGCCTACAACCTAGATTGCTTTATCCAGCAAGGCTATCATTTAAAGTTGATGGAGAGATAAAGAGCTTTCCAGAAAAAAATAAGCTAAAGGAATTTATTACCACCAAGCCAGCATTGCAAGAAATCCTAAAAGGACTTCTGTAAATAGAAGAAAGATCAAAACAACCTAACTACAAATTTAAAAATGGCAATAACTATGTACCTATCAATAATCACTTTAAATGTAAACGGATTAAATGCTGCAATCAAGAGACAAAGGGTGGCTGACTGGATAAGAAAGCAAGACCCTTGTATATGCTGTATACAAGAGACTCACCTCAGAACAAAAGACACACACAGGCTGAAAGTGAAGGGTTGGAGTAAAATATTTCATGCAAATGGAAACGAGAAAAAAGCTGGAGATGCAATACTTATATCTGACAAAATAGACTTTAAAATGAAGAACATATTAAAAGATAAAGATGGGCACTATATGATAATAAAGGGATCGATCCGACAAGAGGACATAACCCTAGTAAACATCTATGCACCCAACATAGGAGCACTTAAATATATAAAACAGGTACTGACTGACATAAAGACAGAGATCAACAGTAACACTATCATAGTAGGGGACATCAACACGCCTCTGACAACAAGGGACAGGTCTTCCAGACAGAAAATCAATATGGAAACAACAGCCTTAAATGGTACATTGGACCACTTGGATTTAATCGATATTTTCAAAACATTTCACCCCAATGCTGCAAAATACACGTTTATCTCAAGTGTACATGGAACATTTTCCAAGATAGACCACATGTTAGGTCAAAAAACAAGTCTTGATAAATTTAAGAAAATTGAAATCATACCAATTGTCTTCTCTGATCACAATGCTTTGAAATTAGAAATGAACTACAGGAAAAAAACTGGAAGACACACCAATTCATGGAGGCTGAATAACTTATTACTAAATAATGAATGGGTCAGGCAGGAGATCAAGGAAGAAATCAAAAGATATCTCGAGACAAATGAAAATGAAAACACGATGCCCCAAAAAGAGAAAAATTCATAGCTTTGAAGGCCTACCTAAAGAAACAAGAAACATCACTATTCAACAGTTTATCTTCACACTTAAGGGATGTGGAAAAAGAACAGCAAAATAAGTGCAAAGGGAGTACAAGGAAGGAGATAATAAAGATCAGAGCAGAAATAAATGAAATAGAAACCAGAAAAACAATACAAAAGATCAATGAATCCAAGAGTTGGTTCTTAGAGAAGATAAACAAAATCGACAAACTTTAGCCAGACTCATTAAAAAAAAGAGAGAGAGAGGACCCAAATTAATAAAATCAGAAATGAAAGAGGAGAAGTGACAATGGACACCGCAGAAATACAAAAAGTTTTAAGAAGTTACTATGAGCAACTATATGCCAACAAATTTGACAAACTGAAAGAAATGGACAATTTTCTAAAGGCGTACAACCTTCCAAGGCTAACTCAAGAAGAAACAGAAAACCTGAATAGACTGATTACCACCAGGGAAATTGAATCAGTAATCAACAATCTCCCAACAAACAACAGCCCTGGACCAGATGGCTTTACAGGTGAATTTTACAAAACGTTCAAAAAAGAATTATCACCTATTCTCCTCAAGCTCTTCCAAAAAATCCAGAAAGAGGGAAGACTCCCAAACAGTTTTTACGAAGCCACTAGCACCCTGGTCCCAAAATCAGACAAAGACACCACAAAAAAAGAAAACTACAGGCCGATATCTCTAATGAACATAGATGCAAAAATCCTCAACAAAATATTAGCGAACAGAATTCAGCAATACATTAAAAAGATCATACACCATGATCAAGTGGGATTCATCCCTGATATGCAAGGGTGGTTCAACATCTGCAAATCAATTAATGTGATACACCACATTAACAAAATGAAAAATAAAAATCTCATGATCATATCAATAGATGCAGAAAAAGCATTTGATAAAATCCAGCAGCCATTTATAAAAACCCTTAAGAAACTGGGAATAGAGGGATCATATCTCAACATAATAAAGGCCATATATGACAAACCCACAGCTAACATCATACTCAATGGGGAAAAGCTAAAACCATTCCCCCTAAGATCAGGAACAAGGCAAGGTTGCCCACTATCTCCACTTCTATTCAACATAGTGCTGGAATTTCTAGCCACAGCAATCAGACAAGAATAAGAATTAAAAGGCATCCAAATTGGTAAGGAGGAAGTAAAATTATCATTATATGCAGATGATATGATACTATATAGAGAGAACCCTAAAGACTCCACCAAGAAGCTATTAGAGCTCATAGATGAATTTAGTAAAGTAGCAGGATACAAAATTAATATTCAGAAATCAGTTGCATTTGTATATACCAATAATAAAACATCAGAAGGAGAAATTAAAAAAAAAAAATCCCATTTACAATTACTCCAAACACTATAAAATACCTGGGAATAAATTTAACCAAAGAAGTAAAAGATCTGTACTCAGAAAATTATAAGACACTGAAGAAAGGAATGAAGGAAGATATAAATAGATGGAAACACATATCATGTTCACGGATAGGAAGAATTAATATAGTTAAAATATCCATACTGCCTCAGGCAATATACATATTCAACGCAATTCCTATCAAACTACCAACAACATTTTTCACAGAAATAGAACATATAATCCTAAAATTTATATGGGACCATAAAAGACCCCGAATAGCCTCAGCAATCCTGAGAAATAAGAACAAAGTGGGAGGTATAACAATACCTGACTTCAAATTATACTACAAGGCTACAGTAATCAAAACAGCATGGTACTGGCATAAAAACAGACACATAGATCAATGGAACAGAATAGAGAGTCCAGAAATGAATCCATGCCTATATGGCCATTTAATCTACGACAATGGAAGCAAGAATGTACGATGGGGTAAAGACAGTCTATTCAATAAATGGTGCTGGGAAACCTGGACAGACACATGCAAAAAAATGAAGCTGGACCACCTCTTTACACCATATACAAAAATAAATTCAAAATGGCTTAAAGACTTACATGTAATATCTGAAACCATAAAATACCAAGAAGAAAATATAGGAAGAAACTTCTCAGACATTACCCGGAGTAGATTTTTACTGATATATCCCCTCGCGCAAGGGAAGTAAGAAAAAAAATAAATATGTGGGATTATATCAAACTAAAAAGTTTTTTCACAGCAAAGGAAACCATTAACAAAACAAAAAGGGATCCTACTGAATGGGAAAAAATATTTGCCAATGATATATCTGATAAGGGATTAATATCACAAATCTATGAAAAACTCACTCAACTCAACTCCAAAAAAACAAACGACCCAATTAAAAAATGGACAGAGGACTTGAAGAGACATTTTTCTAAAAAGGACATACAGATGGCAAACAGACATATGAAGAAATGCTCAACCTCACTAACCATCAGAGAAATGCAAATAAAAAACACAATGAGATACCACCTCACCCCAGTCAAAATGGCTATCATCAATAAATCAACAAACAACAAGTGCTGGTGCGGATGTGGAGAAAAGGGAACGCTTGTGCACTGTTGGTGGGATTGCAGATTGGTGCAGCCACTATGGAAAACAGTATGGAGGTATCTCAAAAATCTGAAAATGGAACTACCCTATGATCCAGTAATTCCACTCCTAGGTATCTATCCGGAGAAATCCAAAACTCCAATTCAAAAATCTTTATGCACTCCTATGTTTATTGCAGCACTATACACAATAGCTAAGACATGGAAACAACCGAAATGCCCATCGGTAGATGACTGGATTAAGAAACTGTGGTACATTTATACAGTGGAATATTACGTAGCCATAAAGAAGAAAGAAATCTTACCATTTGCGACAACATGGATCGACCTAGAGAACATTATGTTAAGTGAAATAAGTCAGACAGAGAAAGATAAGTACCATATGATCTCACTTATATGCGGAATCTAAAGAAAGGAATAAGTGAATGAACTAATCAGAAACAGTTTTGGAGACAAAGAGGAAAAACTGAGGGTTGCTAGATGGGTGGGGGGGTGGGGGTAAGGGGGAAGGTGAGGGGATTAAAAAACAATCAGTAACCACAAGATGGCCATGGGGTTTGAAAATTAATCTGGGGAACATAATTTAGTGGTTACCAGAGGGTAAGGGGGTTGGGGGGTGGGAGATGAGGGTAAGGGGGATCAAATATGTGGTGATGGAAGGAGAACTGACTCTGGGTGGTGACCACACAATGTAATTTATAGATGATATGATACAGAATTGCACACCTGAAATCTATGTAATTTTACTAACAATTGTCACCCCAATAAATTAAAAAAAAAAAGAAAAATACACCAAAACTGAGTTTAAACGAGAAATGCAAGGAAGCTTTACTATTAGGAAATCTATTAATATAATTAATCATGTAAGTTTATCAAAGAAAAATCTTATAATCATTTCCAAATATAATAAGTCCTTTTATAAAACTCAGTGGCCATGCCTGATAAAAGCAATAATAAATATTGATTTTAATATAAACTATTAATAAACAGGACAAAATGGACAGAGAAATACTAAGAAAGAAAGAGATAAAGTGATAAAGAAAATATTTAGCATCCCACTTAATGGTATATTATAATACTGGAAGTATTACTATTAAAGTAACAAACAAAGCAAGGATGTCCACTATCATCTCTATTACTTAACATTATTTCAGGGTACTTCCTACTGCAAATAGGCAAGGATGAGAAGGAAGAGACATCAACATTGGAAAGGAGGATTAAAGGTTTTTTTTATTTTCACAGATAAGTTTGTCACTGTCAGAGAAGGAATTTACAAATATGAAAAGGGGGAATGCTAGAAAGAATCTGCTATGTCAACTTAAAACTGGAGATATTGATGTATATTCATCACAAGTGTGCACGCATATGCACAAACAGAAATATATATAGATGTATGTGTGAATGTGTTGTACAAAAACACACATATGCACAAACGAATATTTCCCAGCTCTGTCTGCTACACTGAGTGCACAAATCTTGGTTTCTAAATATCATCCTCCTGTAAAAGGAATCAGGCATCCTTGGGAAATGACTGATTCTAGGTCTGGAGCAGGATAAATACAAGATGATCCTGGAACATCTTATTGTGTTTGACAAGTAACAAAGTGATCAAAGAATGAAGGAGATGTGTTAAAAGGACACTAGAGTAAGCCTGATAGGGCATCCACTGTCCAAATATAGGATAATTTAGTATCAAAATAAATAATAATAATAAAAGATTACAATCAACTGAAGAATATAGGAATATATTTGCAAGTCCATATTAATACCAAAAAATGAATGAGTAAAATAATGGAGAAGTGAGAGCTCTTCCTTAGAGTAGAATTTAAATTAATGACTGTAGAAGGTATGATATAAAGAGAAAAATCACCATTTGAGAATTACCACAATAGAGGTTAATTTAGGCGGGTATCATCAAGGCAAGTAAGTGGGCATTTGACTGAAGAACAGGGTAGTAGAATAATCTTATAGTATCTCCTTACAAAAGACTTAAAAATTATAAAGGGAAAAAACGATGAGTCTATGTTGGAGAAACCTAGCAGACATCACCTTACAAAAGTAATGAAGATTACCATTACCAGTAATGGAACAGGATTGCCATCATATGCCCCCTGATGCTCCACTTAAAATACAACATCATTCCTATGGTCTTCCTGCCAAGAACGCATGGGTTGAATGGGGACAGGAACCAAATAGACTCATGTTGAGTGACATCATACAAAATGGAACACATGGACTTCTTAAACTTTCAATGTTATAAATAGAAAAAAAAAGATTGATAAAATGTTATACACTGAAGGACACTACAAATAAATGAAGACTAAATATAACAAGTGGCCCTAGATTGGATATTCTGGAGCAGAAAATTGAAAAAGACACTGTTGGACACCTGGCAAAATTTGAATAGGATCTGCGGGTTGGATGGTAGTGCTGTATCAATGTTGATTCGCTGGTTATATGTGTGACTGTGAAAGATAACATATTTGCTTTAGGGAGGTACAGACTGGAGTAGCTTGGGATGATTTCACATAATGTCTGAACCTTATTATCAAATCAATTTGTAACAAAAAGATTGTGTGTGTGTGTGTGTGTGTGTGTCTGTGTGTGTTTGTGTGTCTGTCTCTCTACAGAAAGAGAGACAGAGAAAGAGAGCAAATATGTACGCTACAATTTTAACAACTGAAATATGGGTGAAGGGGATACAGGTGTTCTGTGTTCTTTCAACTTTTTAGTAAGTTTAAATGTTTCAAAGATCATTACGAAAACTACATCTTTTCAAGATGTCATCAAAATGGCAGCGTGAGGTGAGCCTCTGGAAATCTGCCCTGGAATTTACAACAAATTCAACAACTATAATTCTACAAAGGACTCCCTGCATAGCAGACAGGCAAGACGAAGAGTCTCACTGCTGAAATCACATAATGGTGGACAAATTGCACGAGCGGGAGGGGGAGAGGGAAGGGAAAAGTGCAGAGATGGAACCGAGGCCAGGTTGAAGACCTAGCTCAGTGCTCCAAGCTTGCTGCATCCCAGAACTACTGCAGCTGTGGGACAGGGAAGAACTCGGATTGTTAGGGCTCTGTTAATGGCTCTCAGGGCTTAGGGGACAGCATATAACGTGGCTGAACCCAACGCTCACGAAGCAAAGACTGAGGGAAGAAGGCTGAAAACGGTGGTATAGGACTTACTTTCACAGAGAATGGAAGCCTTAGGCACTGAGACTAGCCGCCTCCTCCAGACCCTCCCAGAGGTCACCCTGCCCCCACCGGCCTGGTGCTAGAAGCAGAACAGTAGCATTGCCAGATCAAAAGAACAGAATATTTGCTGTTCTGAGAAATGTGGATCACAGACACAGATTCGCAGCCCAACTAGTTCCGGCAAAGGGGAGGGAGCTGTGGAAGCAGGACTGGCTGTGGTGGTGGTCGCTGCCATTGCTCTGGGCCACCTCCTACAACTCACCTGGCCCCTGTCCCCATCTCTCTGGGCGGATCCCTGCAGGAATAAACAGAACTGCTGAAACATACGCGCTCTGAATCTGGTGCAGGAAGAGCTTTGGAACTTCAAAAGCTCTCCCCATCCCCACCGGGACATGGTGCCCTATGAACCAGGTGAACTGTTAACAGAGGAGAAGCCGGCCTTCCAGGGAATCCCCCCCATTGTGTGAGAAGCTGGAATAGTGAAGAGAAAACATAACACTACAGTGTGAGAGAGAAAAAAGGGCTGAAGTCCGAGAGGAGATATAACTTTCTATCAACAAGTACTGGAAAACAAAAGAAAGAACTCTTCCTATCAACCTGATGCAGAAGCCACTCCTGTAGATGTCTTGGAAGAAAAATAATAAATAATTGCAATGAATAACCAAGACAACAAGACAGCTAAGAAACAAAGTGAAAAGTCTCTCGAAAATGAACTTAAAGATATGCAAAAATAAGACGTCATCAAAATGGTGGCATAAGGTGAGCCTCTGTAAAGCTCCCTGGAATTTACAACTAATTGAACAACAATAACTCCACAAAGGACTCCCTGCATAGCAGACAGGCAAGACGAGGAGGTCCACTACTGAATTCACCAAAAGGTGGGCGAATCGCGCGAGTAGGGGAGGAGGGAACGGAGAAGTGTGGAGACGGAGCCGCACAGGCGGGCGCAGGACGCAGACCTAGCTCAGTGCTCCAAGCTAGCTGCATCCCGGAACTGCCGCAGCTGAGGGAGAGGGAAGAACTCGGACTGCTAGGGCTCCGCTTGTGGCCCACAGGACTGAGGGGGCAGCATGTAACACGGCTGAGCCCAAAGCTCACGGTAGAGACCTCGGAGAAAAGACTGAGGAAAGAAGGATGAAAACAGTTGTTTAAGCCTTCACTGCTGAGCAGAAAGCGGAAGCCTTAGGCACTGAGACTAGTCGCACCCTCCTATCTTCCCAGATCTCACTTCGCCCCCACCAGCCCGGTGCTAGAAGTAGAACACTGGCAGTGTCAGACCAAAAGAACAGAGTATTTGCTGTTCTGAGAGCTGTGGACCACAGACACAGATTCACAGCACAACTGGTTCTGGCATAGGCGGGGAGCTGTGGAAGCAGGATTGACTGTGGTGGTGGTCCCTGCCATTGCTCTGGGCCACCTCTCGCAACTCACCCCACTCCTGGCCCCACCTATCTGGGCGGATCCCTGCAGGAGTAAACAGAACTGCTGAAACACATGGGCTCTGAATCTGGTGCAGGAAGAGCTTTGGAACTTCAAAAGCTCTCCGCATACCCACAAGAACACTGTGCCCTATGACCCAAGCGAACTATTAACAGAGGAGAAGCCCGTCTCCCAGGGAATCTCCCCATTGTGTAAGAAGCTGGAATAGTGCAGAGAAAACATAGCACTACTGTGTGAGAGAAAAAAAAAAGGCTGTAGTCGGAGAGAACATAAAACATTCTACCAACAAGTACTGAAAAACAAATAAAGACCTCTTCCTATCAACCTGTTGCAGAAGCCATTCTTGTAGATGTCTAGGAAGAGAAATAATAAATCAGTAATTGCCATGAATAACCAAGGCAGCAAGACAGCTCAGAAAGAAAGTGAAAAGTCTCCAGAAGAGGAGCTTAAAGATATGGAGATATGTGACTTAAATGACAGAAAATTCAAGATTGCAGTTCTGAAAAAACTCAACGAGATGCAAGAAAACACAGAAAGGCAGTTTAATGAATTCAGAAACACAATCAAAGAACAACATGAGCATTTTACGAAAGAGATTGAAATTTTAAAAAAGAACCAAATAGAATTTCTGGAGATGAAGAACTCAATAGAAGAAACTAAGAATGAAATAACCTGCTTAGGTAGTAGAGTTGACCAGATGGAGGAAAGAATCAGTGACATCGAAGATAGAAACCTGGAAATGACACGGATGGAAAACGAAAGAGACCTGAGACTTAAGAGAAATGAAAGAACTTTACAAGAAATTTCTGACTCCACCAGAAAGAGCAATATAAGAATAATGGGCATACCAGAAGGAGAAGAAAGAGAGAAGGGAACAGAGAGTATATTCAAACAAATTGTTGATGAGAACTTCCCAAACTTGTGGACAGAACTGGATCCTCGAATCCAAGAAGCAACTAGAAAAACTAATTACATCAATCCCAACAGGCCTTCTCCAAGGCACATTGTATTGAAGCTGTCTAAAATCAACGACAAAGAAAGAATCCTCAAGGCAGCCAGGGAAAAGAAGACGGTAATCTACAAAGGAAAGCCCATTAGATTATCATCAGATTTTTCAGCAGAAACTCTACAAGCCAGGAGGGAGTGGAGCCAAATATTCAAACTACTGAAAGAGAGAAATTATGAGCCAAGAATAATATACCCAGCAAAGATATCCTTTAGATGTGAAGGAGGAATAAAACCTTTCCAGACATACAGAAGCTGAGGGAATTTTCTAATACACGACCTGCACCTCAGGAAATACTAAAGGAGGCTATTCGACCACCATCAACAGGGACAATTTGTGGCAACCAAAACATAAAAAGAGGGAGAGTAAAGGCCTGAACTGGAATATGGAAATGGAGAAAGTAAGCATACTGAAGAAAATGGAATACTTTAAATACCAAACTTTCTTTTACATAAACGTAAGGGTAACCACTCAAAAACAATCCAGAACTGAAATATATAAAGTAATAAAAGAAGAAACAGAGAGAAACATCATAGAATACCACCACACAGATATAATAAACAACAAGGCAAAGAAACAATGGAAACACAGCCTGACCAGAAAACTAAAGATAGGCTGGCAGGAAATCCTCACATATCAATAACCACCCTAAATGTAAATGCACTGAACTCACCAATAAAAAGGACAGAGTAGCAGATTGGATTAAAAAACGACACCCAAACATATGTTGTCTCCAAGAGACACCTCTCAGCTACAAGCATAGACTCAAAGTGAAAGGGTGGAAATTGATACTCCAAGCAAATGTTATCCTGAGAAAATCAGGTGTAGCCATACTGGTATCAGATGAAACAGACTTCAGGGTGAAAAAGGTAACAAGAGACAAAGATGGACATTTCATAATGGTAAAAGGAACTATACAACAAGAAGACATAACAGTCATCAATATTTATGCCCCCAATCAGGAAGCACCGAAATATACCAAGCAACTACTAGCAGAACTAAAGGGAGAAATTGATGAAAACACAATTATACTAGGGGACTTAAATACATCATTGACAGCTATGGATAGATCATCCAAACAGAAAATAAATAACAAAATAGCAGCCCTAAATGACACATTAGATGAAATGGACATAATCGACACATATAGAGCACTTCAACCTAAAACCTCAGACCATACATTGTTTTTTATTGTACATGGAACATTCTGAAGGATAGACCATATATTGGGACATAAAATCAGCCTCAGCAAATTTAAGAAGATTGAAATCATACCAAGCATCTTCTCTGATCACAATGCTTTGAAATTGGATATCAACTGCAAAAAGGAATCAGGAAAAACACAAATACATGGAGATTAAACAACATACGTTTAAAGAACGCCCGGGTCAAAGAAGAAATTAGAGGAGAGATCAAAAGATAGATAGGAACAAATGACAATGAAAATACATCCTACCAAAATTTTTTGGATGCAGCGAAAGCAGTTTTAAGAGGGAGATTTATATCATTACAGGCCTATCTCAAGAAAAAAGAAAAATCTCAAATAAATAACCTCACGTTGCACCTTCAAGAACTAGAAAAAGAAGAACAAATGAAACCCAAGGTCAGCAGAAGAAAGGCAATAACAAAAGTCAGAGCAGAACTAAATGAAATAGAGAAGAAAAAGACAATAGAAACAATTAATGTGACAAAGAGCTAGTTCTTTGAAAAGATTAACAAAATTGACAACCCTTGGCTAGACTCACTAAGATAATAAGAGAGAAGACACTAATTAACAAAATCAGAAATGAAAAAGGGGAAATTATCACGGACGCCACAGAAATACAAAGGATCATCCAAAAACTATGAAGGACTATATGCCACCAAATTCAATAACCTATAAGAAATGGATAAGTTCTTAGAAACATAGCCTTCCAAGGCTGAACCATGAAGAACTGGAAAATCTAAACAGACAGATCACCAGTAAGGAAATTGAATCAGTCATCTAAAACCTTCCCAAAAGCAAAAGCCTGGGACCAGATGGCTTCACTAGTGAATTCTACCAAACCTTCAAAGAGGATCTATTCCCAATCCTGCTTAAACTCTTCCAAAAAATGGAAGGAGACAGGACTCCACAACTCATTTTATGAGGCCAACATTACCCTGATACCAAAACCTGGTAAGGACAACACAATAAAAGAAAACTACAGACTAATATCTCTGATGAATACAGATGCAAAACTAAAAAAAATTCTAGCAACTCGAATACATCAATGCATTAAAATGATTATTCTTCACGACCAAGTGTGGTTCATCCTCGGAGCACAAGGATTGTTCAACATCCGCAAATCCATCAATGTGATACATCACATAAAGAAAATAAAGGACAAAAATCATCTGATTATATCAATTGATGCAGAAAAGGACAAAAATCATATGATTATATCAATTGATGCATCCATTTATGATTAAAACAGTTAATAAAATAGGTGTAGAAGGAAAATACCTTAACATAATAAAGGCCATATTTGACAAGCCCTCAGCTAATCTCATAATTCATGGTGAAAAACTGAAGCCCTTTGCTCTACATTCAGGAATACGACGGGCTGTCCCCTATCACCTCTGCTTTTCAACTTAGTGTTGGAAGTCTTTGCTAGAGCAATCAGGCAAGAGAAAGAAATAAAAGGTATCCAAATTGGGAATTAAGAAGTTAAATTGTCACTCTTTGCAGATGACATGATGCTATATATATAGAAAACCCTAACGACTCCACCAAAAAGCTATTAGGAACAATCAACGAATACAGTAAAGTTGCCGGCTATAAAATCAACGTACAAAAGTCCATTGCATTCCTATATACTAACAATGAAATCTCAGAAAAAGAAATACAAAAAACAATTCCTTTTGCAATTGCAGCAAAAAGAATAAAATACCTAATAATAAAGTTAACCAAGGATGTGAAAGACCTATATGATGAGAACTGCAAGACATTTTTAAAAGAAATTTAAGAAGGCACAAAGAAATGGAGAGACATTCCATGCTCATGGATTGGAAGAATCAACATAGTTAAAATGGCTATATTACGCAAAGCAATGTACAGATTGGATGCAATACCCATCAAAATCCCAATGGCATTTTTAAATGAAGTAGAACAAAAAATCATCTGATTTGTTTGGAACCACAAAAGACCTCGAATAGCCGAAGCAATCTTATGAAAAAAGAACAATACTGGAGGTATCACACTCCCTGACTTTAGCTTGTACTACAGGGCTACAATAATCAAAACAGTGGTATTGGCAGGAAAACAGACACATAGACCAATGGAATAGAATTGAGAACCCAGAAATATAACCACATAAATATGGACAGAAAATTTTTGACAATGAAGCAAAAAACATACAATGGAGAAAAGCAGCCTCTTCAATAAATGGTGCTGGGAGAATTGGATAGCCATGTGCAAAAGAATGAAACTGTACTGCTATCTTTCACCATGTACCAAAATTAATTCAAAATGGCTCAAAGACTAAAAAAAAAGAGAAGAAAAAAAATTAGTCATGAAAGTTAATCCATACACTGGAGTATTATGCAGCTATTAACCTCAAGAGGAAGAATGCTTATCAACATACAAAGATTTTCTAATACATTTTAAGTGAAAATAGCATGGTACAAATAGTGTTGCTTTATTATTCTGCTACAAATACATTTATATGTATACACACATACACAGAAGACTAAAAGGACATACACCAAACTGTTAGTGGTTGTCTCTAAGTGCTTACTTATATGTTCCTCTTACTTCATCATGTTTTCCAATTTCTAAGTAATGAGCATGTTATTTTTCTATAAGCAGGAAGAGTAATTCTATATAATTCAATTTGTTATCAAGGTCAACCAGCATGTGTGGAAAAGTTGGCAATTCTTACTGAAGAGAAATTAACACCTTTGTTGCTTTGAACTGAGGTGACTTTTAAAATGTATGAACATATCTCTAAAATTAAAATGGAAGTCAGTGGGAACTTACTGAGTTTGAAATAGTCATTTTACATATCACTGTTCAAGGAAAGTATAAAGTAAAACCAATTTCTATTTGATTTTTCAAGTGCTTACAAGTTTTTTCCTCTAGGGCCCATATTTTATGCTCCCCAAGAGAAAGAGCCATGTCCCCTATTTCCTTTGGCATCTCCCAACTCTCTCCCCATTCTTTTGTCTATACTGTCTAGAATAAGTTTGTACACACTATGTTCACTCAGCAAATATTGATTGATGGAGTTGCTTATTCCTGTTTTCTGTTAAAGCCAGCCTTGCCGTATTCTCAGAATTATACAAAATGAATTCTGCCTCTTCAGAAGCCTGGTAAGTACCCCTAATTAGTGCTCAGGAGTCCCAGAACTCCAACTGTGCAATGTGACATAGACGTCAGCTAGTTCCCAGCTCCAGGATTTCTCCCTTTGCAGGGATTGCAGGTTTACTCCAGCCAGTTCCATTGACCTATGGGGGTTTGATGAGCAGACAATTCAGTATCCAGGAGACCAGACTGGGATATTCCTCCTGGAGTGGGATGCCCCTAGCCAGATCCGTATAAGAAGCCCAAGAGGCTGACAGAAATGTCAGCTCTGGGCCAAAGGAGTCCCTAAGATGTCCTTGCCTTGGAAAATAGCTGGGGACCACAAAGCCAGCTGGACTCTGCTGCTCAGTCTTTGGGGCTGTAGGATCTGTCATTGACCACCCCCAAACTACCTTTCCCCCAATATCTGCACATTTACTCAGGCCCCTGGATTCAGCCTGGGGACTTGCTGTGGCAGAGCTCAGTGCACTTGAGGACTAGCTCAGCAGGATCCTTCACTCAGCAAGCCCAAGACCAGATATTGCTCTGAGCACCACCTAGAGCAGTACCTAGGAGGGATACACAGTCCAGAACAGCCAGGGAAGCCATCCCCTCAAGTGAAGCTGACTGCAGCCCACCCTGAACGTGTGTGGGTGAGGATGGAAGATGTGGAGACGCGCTAAGATCTCCCTGGTTAGCAAGGCTCAGCTTCTCCTGAAACTTTGGGTGGCCGATAGAGAGAGTGAAGCCAGGGATTATTCTCCTGTAACACCTGAGGGGACAGAGTTGCTGCATTACGTTATAGAGACCACCATCCACCGACCATCCCTCATCCCCTCACTGGGAGGGGCCTGGCTCCCTCTGAAAGGGCTGACCTCAGCTCCACTGTTTTCAACCTTGTTCTGAATTGAAGTACCCTTGACTGTCAACTCCCCTAAAGGCTGATGCTGTGGCAGCAGGACTGAAATAGGGATATCGGTGATTGCCTTGGATAGACATTCCTATCAACCCAATAACCAGGAACCACTACTTATAAGACAATTAGGACATCATCTTATTCCTTTTTATAAAGATTTTTATTAAAATATAGCTAACATACAATATTATATTAGTTTCAGGCGTACACCATAGTAATTCAACATTTATGTACCTAAAGAAGTGATCACCATGGTAAATCCACCAACCATCTGAGACTGTACCACACTATCACAATATTATTTTCTATATTCCCTATGTTGCACATGATATCCCCATGACTTATTTATTATATACCTGAAAATTTGAGCATCTTAATACTGTTCACTTATTTCCTCCCTTTAAAAAATTTTCAATTACAGTTGATATTCAGCATAATATTATATTAATTTCAGGTGTATAGCATACTAGTTAGACTTTTATATAACTTAAGAAGTGATCCCCTGACTACTCTAGCACCCACCTGGCACTCTACATACCTAATACCATACTATTGACAATATTCTCTCTGCTTTTCTTTACAATCCCATGAATATTTTGTAACTACCAATCTGTACATTCTAAAAACATTTTTTAATTAAGCATATAGCTAATATACATTATATATCATATAATGGTACACCATAGTTATTTGACATTTGTATACCTAAAGAAGTGATCACCGTGATTAAGGCCAGCAACAATCTGACACTGTACAACGCTATCACAATATTACTGACTATATTCCCCATGTTGTACATTACATCCCCATGAATTATTTGTTTTATACCTGGAAATTTGAACCTCTTATTCTTCTTCACCTTTTCCCCTTTTTTGAATTTTTCCATGGCAGTTGACATTCAACATTATTTTACATTAATTTCAGGTGTACAGCATAGTGGTTAGACATTTATATAATTTAAGAAGCAATCTTCCATCACCGTATATTTGATTCCCATTACCTTCATCTAGCATGCCCCATCCCTTTACCCTCTAGTAACCACTAAATTATTGTCTTTGTCTAAAGGGGATCGAATATATGTTGATGGAAAGAGAACTGACTCTGGGTGGTGAACACACAATGTGATTTATAGATGATGTAATACAGAACTGTACACCTGAAATCTATGTAACTTTACTAACAATTTCACCCCAATAAACTTTAATTAAAAAAAAAAAAGTAATCTTCCTGACTAGCCTACTACCCACCTGGTGCATACAGTTATTAAATACTATTGACTATATTCCCGTGATTTACATTATATCACTGTGGCTATTTTGTAACTACCTACCTGTACATTTTTTTTAAATTAAAGGTTATTGGGGTGACAATTGTTAGTGATGTTACATACATTTCAGGTGTAAATTTCTGTAATACAGCATCTATATATCACATTGTGTGTTCACCACCCAGAGTCAGTTCTCCTTCCATTAACGTATATTTGATCCCTTTTATCCTCATCTACCAACCGCTTCCCCCCTTACCCTCTGGTATCCACTAAATTATTGTCTGTGATCATGAATTTTTGTTTCTTCATTTCTTTGTCTTGCTCCTTTGTTGTTTTCAGTTTTATATACCACATACCAGTGAAATCATGTGGTTCTCGACTTTTTCTGCCTGACTTATTTCGAGTAGCATAATAATCTCAAAATTCATCCATGTTGTTGTAAATGGCACTATTTCATCTTATCTTATGGCAGAATAGTATTCCATTGTGTATACTATTGTGGATCTTCTTTATCCAGTCATCTACTGAAGGTCACTTTGGCTGTTTCCATGTCTTGGCTTCTGTAAATAAGCTGCAATGAACATCGGAGAACATATATTTTTATGGATAAATGTTTTCAGATCTTTCGGGTAGATACCTACGAGATAGATTGATGGGTCATATGTTAATACTATTCTTAATTTTGTTTTTAATTTATTGGGGAATGTAGGGGAGCAGTGTGTTTTTCCAGGGCCCATCAGCTCCAAGTCGCTGTGTTTCAATTTAATTGTGGAGGGCGCAGCTCAGCTACAAGTCCAGGCACCGTTTTCAATCTTAGTTTCAGGGGGCGCAGCCCACCATCCCATGTGGGAATTCAACTGGCAATGCTATTGTTCAGAGCTTGCGCTCTAACCAACTGAGCCACCCATCCGCAATTATTCTTAATTTTTTGAGGAACTTTCACATTGCCTTCCATAGTGGCTGCACCAGTCTGCATTCCGACAAACAGTGTATGAGGGTTCCTTTTTCTCCACAGCCTCTCCACCACTAGTTACTATTTATCTTGTTGATGATAGCCATTCTGACTGGGGTGAGGTGATATCTCATTGTGGTTTTTATTTGCATTTCTCTGATGATGAGCGATGTTGAGCACTTTTTCATATGTCTATTGGCCATTTGTATATCCTCTTTGGGGAAATGTCTCTTCAGGTCCTCTGCCCATATTTTCATTGCACTGTTTGTTTTTTTGTTGTTGAGTTGTATGAATTCCTAGTATATTTTGGATATTATTCCCTTATCAGAGGCGTTGTTTACAAAAAATTTCTCCCACTCAGTTGGTTTCCTCTTTATTTTGTCGATGGTTTCTTTTGCTATGCAGAAGCTTTTTACTTTGATATAGTCCCATTCACTTATTTCATCTTTTAGTTCCCTTGCCTTTGAAGTCAAATTCATAAAATGCTCTTTGAACCCAAGGTCCATATGTTTAGTACCTATGTTTTCTTCTATGCAATTTATTGTTTCAGGTCTTATGTTTAGGTGTTTGATCCATTTTGAGTTAATTTTGATACACAGTGACAGACAGCAGTCTAGTTTCATTCTTTTGCACGTGGCCTTCCAATTCTTCAAGCAGAATTTATTGAGGAGGCTGTCTTTTCTCCATTGTATGTTTTTGGCTTCTTTGTCAAAAATTATCTGTCCATGTTTATGAGGGTGTATTTTTGGGTTTTCAATTCTATTCCATTGGTCTGTGTGTCTCTTTTCTGTCAATACCATACTGTTTGATTATAGTTGCCCTGTATCACAAGCTGAAGTCAGGGAGTGTGATACCTCCAGCATTGTTCTTTTTTCTTAAGATTGCTTTGGCTATTTGGGGTCTTTTACGGTTCCAAACAACTCTGATGATTTTTTGTTCTATTTCTTTAAAAATTCCATTGAGATTTTGATGGGGATTGCACTAAATCTATATATTGCTTTGCATAATATGTCCATTTTAACTATGTTGATTCTTCCAATCCATGAACTCAGAATGTCTTCATTTCTTTGTGTCTTCTTCAATTTGTTTTAAAAATGTCTTGTAGTTTTCAGTGTGTAGGTCTTTCACATCCTTGGATAAGTTTATTCCTAGGTATTTTATTCTTTTTGTTGCAATTGCAAAAGTATTTTTTTTTAATTTCTTTTTCTGAGATTTCATTGTTAGTATATATGCATTGAACTTTTTATACCTTGATTTTGTAGCTGGTAAATTGACTGTATTCCTTTATTTTTTCTAACAGCTTTTTGGTGGATTCTTTAGGGTTTTTAAACATAGCATCCTGTCATCTGCAAAAAGTGATCATTTCACTTCTTCATTCCCAATTTGCATACCTTTTTATTTCTTTCTCTTGCCTGATTGCTCTGTCTAGGACTACCGATACTATGTTGAAAAGTAGAGGTGATAGGGAACAGCCCTGCCGTGTTCCTCAATGTAGATCAAAGAGCTTCAGTTTTCATGATTAATTGTGATATTAGCTGAGGGTTTGTTATATGTGACATTTATTATGTTTAGGTATTTTCCTTCTATTCCCACTTTGTTATGTGTTTTAATCATAAGTGGATGTTGTATCTTTGTCGGGACGGGTTTTTTTCTGGCAGGCCCTCGCTAAGAGCTCCATCCCCTCTTATTGGAAATGTCTCTGGTGGGCCCGGCAAGCCCCCCGCTAAGAGCTCCATCCCCTTATCAGAACTGTCTCCGGCGGGCACTATAGTTAGAGGCATCCCCGTCAAAACAATGTTGAAGGATCACAGCTGTTAGGGACAGACCTCCGGGCACCCCGGCGAGATTTAACCAATCCCTAGCATCGCAATAGCAATAGCACAAATTCCCCCAAACCCGGAGGCCTAACCCTATAAAACAAAGCGCCCGACCCTGGTAAATGCTCAGTTTTTTGAGAATAATTCCGCTGAGCCCGCCGGTGTAATAAAGCTGTGTTCTCCCTGATCTCTGCGTGCCGCTTGAGTCTCTTGGTCCTCGTCATTTCTCCGCAACATCTTGTCAAACCCTTTTTCTGCATCTATGGGTATAATCATATGATTTTTGTCTTTTACTTTGTTTATGTGATGTATCACATTGATTAATGTGTGTATGTTGAACCATCTTTGTGCCCCTGAGATGAACCCCACTTGGCCGTGATGTATAATCTTTGTAGCACATTGTTGCATTCGATTTGCTAGAATTTTGTTTAGGATTTTTGCATCTGTATTCATCAGAGATATTGGTCTGTAATTTTCTTTTTGTGTGTGTTATCCTAACCATGTTTTGGTATCAGAGTAATGTTGGCCTCATAAAATGAGCTAGGGAGTATTGTCTCTTCAATTTTTTGGAAGAGTTTGAGTAGGACAGTGTGGGGACAGAGCCAGGAGTGCAGTTTCCAGGCTCTCACCCTCACGTGGAAAGGTGCTGCCTCAGATAGTAAATGGCCATCATCTGTGATCGGATGGCCATCAGCTATGGCTAGTCGGGCGTCAGCTGTAACCAGTGAGCCACCGGCCACTCATATAACTGCTGTGGCAGTTAGCACGGCGGATTGAAGCCCACAAATTCTGGCTGTGCCCAGAAGGACTGGTGGCTCCCTGAAAAACCCTGGCTGTGCCCAGAGAGCCTGGCTGTGTCCACAATATGTGGATTATGGAGAGGTGCGATTGCAGTTAGCACGGCGGATTGCAGTTGGCAAGTGCGGTTGATTGGCAGAAAAGTGGACTGCAGGTTGCGGATCTTGTGGCTCCTGCTTCCTGTGCCTCCAACCCAGCCACTAGTGAGACTATAGTGGTATGACTCCCCTACCTATGGCTCCGTAGGTGTTCCTTTGTGGCCTCACCATATCCTGCGTTCTAATGTGGCGAGCAGGAGCTGAGACCCCGCATGACACCCTGAATGACAGACAGGTGTTAGATCCTCTTTGAATGGTTGATAGAATTCACTAATGAAGCCACCTGGTCCCAGACTTTCACTTTTGGGAAGGTTTCAGATGACAAATTTAATTTACTGGTTATCTGTCTATTTATGTTTTCCAGTTCTTCGTGATTCAGCCTAGGATGGCTGTATGTTTCTAAGATCATGTCCATTTCTTCTAGGTTATTGAATGTGGTGGCATATAGTACTTCATAGTATTCTTGGATGATCCTTAGTATTTCTGTGGCATCTGTGATAACTTCCCCTCTTTCATTTCTGATTTTGTTTATTTGTGTATTTTCTCTTTTTATCTTAGTGAGTCTAGCCAAGGGTTTGTCAATTTTATTAATCTTTTCAAAGAACCAGCTCTTTGGTGCGTTAATTTTTTCTATTGTCTTTTTCTTTTCTATTTCATTTAGTTTACTCTGATTTTTATTATTTCCTTCCTTCTCCTGACTTTGGGTTTCATTTTTTCTTCTTTTTCTCCTTCTTTAAGGTGTAACGTGAGGATATATATCTGGGATTTTTCTTCTTTCTTGAAATAGGCTTGTACTGATATCAAATTCCCTCTTATTGATGCTTTCGTTGCATGCACAAAAATTTGGTAGGATGTATTTTCATTCTCATTTCTTTCTATGTATCTTTTGATCTCTCCTCTTATTTCTTCTTTGACCAAGTCATTCTTTAAAAGTATGTTGTTTAATCTCTGCATATTTGTGGTTTTTCCTGCTGTCTTTTTGCAGTTGATATCCAATTTCAAGGCCTTGTCGTCAGAGGATATGCTTGGTATGATTTCAGTCTTCTTAAATTTGCTGAGGCAAGTTTTATAACCCAATATGTGTTCTATTCTTGAGAATGTTCCATATACACTAGAAAAGAATGTATAATTTGATGATCTAGGATGAAGTGCTCTATAAATGTCAATTATGTCTATTTCATCTAATATGTCTTTTAGTGCTGATATTTCTTTATTTTCTGTTTGGATAATCTGTCCATAGCTGTCAATGATGTATTTAAGTCCCATACTATAATTGTGTTTTGATCAATTTCTCCCATTAGTTCTGTTAGTAGTTGCTTTGTATATTTTGGTGCTCCCTTATTGGGGGCATAAATATTCATGACTCTTTTGTCTTCTTGCTTATAGTCCACTTTATCATTTACCTTTTTTTATCCTGAAGTCTGTTTCATCTGATATCAGTATGAACACAACTGCTTTTCTCTGAATACCATTGGCTTGGGGTATCGATTTCCACCCGTTCACTTCGAGTCTATATTTGTCCTTGTAGCTGAGAAGTGTCTCTTGGAGGCAACATATGGTTGGGTTTCGTTTTTTCATCCAATCTGCTACTCTGTGCCTTTTTATTTGTCACTTCAGTCCATTTTCATTTAGGGTGATTATTGATATATGAGTATTTCCTATCATTCTATCTTTGGTTTTCTTGTAGGATGGAATCTCCATTGTTTATTTGCCTCTTTGTTGCTATCATTGATATCAGTGAGGTGGTATTCTATGATTTTTGCCTCTGTTTCTTCTTTTTTTATATTATATTTCAGTTCTGGATATTTTTTTTTTGACTGGTTACCATTGACTGGTTAAGGTTATGTAAAAGTAAGTTTCATATTTAGAATATTCCATTTTCTTCAGTATGCTTCCTTTCCCCATTCCCTTGTGCTTGTTCCGATCTATACTCTCTCCCATTTTATGTTTTTGTTGTCACAAATTATCCTTATTTATGCTGTAAGTTGATTTCTCTGTTGCAGTAGCAAGTTGTCTTTTTTGTCTTATTTTTAGGTGTCTTTATTTTCTTCTTTACCTTGTATGGGATGTTTAAGTGTACAGTGTCTTATTTGGTGTAGGGGTTGCCATTTCCTCCTTCTGTCTGTCTGTTTGTAATACTGCCCATGCTTTTGTACTCTTTTGCTTTTTTGTTTCAGGTCAAATAGCCTCCTTCAGTATTTCTTGTAGTGCAGGTCATGTGTTAGAAAATACCCTCAGCTTCTGTATGTCTGGAAAGGTCTTTATTCCTCCTTCATATCTAAAGGATATCTTTGCTGGATATATTATTCTTGGCTCATAATTTCTCTCTTTCAATAGTTTGAATATTTGGTTCCACGCCCTCCTGGCTTCTAGAGTTTCTGCTGAAAAAAATCTGATGATAATTTAATGGGCTTTCCTTTTTAGGTTACCGTCTTCTTTTTCTGGCTGCCTTGAGGATTCTTTCTTTGTGGTTAATTTTTGACAGTTTCAGTACAATGTGCATTGGAGCAGGCCTGTTGGGATTGACGTAATTAGGTGTTCTATATGCTTCTTGGATTCGAGGATCCACTTCTGTCTACATGTTTGTGAAGTTCTCATCAACAATTTGTTTGAATATATTCTCTGTTCCCTTCTCTCTTTCTTCTCCTTCTGGTATGCCCATTATTCTTATATTGCTCTTTCTGATGGAGTCAGAAAGTTCTTGTAGAGTTCTTTCATTTCTTTTAACTCTCTATTCTCTCTCTTCTTCCATCACGTCATTTCCAGATTTCTATCTTCGATGTCACTGATTCTTTCCTCCATCTGGTCTGCTCTATTACCTAAAGCTGGCTATTTCATTCTTCATTGTTTTTATTGAGTTCTTAATCTCCAGAAAACCTATTTTGTTCTTTTTAAAAATTTCAATCTCTTTGGTAAAATGTTCATTTTGTTCTTTGATTGTGTTTCTGAGTTCATTAAATTGCCTGTCTGTGTTTTCTTTCATCTCATCGTGTTTTCCTCAGAACTGCAATCTTGAATTCGGTGTCATTTAATTCACATATTTCCATGTCTTTTATTTCATTTTCTGGAAACTTTTCATTTTCTTTCTGTGCTGCCTTGTTATCTTGTTTATTCATGGGCAATTAATGAATTATTATTTCTCTTACTAGGCATCTACAGGAGTGGGTTCTGCAACAGGTTGATAAAAAGAGGTCTTTCTTTTGTTTTCTAGTAGGTGTTGATGGAATGTTTTATTTTATTTCCCATTGCAGCATTTTATTCTCTCTTGTGCTGTAGTGTTATATTTTTTCTGCACATGTTTTGGCTTCTGCACATGTTTCGGCTTTGGTGTTTTGGAAAACACCATAGGTGTTTTCCTAGAATGTGGGCTTCTCCTCCGTGAGCAGAATGACTGGGTCTTAGGGAAACTTTTCCCTGGGGAGATGTGGAAATCTTTTGAAATTCCAAAGCTTTTCCTGCACCTGATTCAGAGCCGGTGTGTTTCATGGGCTCTGTTTACCCCTTCAAGGATCTGCTCAGATAGGTGGAGGCAGGAATGGGGTGGGTTTTGAGTGGTGGCTCTGACCAATGACAGCAAGCACTATCACAGCCAATCCTGCATCTAATTCTCCCTCCCCTTCACTGGAAGTAGTTGTGCCAGGAGACCGTGGCTGCGGGGCCACAGTTCCCAGAACTGCAAATATTCTGTTCTTTTTGTCTGACACTGCTACCATTCCACTTCTAGCACTGGGAATGTGGGGGTGCGGCAAGCTCTGGTTAGGTAGGGAATGTTCAGCTACTCTCCGTGCCTATGTTTTTTGTCCTCTGCTTGGCAATGATGGCTTAAACCACCATTCTCACTGTTTTTCTCTCAGTCTTTGCTCCGAGGTCTGTGCTGTGATCGCTGAGTTCAGTCGTGTTATATATTGATGCCTCAAGCGGGACTGTGGTCCATAAAGGAAGTGTTAGCAGTCCGAATTCTTCCCTTTCCCGTGACAGCTGTAGCTCTGAGCTCTGCTCTGCATCTTGTGACCTTAGGCCCACGTCTCCACACTTCCCCCTTCCCTCCTTCCCTTGCTCGCCCAATTTGCCCTCCTTTATATGATTTCAACTGCGTGTGTCTTAGTCTTGCTGGTCTGCTGCACAGGGAGTCCTCTGTGTAATTAATGCTGTTCAATTAATTGTAAATTCCACGGGAGATTTTCAGAGGCTCACCTCAAACCACAATTTCTATGATGTAATCCTGGTACTTTTTAATCTCTTCACCTTTTTCTCCCTACCCGTAACCCCTCTCCCACCTATCACCCAGATAAATTTAGTAGCCATCTGATACCATACATAGTTATTACCATATTGTTGACAACTTTCTTTATGCTATATCCTATATCCCCACGACTACTTTGTAACAGCCAATTTATACTTCTTGATCCCTTTCCCCTTTTTACCCCACTAACCTCCCTCCAATCTGGCAGCCATCAAAATATTTGTGCATCTATAAGTTTGTTTGTTTCTTTTTTCTTTAGATTCCCAATATAAGCTAAATCCCATTGCATCTCTCTTTCTCTCTGACATACTCCACTCTGCACAATACCCTCCATATCCACCCATGTCACAGTATATGACAAGAACCCATGTCTTTCAATGTCCAAGGAATATTCCATGGTATATATGTATGACCTCCTCTTTATCCATTCAGCCATCTGCAGCCCCCAAGGCTGCCTCTATATCTTTGCCATTGTAAATAATGCTGCAATGAACTTATGGATGCACATGTCCCCTCAAAGTAGTGTTTTGGGTGTCTTTAGATAAATACCCAGAAGAGAGATTACTAGGTGCTTCTTTACCTCTTGTTATAGCCTTTGTTTTGAAGGCTATATTGTCGGGCATACATATTTCTACGTCAGTTTTTTGTTTGTTTCTTTCCATTTTCATGAAATATCTTTGTTCATCATTTTACTTTCAGTCTCTGTGTGTCTTTTGATCTGAAGTGAGTCTTTTGCAGGCAGCATATGTAAGGGTCACATTTTTTTATCCATTCAGGCAACCTATCTTTTGCTTGGAGCATTTAATTTACTTATATTTCAAGCAATAGTTGGTAGGTATGTAGTTACTGCCATTGTATTATTCATATTTATTTATTTGTCTTAAAGAAGTCCCTCCAACATTCCTTGTAATACTGCTTTAGTGGTGATGAATTCCTTTAGCTTTTTCTTGTTTCAGAAGATCTTTATCTGTCCTCCAATGATAAACTATAGCTTTGCTGGGTAGACTAATCTTGGTTGTAAAGACTTGTTATTTATCACTTTGGATACGTTGTGCCAATCCCTTCATGCCTGGAAAGTTTCTGTTGAGAAATCAGCTGACAGTTTTATATGAGCTCCCTTGTAGGCAATTAACTGCTTTTATCTTGCGTCTTTTAAGTTTCTTTCTTTGTCTTTAACCCTTGGAATTTTAATTATTATTTTTCAATTAAAGTTTATTGCGTTGACAATTTTTAGTAAAGTTACATAGATTTCAGATGTACAATTCTGTATCACATCATCTATAAATCCCATTGTGTGTTCAACACCCAGAGTCAGTTCTCTTTCCATCACCATATATTTGATCCCCTTTACCCTCATCTACCACCCACCTCCCTCTTACCCTCTGGTAACCACTAAACTATTGTTTGTGTCTATGAGTTTTTGTTTCTCATTTGTTTTTCTTGTTCTTTTGTTGTTTATGGTTTATATACCACATATCAGTGAAATCATATGGTTCTCTGCTTTTTCTGTCTGACTTATTTCGCTTAGCATTATACTCTCAAGACCAATCCATGTTGTCACAAATGTTCCTATATCATCTTTTCTTACCGCCGAATAGTATTCCATTGTGTATATATACCACAACTTCTTTATCCATTCATCTATCAAGGGACATTTTGGTTGTTTCCATGTCTTGGCCACCATAACAAAGCTGCAACGAACACTGGAGCACACGTGCCTTTATGTACAAATATTTTCAGATTTTTTTGGTTAGATACCCAGGAGAGGGATTGCTGGGTCATATGGTAATTCTATTCGTAATTTATTGAGGAACCTCAACACTGCCTTCCATAACGGCTGCACCAGTCTGCATTCCCACCAAAAGTGTATGAGGGTTTCTTTTTCTCCACAGCCTCTCCAACACTTGTTACTATTTGTCTTGTTGATGATAGCCATTCTGACTGGGGTGAGGTGATGTCTCATTGTGGTTTTTATTTGCATTTCTCTAATGATTACTGATGTTGAGCATTTTTTCATGTGTCTATATGCTATTTGTATGTCCTCTTTGGAGAAATGTCTATTTACGTCGTCTGCCCATTTTTCAATTAGGTTGTTTGTTTTTTGTTGTTAAGTTACATGTGTTCCTTGTATATTTTGGATATTAGCCCCTTATCGGAGGTACTGTTTGCAAAAATCTTCCCCATTCAGTTGGTTGCCTCTTTATTTTGTTTATGATTTCTTTTGCTGTGCAGAAGCTTTTAAGTTTGATATAGTCCCATTCATTTCTTTTAACTTTCACTTCCATTGCCTTTGGAGTCAAATTCATAAAATGCTCTTTGAACCCGAGGTCCATAAGTTTAGTACTTATGTTTTCTTCTATGCAGTTTATTGTGTCAGGTCTTATGCTTAAGTCTTTGATCCATTTTGAGTTAATTTTGGTACATGGTAACAGATAGCATTCTAGTTTCATTCCCTTGCACGTGGCTATCCAGTTCTGCCAGCACCATTTATTGAAGAGGCTGTCTTTTCCCCATTGTATGTTTTTTGCTTCTTTGTCTAAAATTGTCTGTCCATATTTATGTCGTTTTATTTCTGAGTTCTCAACTCTATTCCATTTGTCCACGTGTCTGTTTTTCTGCCAATACCATGTTGTTATGATTATTGTTTCCCTGTAGTACAAGCTAAAGTCAGGGAGTGTGATACCTTCTGTACTGTTCTTTTTTCTTAAGACTGCTTTGGCTATTCGGTGTCTTTTGTGATTCCAAACAAATCTGATGATTTTTTCTTCGATTTCTCTAAACAAAAGAAAATCATACCAAGCATACTAAGCCATTGTGATTTTGATGGGGATTGCATTAAATCTGTATGTTGCCCTGGGTAATATGGCCATTTTAACTATGTTGATTCTTCCAATCCATGAGCACGGAATGTCTTTCTATTTGTTTGTGTCTATTTCAATATCTTTTTAAAATGTTTAGTAGTTTTCAGCATATAGGTCTTTCACATCCTTGGTTAAGTTTAATCCTAAGAATTTTATTCTTTTTGCTGCAATTGCGAAAGGAATTGTGTTTTGTATTTCTTTTTCTGAGATTTCATTGTTAGTATACAGAAATGCAATGGACTTTGTACGTTGATTTTGTAGACGGCAACTTTACTGTTTTGTTGATTGTTTCTAATCGCTTTTTGGTGGAGTCTTTAGGGTTTTCTATATATAGCATCATGTCATCTGCAAAGAGTGACAATTTAACTTCTTCATTCCCAATTTGGATGCCTTTTATTTCTTTCTCTTTTCTGATTGCTCTGGCGAGGACTTCCAACACTATGTTGAAAAGCAGAGGTGATAGGGGACAGCCCTGTCGTGTTCCTGAACGAAGAGCGAAGGGCTTCAGTTTTTCACTGTTAATTATGAGATTAGCTAAGGGTTTGTCATATATGGCCTTTATTATGTTAAGGTATTTTCCTTCTATACCTATTTTATTAAGTATTTTAATCATAAATGGATGTTATATCTTGTCAAATGCTTTTTCTGCATCAATTGATATAATCATACGATTTTTGTCCTTTATTTTTTTATGTGATGTATCACATTGATGGATTCATGTATGTTGAACCATCCTTGTGCTCTGGGGATGAACCCGACTTGGTCGTGACGAATAATATTTTTTTTAATTCATTGGGGTGACAATTGTTAGTAAAATTACATACATTTTAGGTGTACAATTCTGTATTACACCTTCTATAAATCCCATTGTGTGTTCACCACCCGGAGTCAGTTCTCCTTCCATCACCATATATTTGATCCCCCTTTACCCTCATCTCCCACCCCCCACCCCCCTTACCCTCTGGTAACCACTAAACTATTGTCTGTGTCTATGAGTTCTTGTTTCTCATTTGTTTGTCTTGTTCTTTTGTTGTTTTTGGTTTATATACCACATATCAGTGAAATCATATGGTTCTCTGCTTTTTCTGCCTGACTTATTTCGCTTAGCATTATGCTCTCAGGATCCATCCATGTTGTCACAAATGTCCACATATCATCTTTTCTTACCGTCGAATAGTATTTCATTGTGAATATATACCACAACTTCTTTATCCATTCTTGGATGATCCTTTGTATTTCTGTCGTGTCCGTGATAACTTCCACTTTTTCATTCCTGATTTTGTTAATTAGTGTCTTCTCTCTTTTTATCTTGTGAGTCTAGCCAAGGGTTTCTCGATTTTGTTAATCTTTTCAAAGAACCAGCTCTTTGTCACATTAATTTTTTCTATTGTCTTTTTGTTCTCTATTTCATTTAGTTCTGCTCTGATTTTTGTTATTTCCTTTCTTCTGCTCACCTTGGGTTTCACTTGTTCTTCTTTTTCTAGTTCTTTAAGGTGTAACATGAGGTTATTTATTTGGGATTTTTCTTGTTTCTTGAGATAGGACTGTAATGATATAAATTTCCCTCTTAAAACTGCTTTCGCTGCATCCCAAAAATTTTCGTAGGATGTATTTTTATTGTCATTTGTTTCTATGTATCTTTTGATCTCTCCTCCAATTTCTTCTTTGACCCAGGCGTTCTTTAAAAGTATGTTGTTTAATCTCCATGTATTTGTGTTTTTTCCTGCTTTCTTTTTGCAGTTGATATCCAATTTCAAAGCCTTGTGATCAGAGAATATGCTTGGTATGATTTCAATTTTCTTAAATTTGCTGAGGCTGATATTATGTCCCAATATATGGTCTATCCTTCAGAATGTTCCATGTACACTAGAAAAGAATGTATAGTCTGATGTTTTAGGATGAAGTGCTCTCTATATGTCAGTTATGTCCATTTCATCTAATGTGTCATTTAGGGCTGCTATTTCATTATTTATTTTCTGTTTGGATGATGTATCCATAGCTGTCAGTGATATATTTAGGTCCCCTAGTATAATTGTGTTTTGGTCAATTTCTCCCTTTACTTCTGTTAGTAATTGCTTGGTATATTTCGGTGCTCCCTAATTGGGGGCATAAATATTGATGACTATTATGTCTTCTTTTTGTATAGTCCCTTTTACCATTATGAAATGTCCATCTTTGTGTCTTGTTATCTTTTTCACCCTGAAGTCTGTTTCATCTGATATCATTCTGGCTACACCTGATTTTCTCGGGGTACCATTTGCTTGGAGTGTCAATTTCCACCCTTTCACTTTGAGTCTATGCTTGTCCTTGTAGCTGAGATGTGTCACTTGGAGACAGCATATGGTTGGGTTTAGTTTTTTGATCCAATCTGCTACTCTGTGCCTTTTTATTGGTAAGTTCAGTCCATTTACATTTAAGGTGATTATTGATATGTGAGGATTTCCTGTCATTCTATCTTTAGTTTTCTGGTAAGGCCGTGTCTCCATTGTTTCTTTGCCTTTTTCTTGTTGTCTATTATTTCTGTATGGTGGTTTTCTATGATGTTTCCCTCTGTTTCTTCTTTTATTACATTATGAATTTCAGTTCTGGTTTTTTCTTCAGTGGTTACCCTTAAGTTTAAGTATAAGAAAGTTTGATATTTAGAGTATTCCATTTTCATTAGCATGGTTAATTTCTCCATTCCCATATTCCGGTTCAGGCCTTTACTCTCCCCCTTTTTATGTTTTGGTTGCCTCAAATTGTCCCTGTTGATGGTGGTCAAATAGTCTCCTTTCGTATTTCTTGTAGTGCAGGTAGTGTATTAGAAAATTCCCTCCACTTCTGTATGTCTGGAAAGGTCTTTATTCCTCCTTCATATCTAAAGGATATCTTTGCTGGATACATTATTCTTGGCTCATAATTTCTCTCTTTCAATAGTTTGAATATTTGATTCCACTCCCTCCTGGCTTGTAGAGTTTCTGCTGAAAAATCTGATGGTAATCTAATGGGCTTTCCTTAGTAGGTTACCGTCTTCTTTTCCCTGGCGGCCTTGAGGATTCTTTCTTTGTCGTTGATTTTAGACAACTTCAATGCAATGTGCCTTGGAGAAGGCCTGCTGGGATTGAGGTAATTAGGTGTTCTATTTGCTTCTTGGATTCGAGGATCCAGTTCTGTCCACAAGTTTGGGAAGTTCTCATCAACAATTTGTTTGAATATATTCGCTGTCCCTTCTCTCTTTCTTCTCCTTCTAGTATGCCCATTATTCTTATATTGCTCTTTCTGATGGAGTCAGAAAGTTCTTGTAGAGTTCTTTCATTTCTTTTAAGTCTCAAATCTCTTTCTTCTTCCATCTGTTTAATTTCCAGGTTTCTGTCTTCGATGTCACTGACCCTTTCCTCCATCTGGTCAAGTCTACTCCCTAAGCTGGTTATTTCATTCTTAATTTCTTCTGTTTAGTTCTTAATCTCCAGAAATTCTATTTGGTTCTTTTTTAAAATTTCAATCTCTTTCGTAAAATGCTCATGTTCTTTCTTGATTGTGTTTCTAAGTTCATTAAACTGCCTTTGTGTGTTTTCTCATTGAGTTTTTTCAGAACTGCAATCTATAATTCTGTGTCGTTTAAGTCACATATTTCCATATTTTTAAGTTCCTTTTCTGGAGACTTTTCACTTACTTTCTGAGCTGTCTTGTTGCCTTCGTTATTCATGGCAATTACTGATTTATTATTTCTCTTTCTAGACATCTACAGGAGTGACCTCTGCAACAGGTTGATAGGAAGAGGTCTTTCTTTTGTTTTCTAGTACTTGTTGGTAGAATGTTTTATTTTCTCTCCAACTGCAGCCTTTGATTTTGCTCACATGGTAGTCTATGTTTTCTCTACACTATTCCAGCTTCTCTCACAGTGGCGGGATTCCCTGGGAGACAGGCTTCTCCTCTGTTAATAGTTCGCTTGGGTCACAGGCCGCAGTGTCCGTGTGGGTAGGCGGAGAGCTTTTGAAGTTCCAAAGCTCTTCCTGCATCAGATTCAGAGCCCATATGTTTCAGCAGTTCTGTTTACTCCTGCAGTGATCCACCCAGATAGGTGGGGCCAGGGACGGGGTGAGTTGTGAAAGGTGTCCCAGAGCAATGGCGTCGACCACCACCACTCCCGGTCCTGCTTCCACAGCTCCCTCCACTTTGCCAGAACTAGTTGGGTGGCGAATCTCTATCTGTGGTCCACAGTTCTCAGAACAGGAAATATTCTGTTGTTTTGATGTGACACTGCCACTGTTCTGCTTCTAGCACCTGGCAGGTGTGGGCGGGGCGAGCTCTGGGAGGGTAGGAGAGGGCGACTAGTCTCAGTGCCTAAGGCTTCCATTCTCTGCTCGGCAGTGAGGGCTTAAACCACCGTTTTCAGGCTTTTTCCCTCAGTCTTTGCTCCGAGGTCTCTGCCGTGCGTGTAGGGTTCAGCCGTGTTATATGCTGCCCCCTCAGCCCCGTGTGCCATAAGCGAAACCCTAGCAGTCCGAGTTCTTCCCTCTTCCGCAGCTGTGGTAGTTCCGGGATGCAGCGAGCTCAGAGCACTGAGCTAGGTCTGCTTCCTGCGCCTGCCCGTGCGGCTCCGTCTCCACACTTCTCTGTTCCCTCCTCCCCTACTCGCGCGATTCACAAACCTTTTGGTGAATTCAGGAGTGGGCCTCTTCCTCTTGCCTGTCTGCTGTGCAGGAAGTCCTTTGTGGAGTTATTGTTGTTCGATTAGTTGTAAATTCCAGGGGAGTTTTACAGAGGCTCACCTCACGCCGCCATTTTGATGACCGAATAATCTTTTTAATGCATCGTTGCATTCGATTTGCTAGAATTTTGTTTATGATTTTTGCATATGTATTCATCAGAGATATTGGTCTGTAGTTTTCTTTTTTGTGTATGTTGTGTTTGCCAGGTGTTGGTATCAGGGTAATGTTGGCCTCATTAAATGACTTAGGGAATACGGTCTCTTCTTCAATTTTTTGGAAAGGTTTTGAGCAGGATTGGTATTAGATCCTCTTTGAAGGTTTGGTAGAATTCACTAGTGAAGCCATCTGGTGTCAGACTTTTGCTTTTGGGAAGGTTTTGGATGACTGATTTAGTTTTGTTGCTGGTGATCGGTCTATTTAGATTTTCCAGTTCTTCATTTTTCAGCCTAGGAAGGCTGTATGTTTCTAAGAACTTGTCCATTTCTTCTAGGTTATTGAATTTGGTGACATATAGTGCTTCATAGTATTCTTGGATGATCCTTTGAATTTCTGTGGTGTCTGTGATAACTTCCCCTTTTACATATCTGATTTTGTTTATTAGTGTCGTCTCTCTTTTTATCTTAGTGAGCCTAGCCAAGGGTTTATTGATCTTGTAAATCTTTTCAAAGAACCAGCTGTTTGTCACATTATTTTTTTCTATTGTCTTTTTGTTCTCTATTTCATTTAGTTCTGCTCTGATTTTTGTTATTTCCTTTCTTCTGCTGACCTTGGGTTTCATTTGTTCTTCTTTTTCTAGTTCTTTAAGATGTAATGTGACATTATTTATTTGGGATTTTTCCTGTTTCTTGAGATAGGCCTGTAATGATATAATTTTCCCTCTTAAAACATCTTTCGCTGCATCCCAAAAATTTTGGTGAGATATATTTTCATTCTCACTTGTTTCTATGTATCTTTTGATCTCTCCTCCACTTTCTTCTTTAACCTGGTCGTTCTTTAAAAGTATGTTGTTTAATCTCCATGTATTTGTGGTTTTTCATGCTTTCTTTTTGCCGTTGGTATCCAATTTCAAAGCCTTGTGATCAGAGAATATGCTTCATATGATTTCAAACTTCTTAAATTTACTTAGGTTAATTTTATATCCCAATATGTGGTCTATCCTTCAGAATGTTCCATGTACACTAGATAAAAATGTATAGTCTGACGTTCTAGGATGAAGTGCTGTATAAATGTCAATATGTCCATTTCATCTAACGTGTCATTTAAGGCTGCTATTTCATTATTTATTTTCTGTTTGGATGATCTATCCAAGCTGTCAATGATGTATTTAGGTCCGCTAGTATAATTGTGTTTTGGTCAATTTCTCCCTTTACTTCTGTTAGTAGTTACTTGGTATATTTCGGTGCTCCCTGATTGGGGAAATAAATATTAATGACTTTTATGTCTTCTTGTTTTATCGTCCCCTTTACCATTATGAAATGTCCATTTTTGTCTCTTCTTATGCTTTTCACCCTGAAGTCTGTTTTGTCTGATATCAGTATGGCTACACCTGATTTTCTCTGGATACCATTTGCTTGGAGTGTCAATTTCCACCCTTTCACTTTGAGCCTATGGTTTTCCTTGTAGCTAAGATGCGTCTCTTGGAGACAGCATTTGGTTGGGTTTAGTTTTTTGATCCAGTCTGCTACTCTGTGCCTTTTTATTGGTGAGTTTAGTCCATTTACAGTTAGGATGATTATTCATATGTGAGGATTTCCTATCATTCTATTTCTTGTTTTTTTGGTAGGATGGTGTCTCCATTGTTTCTTGGTCTTTTTGTTGTTGTCTGTTATTTCTATGTAGTGATATTCTATGAATTTTCCCTCTGTTTCTTCTTTTTCTATGTTATATATTTCAGTTCTGAATTATTTTTGAGTGGTTATCATTAAGTTTATGTAAAGGAAAGTTTATTATTTAGAGTATTCTATTTTCTTCAACGTGCTTACTTTCTCCATTGCCTTGTGCCTGTTCAGACCACTACTCTCTCTCTTTTCATATGGTCATTGTCACAAATTATCCATATTTATGCTGTCAGTTGATTTCTGTGCTGTAGTAGCAAATTATCTTTTTCCTCTTTTTTTTAAAGATTTTTTTTCCTTCTTTACTCTGTGTGTTATGTTTAAGTGTATTGTGTCCTATTTGATGTAGGGGTTGCCATTTCCTGCTTCTGTCTGTCTGTTCATAATGCTACTCATGTTTTTTTATTCTTTTACTTTTTTGTTTCAGTTCAAATAGCCTTCTTCAGTATTGTTTGTAGTGTAGGTTTTGTGTTAGAAAATTCCCTCAGTTTCTCTCTGTCTGGAAAGGTCTTCATTCCTCCTTCATATCTAAAGGATATCTTTGCTGGATATATTATTCTTGGCTCATAATTCTTTCTTTCAATAGTTTGAATATATGATTCCACTCACTCCTCGCTTGTAGAGTTTCTGCTGAAAAATCTGATGATAATCTAATGGCCTTTCCATTGTCAGTTACCATCTTCTTTTTCCTGGCTGCCTTCAAGATTCTTTGTCGTTGATTTTAGACAGCTTCAATACAATGTGCCTTGGAGAAGGCCTGTTGGGGTTAAGGTAATTTGGTGTTATATTTGCTTCTTGGATTCGAGGATCCAGTTCTTTCCACAAGTTTGGGCAGTTCTCATTGACTATTTTCTTTAATATACTCTGTATTCTCTTGTCCCTTTCTTATTCTGGTATGCCCATTATTCTTATATTGCTCTTTCTGACGGAGTCAGGAAGTTCTTGTAGAGTTCTTTCATTTCTTTTCAGTCTCAAGTCTCTCTCTTCTTCCATCTGTGTCATTTCCAGATTTTTACCTTCGATGTCACTGATTCTTTCCTCCATCTGGTCAGCTCTATTACCTAAGCTGGCTATTTCATTCTTCATTTATTTTATTGAGTTCTTAATGTCCAGAAATTCTATTTGGTTCTTTATTAAAATTGGTAAAATATTCATTGTGTTCTTTGATTGTGTTTCTGAATTCATTAAACTACCTGTCTGTGTTTTCTTGCATCTCTTTGACTTTTTTAAGAATTATGATCTTGAATTCTCTGTCAAAAGTCACATATTTCCATGTCTTTAAGTTCATTTTCTGGAGACATTTCATTTTTTTTTTTTTCTGAGCTGCCTTGTTACCTTGGTTATTCATGGCAATTAATGAATTATTATTTGTCTTCCTAGGCATCTACAGGAATGTGTTCTGCAACAGGTTGGTAGGAGGAGGTCTTTCTTTTGCTTTCCAGTAGGTGTTGGTAGAATGCTTTAATTTCTCTTCTGCAGGCTTTTATTGTCTCTCTTGCTGTAATGTTATATTTTCTCTGCATTGCTCCAGCTTCTTACACAATGGGGGGACTCACTGGAAGGCGGGCTTCTCTCTGTGAGCCAGTCGCCTGGTTCTCAGGGCACTGCCTCCATTGTGGACATGGATAGGTTCTGAAGTTCCAAAGCTCTTCCTGCACCAGATTCAGGGCCTGTATGTTTCAGCAGCTCTGTTTTCCTGTGCAGTGATCCACGCAGATAGGTGGGGGCAGGTGTGGGGTGGGTTGTGGGAGGTAGTTCTTAGCAATGGCAGCGACAACTAGCACAGCCATTTCTGCACCCAAGGCTCTCTCCCTATCACCAGAACTAGTTAGGCTGCAAGTCCGTGGCTGCTGGCCACAGTTCTCAGACCTGCAAATATTCTGTTCTTTTGATCTGACACTGCTACCGTCCTGCTTCTAGCACTGGGCAGGTGCAGGTGTGGCAAGCTCGAAAGGGTGGAGGAGGGGTCTGCTAGGCTCCTTGCCTGTGTCTTCTGTCCTCTGCTCTGCAGTGAGGTCTTTAACCACCGTTTTTACCCTTCTTCCCTCAGTCTTTGCTCTGAGGTCTCCACAGTGAATGTTGGGTTCAGCCGTGTTATATGCTGATTCCTCAGGCAGGACTGTGGGTCATAAGGGGAGTGCTAACAGTCGGAATTCTTCCATCTCCCAAAACTGTGGTAATTCTGCAATGCAATGAGCTGAGATCTCCAAGCTCCAGTCTGCGTCCTATGCCTGCATTGCCTGCATCTCTGCACTTCCCCTTACGCTCGTCCCCCTGCCGCTGCTCGCCCAGTTTGCCCACATTTACATGACTTCAGTTGAAATTCTCTTAGTCTTGCCTATCTGCTGCACAGGGAGTCCTTTGTGGAGTTATAGTTTTTCAATTTGTTGTAAATTCCAGGTGGCTCACCTCAGATTTCCAGAGGCTCACCTCACGCCACCATTTTGATGACGTCTGGCATTTTAATTATGATGTGACTTGGTGTGCACCTCTTTGGGTTCTTCTTTTTTGGGACTCTGTGCTTCCTGGGTTTATATGTCTATTTCCTTCACCAGGTTAGGTAAGTTTCCCATCATTATTTCTCCAAATAGTTTTTCAATGCTTGTGTTCTGTCTTCTTTTTCTGGTACCCCTATGATGCAAATGTTGGTACACATGATCTTGTTCCAGAGGTCCCATAAACTCTCCTCATTCTTTTTTAGTCTTCTTTTTTTCTTTTTGCTCTTCTGATTGGTTGTTTTCTGCTACTTTGTCTTCTAAATTGATGATTTGATCCACTGCTTCATCTAATATTGTTGATTCCCTTTAACGTATTCTAAATTTCAGTTATTGTATTCTTTATCTCTGAAATTTTCTTTTTTATGTTTTCTATTCCTCTCTTTATGTTTCCTATCTCGTTTTTTAAGTTCTCCCTTAGATCACTGAGCAGCCTTATAACCAGCGTTTGGAACTCTATGTCTGGGAGATTACTTATCTCCATTTTGTTTAGTTCTTTTTCTGGGGCTTTGTTCCATTCTTTTATTTGGGACATGTTTCTTTGTCTCCCCATTTTGGCTGCCTCACTATGTTTGTTTCTATGTATTAGGTGGAGCTGCTATGTCTCCAAGTCTTAGTTGATTGGCCTTATATAGTAGGTTTCCTGTGAAGCCCACCACTGGGCCAGTGGTGGGCTTCACAGGAAGCCCACAGTCTTCCTGTTTACCTGAGCCACGTACTCCAAGTGTGTCCTTTGTGTGGGTTGTGTGTGCCCACCTGTTGTAGCCGAGCTTTGGATGCTATTTGCACATCAACGGGAGGTGTTAATCCTCAGGCTGATTCTTTCTGAAGACTGACTCTGTCTACAGTGGAGGAGCTGTGGTTCAGGGGCTGAACCTATGGATTCACTTTAGCAGAGTTCTTGTGCTTACCCAGTCTGCCCTTTGGGATGCCATCCTCAGGGGTGGACAGGTGATGCTCTGGCAGTCTGTAGCTAGCCACTAAGCATGCCAGCCTTGGGACCTCATGGGAGGGGCACCACCACAGGCCAAATTCAACTGCAACATGTGCCTGGCTCGGGACCATCTGGCATGAGCCACAAAGCAACCCACACCTGGCCACCAAGAGCTCGGATTGACCATGCTTTGAGAGGCCAAGTCACCAATCAAGGCTGGCTACCACTATAGTCAACTTGGGGCTGCTCAGCAAGAGATGTGGGGCACGCCAAGAACAGATGCTGCTTATTTGGGTTTTGTGGACCTTTAAGAGACTTTAGGATAGACTGTAGCACTAGCCAAGACAGGTTGTTTGTATGGAAAAACAAATGGAAGTGGCTTGGCTGTACTCGAAATTTGAGTGGGGCAGCTGTTTCAGGGAATCACAGTGGGAGTCTCAGGGAACAGTGGAAGAAAGGTGTTAGCTAGGGTGATAGAGACTCAGATATGGCACTTCCCACATCTGTATGGTGGAAGGGGAGAGGGTTCAACAAACAAACAATTGATTCTGCCAGTACTCCTGTCTTGGAGAAAGGTGCCCCTCCAGCCCTCTCCCTGAAACCAGGCAACTCAGTTCCTCCTTGTATGTCCCTGGTGCCTTTTGAGCTGCTGCCCCATTGTTGTAGCTCAGACAGAGGGAGTCTATCAGTGAGTAAGTCCATTTGCAGGCTCTTTAGGAGGATTGCCTGGGACTTCAACCACCCTCTGTGTCATTTAGTCACAATCTTGACTGGTTCTTACAACCAGAAGTTATGGGGACTTTTCTCTCCAGCACTGGAACCCTGGGCTAGGCAGTGTGGTATGGGACTGGTATCCCTTGTTCCTCCAGGGGGACACCTCCACAGCTGAGATATCCCTCCCAATTTTTAAGGGTCACATGCAGGTGTGGGACTAGCTCATTCTGCATCTCTACCTCTCTTACCAGTCTTAAAGTGGCTTTTTTTGTATATCTTTAGTTGTAGGATAGTGATTCAGCTTGATGTCAGGTGATTCTCAATGATGGTTGTTCTGTAGTTTAACTGTAATTTTGATGTGGTCATGAGAGGAGACAAGGACAGTATTTACCTACTCTACCATCTTGACTGGAAAGTCCAGACATTTTCTTCTTGAGAGCCTGTTGGAGAAACAATGAAACTAAATCCAAGATCCTGAAAGCTGAATTTGGTAGTGTTAAGACCCATTATGTCTTGTTCTTTTGTTGTTTTTGGTTTATATACCACATATCAGTGAAATCATATGGTTCTCTGCTTTTTCTGTCTGACTTATTTCGCTTAGCATTATACTCTCAAGATCCATCCATGTTGTCACCAATGTTCCTATATCATCTTTTCTTACCGCCAAATAGTATTCAATTGTGTATATATGCCACAACTTCTTTATCCATTCATCTATCGAAGGACATTTTGGTTGTTTCCATGTCTTGGCCACTGTAAATAAAGCTGCAATGAACATTGGAGCACACGTGTCTTTATGTATAAATGTTTTCAGATTTTTTGGGTAGATACCCAGGAGAGGGATTGCTGGGTCATATGGCAATTCTATTCTTAATTTTTTGAGGAACCTCCATGCTGTTTTCCATAGTGACTATACCAATTCCCATTCCTCCCGGCAGCTGTGAAGGTTCCTTTTTCTCCACACCCTCTCCAACACTTGTTATTATTTGTATAGTTGATGGTAGCCATTCTAGTAGGTGTGAGGTGGCATCTCATTGTGGTTTGAATTTGCATTTCCCTAATAGCTAGTGAAGTTGAACTTTTTTTCTTATATCTGTTGGCTGTTTGTGTGTCTTCTTGGGAGAAGTGTCTGTTCAGGTCCTCTGCCCATTTTTAAACTGGATTGTTTGTCTTTTTGTTGTTGAGTTTTATGAGTTCTTTATACGTTTTAGATATTAGCCCCCTATCAGAGGTGTTTGCAAATACCTTCTCCTATTCAGTTGGTTGCCTCTTTGTTTTGTTGATGTTTCTTTTGTTGTGCAGAAGCTTTTTAGTTTGCTACTATCCCATTTACTTATTTTTGCTTTTACTATACTTGCCTTTGAGGTCAGATTTATAAAATTCTCTCTGAGACCAAGGTCCATAAGTTTAATACCTATGTTTTCTTCTATACAATTTGTTATCTCAGGTCTTATATTTATGTCTTTTTGTTTGCTGGAAGCTGATAGCATTCCCAGATTTGTTATCATGACAGATATGCAAGAGACAAGGATCACCACAATGGAGGTAACCAGGGTAAGTCCCTTGCAACCAATAATCAAGGTCTGGGTGACCCAAGGGTCTGAAAAAGCCAATGCCAACAGTGTCACAGAAGAAGTGGGGAAGGACAGATGGTCAACATAATGATAATTGTGGGATGGGATTTGTCACAAAATTCATATTAACTCACTCACCAAGGTAGCATCCTGCTACCAATGGGAGACAACAAACTCTAAACATGGGATGCTCTAGAACAGTGGGTGGCATATGGCACTATAGCAGTCATAGGCCATGGAAGCAGACATAGGTTGCATTCAGCATAGGCAAATATTATGAACAAGCCCATTTGAGTCACACATCCCAGGAAAGAAACAGCCTGCAACTTACATAATAAAGTTGCTAGTCTGTGGAATTGTGGTAGAAGAGAAACAAACATCAAGAAAGATAGCTTAAATAGAAAAAATTACATGGGAGTGTGGAGGCAGGGACTGACTCTGATCAGGACTACCAGGCCTAGATTCCCCAACACAGTGACAAAATAAACAACAAGGAAAACTTCAAATAGCAAGACTCCAAGCTGAGCGTTTTCTGTCGTGCCAAGAAGGATGAAATCAGTCACTATAGATGAATTCTCCATTGACAGATGCTGTGTATTATTCTTGACTTGTTAAGAGTTTTTTAGACATGTTTTAAGGGAAAAAAAAAACTAATAGAAAACTGGATGACACATGTAAAACAGTCCTATTCAAAAACACAAATTCACAATGCTCTCCAACCCTTCCCCACATCTACATTCTCACTTGAAACACCTTCCCAAACAGTATCACAGTTTCAAAAGCATAACATCGAGACAGTGAAAATAGGAGAAAAAAAGGGAAGGAATTAAGGAGGTAAAGAACATTCAGAAAGTAAAAGGAACCCAGAGAAAGAAGGGAGTAAATACATAGGATGCAAAAGCCACTTAATATTTGTTGAAAGAATGAACAACTGAGAGAGAAAGCTAATGAGCATCATCAAGAGATATTCTTTACTGATGCAGGATTACAAACTCAGAAAATTTGGGGATATGGAATTCCATCTCACTCTCTCTCTCACTTTTCCAAATCAAGCCCAAGGAATTATTGCCTATGAGGTAACAATAGGGTTAATATGTCAACTTATTTTATCCTGATACACACATGCCCCTTCAATATTTGTGATATTATTTCTGAAAAGGTGGAAGTCAACAATGCTTACTATTCTGCTTGGTCACTAGAAGGTTTACCAGGACCTTGATCATCTCTTCACTAATGGGTTGTTGCAGAATTAGAATACTCCTAAATGACTATCAGAAACTGAATGTAAATCTGAAGGTATCATTTTGAATCTGTGAAAGAGCAACCAAAGGATTCATGCAGCTTCTGGCAGCAGAGGAATCTGACGGATACCTCTAACCAGGCTTGGGGCAAAGGTAATGCAACTGTGCAAAACTAGTGGAGAATTCCACAAGACCTTGTTGGTCATATCAGTCTGAGAAAAGTACGAGGTCACAAAAGAGTTACAGTCAGGTGGCACTGATGCTAGTTGCATGGACTCTGGCCCTCTCTCTTGTGATATTAGATATTAATATATCACAGGACATCTCTAATGCTGGCTTGCTGCCTCATGCAAATGACTGGGTTTTGCCCTGGATGAAGCAGCAGAGAAGACAAGGCATAACTCCATGCAGATCCATCTCCATTTATAGAATCTGAACTAAATGAGAACTCCTATGGTTCACTGGATGGCCATCAGTGAGGGACGTCTAGAAGGCACTTCTATATTTGTTGAGAGATTGGACTAGGAAACCTCAGAGGGATCTCCCAACTTGGATTCAAAACAAAGCCATGTCTGTTTCAATTAATCAGAAAATATAGATTCTTTATTTTGTGTACTAGTAAATTTGTCGTATTCTGTAACCATATGGACCTATTTGAATCCTGGCTTAGGAGATCACTGGTTCTGTGACTTGGGACTTAACATACCTAAGCTTTAGTTTACTAATCTCTAAAAGAAAGGCACTCATAGGACCTATATCATGGAGCAATAGTGAAGATTAAATGAAATATTATAAGTATTTGGTACATATTATGGGCTCACTGAATCTTACTTTCTTTATTCCTTCATGATAACTCCTAATTATGCATTTATTACTTTTTCTCTCCATTTCACCAAATGGAAGTAGAAGCATTGTCTATGTACTCTATTATCATTTTAGACCAAGAGAAGTGAACTTTAGAGAGAATGGCTGAAGTATAATCTCCATGCTCTTCTCCTTCTCTCTCTCTCTCTCTCTCTCTCTCTCTCTCTCTCTCTCTCTCTCTCTCACACACACACACACACACTCAAAGTTTGGTCAGAGCAGATAAAAGAAGAGTCTTTTACTTATGGTAGTAATTCGCTCTTTATTGCTCTACCAAAACTGTTGGACTTAACTCCTGCTGCTGCTCTCAGCACAGCAGCCTGCCCCGGGGAACGTTCAATAACCTATACCTCCAAATAGAGAGAATGGGCTGAATAGAGATAATGGAAAGAATACTGATTTCAGAAACAAAAGACATGAATTCTACTTCTGCCACTAATTTGTATTGTCTTTCAAAGGAAAAGCCACTTAACCTCTTTGAGCCCCGTATTTTCTTATCTTGAAAATGGAAAAAAATAAAAACAATACCCGCTATGCCTCTCGTTTAGGGTTGGCATGAGAATAAAAAATAATGAATGTGAAAGAACTTTATAAACTCTGAAGTATGATACAATACACATGGAATGGATCCCTATTATTATTTCATCATGGAAGGTGGGAAAGGAAGGAGAAATGCGTCAATGTGACCATTTTCTGCTGTCTGCATCAGCTCCTGCTTACAGAGCTGCACTCTGTGCCCTCCCACTCACCCCCTACACACACATTATCTGCTCTGCCTCTCCACTGTGAAAGTGTCAACCTCTGAAGTTTTAAACAAATAGCTCTTAGCTGTTCACGTATCTTGCATCAAAAGAGACATGTTTTCAATGTGAGTTTCACGTTCTTGTATCATTTTTAAAATTTCCCATTTTAGGATAACTCTATTACTTGATGTCTGCGTGCATTGTTTGCATTCAATAAATATTAGTTGGATGAATAACTGACTCTCTATTAGTCGTTAGACCATGGAGAAATCTTTTTTCTCCCTTAAAATAAGATTGAATTGCTTTTACTTCCCAAAGAAATAAACACTCAAAATTAAGATTTTATTAAAGAAATGATTTGACATATCGCATCTACACATGCAACACATTAACTAGTATTGATATAGCAGCCAGAATTAGTGTATTATTAACTTGACTAATGCATCTTTGATATTTACCTATTGGAAATAATCAGGAACTCCTTTTATTTGTTGAAGAAGTAATCTTTCATGTTTAAAAGATGCCGTTAATGAATTTATCCCTAGAGGCATGTGCATTTTATATTATCAGTTCTTAACAAAAAATTTTTTTTGTTACCCCACTATTCAGTTCTTCAATTATGTAGGTCACTGAGAATCTTTCAAAAATAGCATAACATTTAGAATTTAAATAAAGTTTCACTTGTTTACTTATTCAAAAAAATTTCTTGAGTTTTTAGTAAATGCAGTCTTCCAAATGATCATATATTCCAACTCACCCATTTCCAGGCAAAGAAAAAGAAATTTAAAAAGGTTTAGTGTCTTGTCTAAGGTCTTACAGTGAATTAGTGTCAGAGCTGGTGTGGAACCCAGATCTCCTGATCTAATTCAGTGACCTTTCCACGTCACTGTCTTTCTTTCTCCTTAATTTGTTCTCTGAAGTTATTGTGGATGGGACTTTCACCTTTGGAAAATTTGTTCTTCTAATAACAGATGAAAGGTCATCCTCTGTCACTATATTTGAGCTATATTATCATAAGCAAATAGTTTGCTCTTTCTGGGTCCTAGTTTCTTTATAAATAAAATGAAGCAGCTAGACTGGATGGTCTCTGAAGCTCTTTCCAGTTTTGAGATCTAATTTCTCATGGCTCTGTGAATCAAACTGTACATAGATCATTGGTCATTTCTAATATCTGAGGGAGGGATGGGGAAAGCAAATTTCTGTAGTTCCATGAGTCTATACTATACAAATCACTCTACCCTACTCTACTCTTTCAACCTACAATGTCAGAAATGTTATATTGATGTATAGTCTCTGTGCAAGGCCCTGAGGACCACTGAAGCAAAAGCATGGGAGGGATGTTTTTTTCAAACTTCCTAACTACCTTAAGGCAGAAAGAGCTTGGTCAAAGATCTGGTCACATATTCAAGTTATGCCACATCCTATGATATTGGACAAAGTACTTAACAATCTCTGCCATCAATTCCCTTATCTAAAATGGAAATAATATTACCTAACTTGAATGTTTTGCAGATTAAATAAGAAAAAAAATATATATATAAAGTGCCTAACGGATATTTAGGTGTTTAGTAAATGTTGTTTTTGTTTCTCCTTAAAAGTCCATTTTTTAAAAATTTACAATTCCATATATATATGAAATGTCCAGAATATGTAAATCTATGAGACAGAAAGTAGATTATTGAGTGCCAATATCTTGAGGAGTGCTGTAGGAATGGTAGGTTTTTTTGTTGTTTGTTTTTTATTAGCTATCTGATTTAATTTAAATTATTTTGGGGACAATGGTCAATAAAACTACAAGGGTTTCAAGTATACAATTCTATAATACATCATCTATATATTGCATTATGTGTTCATCACCCAGAGTTAGTTCTTCTTCCATCACCATATATTTGAACCCCTTTACGCAGTTCTACCATACCCCCTTCCCTCTTACCCTCTGGTAACCACCAAGCTGTTGTCTGTGTCTATGACGTTTTGTTTCTTTATTTGTTTTTCTTGTTCCTTTGTTTCTTTCAGTTTTATGTATCATATATAAGTGAAGTTAGATGGTTCTTGACTTTTCTGTCTGATCTACTTCACTTGACATAATAATCTCAAGATCTATCCATGTTGTCACAAATGGCAATATGTCTAAAAATTTTGATACTCATGGAAACAAGGACTTTATTGTTTCTTTAGTTTACTATCTACCATGATTTGGTATTCCCATATGTTTTCAAGTTTTCCAATTTTTTTTTTTTTTTTGCTGGTAATGAAAATGTTCTAAAATAGATCATGGTGAAGGTTATATAATTCTGAATATGCTATAAATTATTGAATGTATACACATTTATATGTGTGAATTCTATGGTATGTGAATTATTTCTCAATAAGGCTGTTAACCAAAAAAAAAGTAATCCTAATGAATACTGACAAAAATAAGTTCATTATAGATTGGTCATCCTTGGCTGCTTCTAAATCCTCTACTGACCTACAGCAGAGAGTCCTGATAAGCACTGGATAAGATCATCAATTTAAAAATACTTTGAAAAATTTAACAGTGGAAAAAGAAATACATACAAAGGAAATAATAAAATCATAATTGGTGAAATAAAGACATGAATAGTGGAGATATCATGTTCCCCACTGGCAAAGCTAAAAATATAAGAAGGATGAGACTCTTGAAGTTGATGTATTAATTTAATGCAATATCAATTAAAAATTCTACAGGATATTTTATAGACCATGACAAATTTATAGTGAAATTCACCTGGAAGAAAAATGCGACAAAAATACCAAAATATACTATTTTAAGTAGTAATGGTAAATAGCTTCTCAAATTTTAAACCTTATTAAAAAGTCATACATATAAAAAAGATGATTTGGTATTGGGTTAAACACATATATTGATTAATGAAATAGCATACTTCAGAGAAATAGAGGCAAACTTATAGAAACACACACACTGAAAGAAGCACTAACAAATAAATATAGTTGGGAAAACTGTGTACCTGTAACAAGAGATGTGAATCTGAATATGTACCTCAAGTCATATGCTTCAATAAATTCCAGAGGGACCAAAAAGTTATTCATAAAAATTTGAGCTGTGAAACTAGGGGGAAAAAACAGAACAACATTGTTTATCTAGCTACTGTAGCTATTGGAAAAATGGAAGGTATCGTTAAAGCCAGGATGATATGTTCAAATATATGATTAAAAATCTCATGCACACTGTACTGTAATTTAAAAAAAAAAAAGATCAAAAAGAAAACAACCAAATAGGGAAAATATGTACAATTGAGGAGGACTTTTAAAACAACATGCTACTAAAGAACGACTGGGTCAAAGAAGAAATAAAAGCAGAGATCAAAAGTTACATAGAAACAAATGGGAACAATGTATCTTGATATTATCATGCTAACTGAAATAAGTCAAACAGAAAAAGTTGAGAGCCGTATGATTTTGCTCCTAAGTGTCATATAAAACTGAAAGCTACAAATGAATAAGAAAAAAAGACTCATAGACACAGACGACAGTCTAGTAATTACTAGAGTGCAAGGGGAGGTGATAGAAGATGGTAAAAGGGGTCAAATTTATGGCGATGAAAGGAGAACTGACTTTGAGTGGTGAACAAAAAATACAATATATAGATGATGTATTATACAATTGTACACTTGAAATCTGTATACATAATTTTACTAACCACTGTCATCCCAGTAAATTTAATAAAAATAAAAAATAATCAGAAAGAAAATACAACATATCAAAATTATTGGGATGCTGTAATAACAGTAATAAGAGGAAAACTTATATCATTAAAAGCCTATCTCAAGAAACAAGAAAATCTCAAATAAACAACCTAACATTACATCTTAAAGAACTAGAAAAAGAAGAACAGATGAAACTCAAACTCAGCAGAAGTAAGGAAATAAAAATTAGAGCAGAATTAAGTGAGAGAACAAAAAGATAATAGAAAATAATTAATGCAACAAAGAGGTGGTTCTTTGAAAAGATTAATGAAGTTGATAAAACCCTGGCTAGACTCACTGAAAAAAAAAGAGGAAAGACACAAATAAAATCAGAAATGAAAGAGGAGAAATTACTATGGATATCACAGAAATACAAGAATACTATGAAAGACTATATGCCGCAAAATTCAAAAACTTAGAAGAAATGGATAAGTTCTTAGAAATATGTCCTTTTTAGACAGAATCACAAAGAACTGAAATATCTAAATACACCGATCAACAGTAAGGAAATTGAAAGAATCATCCAAAACCTCCCCAAAAGCAAAAGTCCAGGAGATAGCTTCACTAGTGAATTCTACCAAACATTCAACGATGATTTAATATCTGTCCTCAAAGTCTCCAAAAATATTGAATAAGAGGCAATATTTCCTAAATAATTTTATGTGGCCAACATTACTCTGACACCAAAAACTAGCAAGGATAACACAGAAAAAGAAAACTACTGACAAATATCTCTGAAGAATACATATGCAAAAATCCTAAACAAAATACTAGCAAATTTAATACAACATTACATTGAAAAGATTATATATCACGATTGAGTGGGATTAATTCCAGGAGAACAAATATAGTTGAACATATACAAATTGATCAATGTGATACACCACATAAACAAAATAAAGGATAAAAATCATATGATCATATCAATAAATACAGAAAAGGCATTTTGACAAGATACAATATCCATTTATGATTAAGCACTTAATAAAATGGGTATAAAAGGAAAGCACCTCAACATAATAAAGGCCGTATATGAAAAACCCTCAGCTTATATTATACTTAATGATGAAAAACTGAAAGTTTTTCCTCTACAATTAGCCACAAGTTGCTGTATGTTTCTCAAAATAATATCGGAAGGCCTAGCCACAGCAATCAGGCAAGAGAAAGAAACAAAAGGCATCAAAATCAGGAATGAGGAAGTCATATTGTCACTTTTTGCAGATGATATGATTCTTTATATAACAAACCCTAAAGACTCCACCAAAAAACTACTAGAAAAAATTTAAAAAAATACAGTAAAGTGACAGGATACAAAATCAATGTACAACAATCCACTGTGTTCCTACATACTAATAAGGAAATTTAGGAAAAAGAAATGAAAAAACAATTGCTTTTGCAATTGCAACAAGAAGAATAAAATACCTAGGAATAAACTTAATGAAGGATGTGAACAACCAATACACTGAAAACTATAAGGTATTATTGAAAGAAATCGAAGACACAAAGAAACTGTGTTGTAAAAATCAACACAGTTAAAATGTCCATATTACTCAAAGCAATACACAGATTTAATGCAATCTCCATCAAAATCCCAAAGGCATTTTTAAGTAACATAGGACAAAAAGATCATCAGATTTGTATGGAATCACAAAAGACCCTGAATAGCCAAAGCAATCTAAGAAAAAAGAACAAAGATGGAGGTATCACATTCCCTGACTTCAATTTCTACTACAAAGCAACAATAATCAACACAGCTTGGAATTAGCAGAAAAACACACAGAGACCAATGGAATAGAATTAAGAACTTAGAAATAAACCCACATATATAGGGCAGATAATTTTTGACAAAGGAGCCAAAAACATATAATGGAGAAAAGAAACATTCTTCAATAAATGGTGCTGGGAAAATTGGAAAGCCATGTGCAAAAGAATGATACTACACTGCTACCTGTCACCATATACCAAAATTAACTCAAAATGGATCAAAAAACAAATCATAAGACATGAAAAATAGATTACATAGAAGAAAGCATAAGTACTATATTGTGGACCTCACATTCAGAGAGGATGTTATGAATTTGACTCCAAAGGCAAAGGAAGTAAAAGCAAAAATAAATGAATGGGACTATATCAAACTAAAAAGCTACTGCACATCAAAAGAAACCATCAACAAAACAAAGAGGCAGCCAACTGAACAGGAGAAGCTATTTGTGAACAACACCTCCGATAAGGGGCTAATGTCCAAAATATATAAAGACTTTGTACAACTCAACAATAAAACAACAACAAAAACAATTAAAAAATGAACAGACACTTCTCCCAAGAAGTCATACAAATAGCCAACTGATATATGGAAAAATGCTCAACTTTACTAGTTATTAAGGAAATGCAAATTCACACTTCACACCTGTTAGAATGGCTATTATCAACAAGACAAGTAATAACAAGTGTTGGAGAGGCTATGGAGAAAATAGACACTCATACAGAGCTGGTGGGAATGTAAATTGGTACAACCATTATACAAAACACTATGGAGGTTCCTAAAAAAATTAAGAGTAGAATTGCCATATCACCCAGCAATCCCTCTTTTGGGAGTTTACCCAAAAATGTCTGAAAACATTTATATGAAAGATATATGTAGCCTTATTGAAACAATTGATATGTCCTTTGATAGATATTGGATAAAGAAGATGTGGTACATATACACAATGGGATATTATTTGGCTATAAGAAAAGATGAAATACTGTCATTTGTGACAAATGGATGTATCTTGAGATTAACATGTTAAGCAAGTGAAATGAGTCAGACAGAAAAAGTCATGAACCATGTGATTTCACTCATGTGGGATACAAAACTGAAAGCAAAAAACAAACAAACAAGAACTCATAAACACAGACAACAGTTTAGTGGTTACCAGAGTTTAAGGCGGGTGGTAGAAGAGTATTAAGGGTGTCAAAAAGTGGTGATAGAACGGCGTCAACTATATGGTGATAGCAGAACTGACTTTGAGTGGTGAACACAAATGCAATATATAGATGAGGTATTATAGAATTGTACACTTGAAACCTATATAATTTTACCAACAAATGTCACCCCAGTAAATTTAATAAAAATTTTAGAAAAACACCAGTCAGAACATATAAATAAATAATGAAATATATGAGATCAACATATGAAGCTCACTAAATGATTCATCAAAGAAAATGGACAACATGCACAGTAGGGAATGTACTGAGTATATAATCACATAACAAATGTATGACCTCTGCATAATATAATTTAAAACACAGTTTTCCCCAGCTTGGTAGGTATGTATATAATAAAGATCACTGTCAGGCAACAGGTCACCATATAAATTGATGGTGGCAATGTTTATTATTTTTCATACCATGTAAATTGCTGGTAAATTTTTGGAAAACAGTATGATGATGTGTAACTGCTGTTTGCCTGAGTAATTCCATTTGCAAGAATATATTCCCAAGGATATAATCCAAAATAAATGAAAATAATGTATGAAAAAATGTTCACTATGTTTTTGTTTAAATATCACCTACTGTGTATATATCTGTAAAACGCCATGTTATATGATTAGGGGATTCAGTTATGTGTAAGATCCAATCTCTGCCCTTAAGGAGCCTATAACATAGTAGGGAAGGCAACTAACTGTATGTATAACACTTTCTATCAATGGAATTAAAGACAAAGAGCTGCAAGAACAAAGAAGAATGATTGATTTCATTCCACGTGGATGGAGCAGTGTGGGGTGGAAAGAAGAAAGGTATTATGGAGGAGGTAATATTGACCATGGACCTTGAAAGGTAATAGTGTTTGGTGCAGTTAAAAGACATTTAATGAAAGATTCCAAATGCTTAATAACTGAAGAATTGCTAAACACACTCTTGGATATTAACAGACGAGATGGCTATATAATCACTAGAAAAAAAAACACAAAAGAAATATATTTGTGTTATAACTTCAAGCCACATAAAACATGACTGTACCTGAAAAAAGTCATATAGACATTCAGAATGGTGGCTATCTACAATGTTTGTTTTAGTGAAGTTGCTTATGTACCATAATTTTAGTAAATGTCTAACCACTATTTTGTTCACCCGAAACTAATAATATAAAATCATATTGAATGTCAACTGTAACTGAAAATGATAAATAATTAAAAAATAAAATACTGTTGAATAATTTTTAAAAAGTCAACCACATTATATAAATATGAGTGCTAAGGCAAACCACTAAGAATTTGCTCTCATCCTAACCTGGGATTAAACTCTCTGAGTCAGGAGGATTGTGAACATTAGGTTCTTGTAGTGTCTTCAAGAAAGTAAGAGTGGTAGTTGCTTGAGTTACTGCAGGGCATGGATTCTATGCTTTTTTCACTTTCACATCTCCTACAAACACAATTCATCTGCTTGATGTGCCATTCCCTGCTCTCTTCATCCCCTCTCCCCCTTACACCCTAATCCACTAAATCCTCTTTTACTTCAACAAAGCAATTGAAATGCCTAGTCTCCAAAATCCCTGAGTAATGGGACAGGAGATAGGAGTACTCAGAACATCTGTCTTGTTTTACTAAGTCTACTGACAGGGAAAAAGAAAAGCCCCCAGGATTGGGAACCTTAGTTCATGTAAGCTTGGAATTCATCAGCTCTGATTTCTGCCTGCTACATTCTTACCCAAATTTATTGTGTGTTCCCTCTGCACACATAAAATAGAGTGAAAAGCAATTTAGAGTTATTCAAAGAGAAACTTGACTCTCTGCCTGAAATTTTTCAAGTTCTAGGCCCCACCAGACATATCAAAATTAATGGATCTTGAGATTATGCTAAGCAAAATAAGCCACACAGAAAAACGTTGAGAGCTGTATGACTTCACTCATATGTGAGATATAAAACTGAGAGCAACAAACAAGACAAACAAGAAAAGAAACAAAAACTCATAGACACAGACAACAGTTTAGTAGTTACCAGAGGGTAAGGGGGTAGGGGGTGGTTGAAGAGGGAAAATGGGGCCAAATATATGGTGATGGAACGAGAACTGACTCTGAGTGGTGAACACACAATGCAATGTGTGGATGATGTATTATAGAATTGTGTACTTGAAACCTATATAATTTTATTAACCAATGTCACCCCCAATAAATTTAATTTAAAAAGAAAGAAAATAGATCAGTTTTTACTGTATGACAAAAATCAGTGGCTGTTAGCAAAAGGGCTTACCCCATTGCTTGCTCCTCTCCACTGCAAGTGGGGGGATTTCAATAAAATGCACAATGCCACTAATCGTACCTACAATGTCCTGTTATTTTCCTCAGGAGCACCTTCAGCATTTTACCCATATCTTCCAATTGTTTCTTCTGGAAGAACTGAGGCTTTTAGTTTCTTTGATTTCTATCCATATAAATAACCACACATGAGCCAACTGTGTGGTATTCAACACAGCAATGTACATTATGTTTACAGAATCATCTTCCTCTGAGAGAATCTGAGGTTAACTGAAAGACTACTCTGTAAATAGACTCTCTTTCTCAAATCATAGCTTATGTTCATGCAAATGTTAACAAAAAAAACTCCTGCCACTAATTTTTTTCATCCAAATCCCACTCAAATCTATTACTACAATTTTATTGTCCTAACACCCCTATGAGATTAGTAGGCCAGTGTTGGTCATACTTACATGTCTATGCTGATTAGAATCAGGCTCTCCAGGTCCCAAATTAAACAGAACAATGGGTAAATTTTCTGATAGATGAGCTCTGGCCTCTGTTCTACCACTAACTAGACATCTAATCTTCAGCTAATAACTCCCCCTTTCTGGTCCTCAGTTTTCTTGCTTGTAAAACAAGATATTGGACTGGACCATTTACAGGGTTTTTGTGGGGTTTTTTTTTTTGTTTGTTTGTTTGTTTGTTTTTTTCCCCACTTCTGAGATCCAATGAGTTTAGTTTCACAGACATGTTTCAGAGAGGCTCACTATGTACAAAAGTAGTATTATAAACTTGAAAATGCATTGGCTTTGCAGTAAAACAAATTTGATTCTGAATCTTGGATTTATCACTAACTAGCAATATTACTTTGACTAAGCTTGCATCTTGGAGCCTCACCTATCTCGTCGACAAAAAGGAGGCAGTAATACCAACCTTATATCATTATTCTGATAATTCAATAAGAATACATAGGTAAAACACTTGGTAAATGATAGCCTCTCAATAAGTGGTAGCCATTAATAGCTGCTATATAGGCTAAAACACTGTAACTTTCTCTTTAGAACATATTTGTGCATTACTTATTTATAAATACTCTATCTTTCTAGCTCTCAAAATAAACATGGATTTTCTCTACTCTCCCAGTCAAACAATAGATTGCTGAGTGTAATTACTATATTAGCAACCTGGCTTTACATATAAGGAAACTTGAAGGTATATGACTAGTCCAAAGTCCCACAGTGAGTTAATGACAGGACTGAATCTAGAACGCAGGTAATTTCATCCGCAGGTCAGTAGTTTTTATGCACTCAACTAATACTCTTTAGACTAGGTTGTACTGCTATTAACAGTTTGTGGTGTCAGGCAAAAAACATAAATAATGATTTTCATTCACTCCATTATTTAGCTAATCTAGGCAAGAAGAGCAAAATAGAATACTGGGAATCGGAGTAACTCAGCCTAAAATATTTTTTGCTAAATTTTGAGGCAAGAAAATTGCCAAATGAAAACACTTGGGCAGTTGCAGAAAAGCAGGGCAAATTAATGTCAGTGCTTGTCTCTCCATACCTGCTCTTGTCCTCCTCCAGTTAGTCTGACAATCTCAGGGAAGGGTGCCACTCTGCATCAACCAAAAACCGAGAATTAACCCTTGATACCATAATACTTCCTCCTTTCTCCACTCCCCTCCTTATCCATAGGTAACTAAGTACTTCTAACTCTATCTTCTAAATTGCTCTTGACTGTTCAACTCTTTTAACCCCCTCTGTGAGGTCAGAATCTTTTCTCATGTGGATTACTGCAACAATCTGCTAAGTGATCTCCATTTGGCTTTTTTCTCCTCTCAAATAAATTTATTATGCATAGCCAGTTGATCTTTTTAAGTGAAAATTAAAATACATATTGAAAAAGTGAAATTTTATGTACTACTATTCTGCATCTTGTATACCTTTTTCCTTGAATCACTAATTATTTCATTTTTTTATTATTTATTTATTTATTTATTTATTTAATTTATTGGGGTGACAATTGTTAGTAAAATTACATAGATTTCAGGTGTGCAATTCTGTGTCACATCATCCATAAATCACACTGTGTGTTCACCACCCAGAGTCAGCTCCCCTTCCATCACCATACATTTGATCCCCATCACCCTCATCCCCCACCCCCCAACCCCTTTACCTTCTGGTAACCACCAAATTACGTTCCCCAGATTAATTTTCAAACCCATGGCCATCCTGTGGTCACCAACTGCCCTCCAATCCCCTCACACTCTCCCCCACCCGCCACCCCCCCCGCCCATCTAGCAACCCTCAGTTTTTCCTCTTTGTCTCCAAAACTGTTTCTGATTAGTTCATTCACTTATTCTTTTCTTTAGATTCCGCAAATAAGTGAGATCATATGGTACTTATCTTTCTCTGTCTGACTTATTTCGCTTAACATAATGTTCTCTAGGTCCATCCATGTTGTTGCAAATGGTAAGATTTCTTGCTTCTTTATGGCTGCGTAATACTCCATTGTATAAATGTACCACAGTTTCTTAATCCAGTCATCTACCGATGGGCATTTTGGTTGTTTCCATGTCTTAGCTATTGTGTATAGTGCTGCAATAAACATAGGAGTGCATAAAGATTTTTGATTTGAAGTTTTGGGTTTCTCCGGATAGATACCTAGGAGTGGAATTACTGGATCATAGGGTAGTTCCATTTTCAGATTTTTGAGATACCTCCATACTGTTTTCCATAGTGGCTGCACCAATCTGCAATCCCACCAACAGTGCACAAGCGTTCCCTTTTCTCCACATCCGCGCCAGCACTTGTTGTTTGTTGATTTATTGATGATAGCCATTTTGACTGGGGTGAGGTGGTATCTCATTGTGGTTTTTATTTGCATTTCTCTGATGGTTAGTGAGGTTGAGCATTTCTTCATATGTCTGTTTGCCATCTGTATGTCCTTTTTAGAAAAATGTCTCTTCAAGTCCTCTGCCCATTTTTTAATTGGATTGTTTGGTTTTTTGGAGTTGAGTTGAGTGAGTTTTTCATAGATTTGTGATATTAATCCCTTATCAGATATATCATTGGCAAATATCTTTTCCCATTCAGTAGGATCCCTTCTTGTTTTATTGATGGTTTCCTTTGCTGTGAAAAAACTTTTTAGTTTGATATAATCCCACATGTTTATTTTTTCTCTTACTTCTCTCGAGCGAGGGTATATATCAGTAAAAATCTTACTCCGGGTAATGTCTGAGAAGTTTCTTCCTATATTTTCTTCTAGGTATTTTATGGTTTCAGATCTTACATTTGAAACTTTAAGCCATTTTGAATGTATTTTTGTATATGGTGTAAGGAGGTGGTCCAGCTTCATTTTTTTGCATGTGTCTGTCCAGGTTTCCCAGCACCATTTATTTAATAGACTGTCATTACTCCATCGTACATTCTTGCTTCCATTGTCGTAGATTAAATGGCCATATAGGCATGGATTTATTTCTGGACTCTCTATTCTGTTCCATTGATCTATGTGTCTGTTTTTATGCCAGTACCATGCTGTTTCGATTACTGTAGCCTTGTAGTATAATTTGAAGTCAGGTATTGTTATACCTCCCACTTTGTTCTTATTTCTCAAGATTGCCTTTGCTATTCGGGGTGTTTTATGGTCCCATATAAATTTTAGGATTATATGTTCTATTTCTGTGAAAAACGACGTTGGCAGTTTGATAGGAATTGCATTGAATATGTACATTGCCTTAGGCAGTATGGACATTTTAACTATATTAATTCTTCCTATCCATGAACATGATATGTGTTTCCATCTATTTATATCTTCCTTCATTCCTTTCTCCAGTGTCTTATAATTTTCTGAGTACAGATCTTTTACTTCTTTGGTTAAATTTATTCCCAGGTATTTTATAGTCTTTGGAGCGATTGTAAATGGATTGTTTTTTTAATTTCTCCTTCTGATGTTTTATTATTGGTATATACAAATGCCACTGATTTCTGAATATTAATTTTGTATCCTGCTACTTTACTAAATTCATCTATCAGCTCCAACAGCTTCTTGGTGGAGTCTTTAGGGTTCTCTCTATATAGTATCATATCATCTGCATACAATGATAACTTTACTTCCTCCTTACCAATCTGGATGCCTTTTATTTCTTTTTCTTGTCTGATTGCTGTGGCAAGAACTTCCAGCACTATGTTGAATAAAAGCGGAGATAGTGGGTAACCTTGCCTTGTTCCTGATCTTAGGGGGAATGGTTTTAGCTATTCCCCATTGAGAATGATGTTAGCTGTGGGTTTGTCATATATGACCTTTATTATGTTGAGATATGATCCCTCTGTTCCCACTTTCTTAAGGGTTTTTATCATAAATTGCTGTTGGATTTTATCAAATGCTTTTTCTGCATCTATTGATATGATCATGTGATTTTTATTTTTCATTTTGTTTATGTGGTGTATCACATTAATTGATTTGCGGATGTTGAACCACCCTTGCATACCAGGGATGAATCCCACTTGATCATGGTGAATGATCTTTTTAATGTATTGCTGAATTCTGTTCGCGAATATTTTGTTGAGGATTTTTGCATCCATGTTCATTAGAGATATCGGCCTGTAGTTTTCTTTTTTTGTGGTGTCTTTGTCTGATTTTGGGATCAGGGTGATAGTGGCTTCGTAAAAAGTGTTTGGGAGTCTTCCTTCCTTCAGGATTTTTTTGGAAGAGCTTGAGGAGAATAGGTGATAATTCTTTTTTGAACGTTTTGTAAAATTCACCTGTAAAGCCATCTGGTCCAGGCCTTTTGTTTGTTGGGAGACTGTTGATTACTGATTCAATTTCCGTGGTGGTAATCAGTCTATTCAGGTTTTCTGTTTCTTCTTGAGTTAGCCTTGGAAGGTTGTACGCCTCTAGAAAATTGTCCATTTCTTCCAAATTGTCAAATTTGTTGGCATATAGTTGCTCATAGTAACTTCTTAAAACTCTTTGTATTTCTGCAGTGTCCGTTGTCACTTCTCTTTCATTTCTGATTTTATTAATTTGGGTCCTCTCTCTCTTTTTTTTAACGAGTCTGGCTAAAGGTTTTTCGATTTTGTTTATCTTCTCTAAGAACCAAGTCTTGGATTCATTGTACTTTTGTATTGTTTTTCTGGTTTCTATTTCATTTATTTCTGCTCTGATCTTTATTATCTCCTTCCTTGTGCTCCCTTTGGGCTTATTTTGCTGTTCTTTTCCCAAATCCCTTAAATGTGAAGATAAACTGTTGATTAGTGCTGTTTCTTGTTTCTTTAGGTAGGCCTGCAAAGCTATGAATTTCCCTCTTAGGACTGCTTTCGTGGCATCCCATAGATTTTGGGTCGTCGTGTTTTCATTTTCGTTTGTCTCGAGATATCTTTTGATTTCTTCCTTGATCTCCTGCTTGACCCATTCATTATTTAGTAATAAGTTATTCAGCCTCCATGAATTGGTGTGTCTTCCAGTTTTTTTCCTGTAGTTCATTTCTAATTTCATAGCATTGTGATCAGAGAAGACAATTGGTATGATTTCAATTTTCTTAAATTTATCAAGACTTGTTTTGTGGCCTAACATATGGTCTATCTTGGAAAACGTTCCATGTGTGCTTGAAAAAAACGTGTATTTTGCAGCATTCGGGTGAAATGTTCTGAAAATATGGATTAAATCCAAGTGGTCCAATGTATCATTTAAGGCTGTTGTTTCCATATTGATTTTCTGTCTGGAAGACCTGTCCCTTGTAGTCAGGGGTGTGTTGAAGTCCCCTAATATAATAGTGTTACTGTTGATCTCTGTCTTTATGTCAGTCAGTACCTGTTTTATATATTTAGGTGCTCCTAAGTTGGGTGCATAGATGTTTACTAGGGTTATGTCCTCTTGTAGGATCGATCCCTTTATTATTATATAGTGCCCATCTTTATCTTTTAGTATGTTCTTCAATTTAAAGTCTATTTTGGCAGATATAAGTATTGCAACTCCAGCTTTTTTCTCATTTCCATTTGCATGAAATATCTTACTCCAACCCTTCACTTTCAGCCTGTGTGTGTCTTGTTCTGAGGTGAGTCTCTTGTATACAGCATATACAAGGGTCTTGCTTTCTTATCCAGTCAGCCACCCTATGTCTCTTCATTGGAGCATTGAGTCCATTTACATTTAAAGTGATTATTGATAGGTCATAATTATTGCCATTTTTAAATTTGTAGTTAGGTTGTTTTGATCTTTCTTCTATTTACAGAAGTCCTTTTAGTATTTCTTGCAATGCTGGCTTGGTTGTAATAAATTCCTTTAGCTTATTTTTTTTTTTTTTCTGGAAAGCTATTTATCTCTCCATCAACTTTAAATGATAGCCTTGCTGGATAAAGCAATCTAGGTTGTAGGCCTTTGTTTTCCATCACTTTGAGTATCTCCTGCCACTCCCTCCTGGCCTTCAATGTTTCTGTAGAAAAGTCATTTGATAGTCTTATGGGAGTTCCCTTGTATGTAACCCTCTGTCTTTCTCTTGCTGCTCTTAGGATTCTCTCTTTGTCTTTAAGCTTTGCCATTTTAACTATAATGTGTCTTGGTGTGGACCTGTTTGGGTTAATCCTGGTTGGAATTCTCTGCACTTCCTGGACTTGTATGTTGGTTTCCATCATCAGGTTGGGGAAGTTTTCAGACATTATTACTTCAAATATGTTCTCAATCCCTTGCTTACTCTCTTCACCTTCTGGTATTTCTATGATGCGCATGTTGTTGCACTTGATGTTATCCCAGAGGTCTCTTAGGCCATCCTCATTGTTTTTTATTCTTTTTTCTTTCTGTTGTTCCATTTGGGTGATCTCTGCTTCCTTGTCTTCTAAGTCGCTGATTCGATCCTCTGCTTCATCTAGCCTGCCGGTAATTCCTTCAAGTGAGTTCTTAATTTCGGTAATTGTGTTCTTTAGTTCTAACTGGTTGTTCGTTATGATTTCTACATCCTTCTTTATGTCTTCTCTAAGCTCCTTAAACGTTCTTTTATTTGGGACGTGTATCTTTGTTTCCCCATTCTGGCTGACTGTGTTTATTTTGATATATTAGGTAGATCCCCTAGAGTTTTTAGTTCTTGCTAGGTTATCTTATGTAGTATGTGTCCTTTATATTTGACTCGCACCACGTCGTCCTCCTCTGCGTGTGCTCCAAAGGTGACTCTTGTGTACACTGCCCCGTTCAAGAAGATCTTTAATTGCTTTTTGCTTGTAAGTAGGTGGGTTAACTCCTGGGCTGACCCGTTGTGAGACTTGGCTCTGCCCCCCGCAGGGCGCTCTGCTGCGTGAGGGTTGACCACCCTACTGTGGTTTGGCCTCTATGGGCTCCAGTGCCTGCAGAGAGCCCCCTCTGGGTGTGTGACCTGCAGGTCAAACCCGGCAGCACTCCGGTTTGGTCTGGAGTTGGCCCCTGGATATGCTGAGTCCCGTGCCTCTCAAGCTGGGCCCCGGCAGGGCAGCCTCAGAACAAAGCAAATCACCAAGCACAACAGCAAGGACAACAGCAATAAAAAGAAAAAAATCAAGTACCTTCACATGCAAAAAACAGCCGATAACCCCCGCTCGACACAGGCAAAGATATCAAAGATATAAAGACAAAGCAAAACAAAAGAAAGCAAAGCAAAACAAAAAGCAGCGACCGTCTCGGCCTGAGCCCACCAAGCAATGTCCAGGTTGTCCTCTCCTGTACCAAAGAGCCCCCTGCTTATTGCGCAGGCAGAGCCGGTCACCTGGTGCCCAGAGTGACTTTGGGACTGCAGACTTAAATGCGTGGGCCTGAGGGGTCTGGATGATAGTTTTTACAAAGTCAGTGCAGTTTCTGCCCTTGTCTGCACTTATGCACACTGAGAGTAGCACCACCAGCCCCTTGTCCAGAACTCCTCAGTCCTAGGGCACTTCTTCAGTGTGTGTATGTATGGGTGCGGGTGGGAGATTTCTGATCTGCTGACCGTGCCTCACAAGCTGGGCCCCGGCAGGGCAGTTTCAGAACAAAGCAAATCACCAAGCACAACAGCAACAACAACAACAAAGAAAAAAATCAAATAAAATACATTCACATGCAAAACCATCTGATAACCCCCACTTGACACAGTCAAAGATATCAAAGATATAAAGACAAAGCAAAACAAAACACAACAAAGCAAAACAAAAAGCAGCGACAGTCTCGGCCTAAGCCCACCAAGCAATGTCCAGGTTGTCCTCTGCTGTACCAAAGAGCCCCCTGCTTATTGCGCAGGCCGAGCCGGTCACCTGGTGCCCAAAGAGACTTTGGGACTGCAGACTTAAATGTGTGGGCCTGAGGGGTCTGGGTGATAGTTTTTACAAAGTCAGTGCAGTTTCTGCCCTTGCCTGCACATATGCACACTGAGAGTGGCTCCACCAGTTCCGTGTCCAGTACTCTTGAGTCTTAAGGCACCTCTTCTGTGTGTGTGTGTATGAGTGCGGACGGGAGATTTCTGATCTGCTGAAAGCCCAGAGCTGCTCCTGCGTCACTGCTCATCTCCGGGTGTGTCTCTGCAGCTGCACCCGCCCCTCCCTAGGCAGGCCAGGAAGGGTGGGGGCTGGGGATGGAGGGGTCTTCACTCTCCTAGCCCAGCCGCGCGTTGCCCTCTTCCCACAGGCCAGAAAAGGTGGTGGCTGGGGGTGGAGGAGTCTCTTCTCTCCTAGGGCAGCCAAAATCACACACACTTCCCAGTCTCCCTGGGTCAGGGCTGCCCGTCAGGATTTCCAGAGCCTGAGCAATACGGCTCCTCTGTAATCTGATGCCACTCCTCAGTTCAGGGGCCAGTTTAAGTGTCTGGAAGGGCGGAGTAGGATTGGAAAAGAGGGGCGGGGGAGGGGCCCAGGTATGGAGACTGTGTTCTTTGTCTGCGCTACGGCCCTCTAGCTGCCCTCCCGGCGGGAGAAATCAGCCGTGGGACGCAGGGAAAGAGCTCCCGTCCTGGTCTCTGCGCTCTCTGCTCCGCCCTGGGATCCCGTGCCTGCTGGGCACAGCGGGTTCAACCGCGGTTTTTGGTTTTTGCTCCCGCCAGCTGAGGCTCCGTGGCGGGCTGGGATCTCCCGCCGCTGCCGGCCGGGCGTTTTCACTCCGCTCCTCTTTTTCCTTCCCCTGCTCGCCCAATTAGCGCACCTTCAAGTACTCCTTAGCTTCAAATAATCCACGAATCTCCCCGCTATTCTGTGTGATGAGCAAAAATTTCTTTGATGGGTTATAGGTCTCGTTTGCAACAAGATCCGGAGGAGAACTCAGAAAGTGCGCCCTGCTGCCGCCATTCCTATGACATCCTAATTATTTCATTTTGATTTGACTAAATTGCTATATAATTATTTTTGTTTTTGCCACAAACACTACTAGATGTTATGACTACAAATATCATTTTTCCAAATAACAAAATGTCAGATTAATTTATTCAAAAAATATTTACTGAGTGTTTATTATGTCTTAGGCACTATGAATACCTAGTGAACAAGATAGACAATATCCCTATTTTCATGAAGCTTACATACTTGTGAACAGAGACGTATAATAAATATATAAATATATAATATAATGAAAATGCTACAATAAACAAGTTAAATATCATGATGACCAATGAAGAAAGGTTTCTAATGAAATGCAGTGGATTACATACACATGTTTATCTATAAATGGCATAAAAGAACTATTTTAGAGTCATAAACCCATGAGGTAAAAGAGCAATATGAAGGAGAATGAGATCAGCACCATTTTAGGAAAAGGAAAGCAAAAGAGCAAATATTAACTGATTAATCTAAATCCTAAAATAGCAGTGAGAAAAAGAACCATATAATTTATACCATTAAATTCCCAAGAGGCTCAGAAATTGGTAGCATCAGGTACTTCCTTAAGTGAGAGTGAAAGTGGAGCCAAATACATGAGAATTTGTTGAAAGATGGTTTATGAAGCATTTAGGCTTCCAAATTGCCTCCTTTATTCTTCACAGTTGGGTGATTCTCCTATATATGTCCCTTTCACATAAGACTACAGACTTATTCTCTGATAATTAAAATAGAAGGTGTTTGGATTGGGTGTTTCAGATAGTACTGAGTGGGAGATTAGATGAAAGTCTAGCTATAAACTATATGTTGAGACCACTCGCCTTCTTTTCCTACTTGGTTCCCAAAAACCTGTAGCTAAGGTTTGTATCCCCCAGGTAGAATATTGGAAGATTATTTTCTGAGAGAATCTGACCAAACTTATAGAAAATTACCTAAAAATATTTAGAATTTCACCAACAGAAAGGATCCAGCCAAACCATCTGGAGTAGGGCCTACCATGACAATTTTTTTTAAATTAATTTTACTGGGGATTTCTGTTCAAGATGGTGAATTAGGTAAATGCTGTGCTCACTTCCTCTCACAACCACATCAAAATTACAACTCAATTACAGAACAATCATCATTGAGAATTGTCTGAAGTCTAGCTCTACCAAAGCCCTACAAAGAACATACAGAAGAAGCCACCTCAAGACTGGTAGGAGGGGCAGAGATACAGTCCCACACCTGCATGTGACCATTACAAATCAAGAGGGATATGTCGGTTGTGGAGTTCCCCCCTGGAGGAGCGAGGGGTCCCAGCCCCACACCTGGCTCCCCAGCCCAGGGTTCCAGTGTCAGGGAAAGAATTCCCCATAAATTCTGGCTGTGAAAACCAGCAGAGATTGTGGTTGAGTGAGATAAAGGTGGCTACAATCCCAGATGCTCTTCTAATGGACCCATGCAAGGGCTTACTTGCTGATGGACTCACTTGCTCTAAGCTCCAGTGCTGTGGCAGCAGCTTGTAAGGCACCAGGGACATATGAGGAGAAACTGAATTGTCTAGCTTTAGGGTTAGGGCTGGAGGGGCAGCTTTCTCCCAGAGGCAGGTACTAGTAGAAGCCATTGTTTCTTTGTCAAATGCTCCCCACTCCCAGCATGCAGATTCAGGTGGCCACTGTATCTAGGTCTCCATCAAACTGGCTATCACTTTTCAACCAACCTGCCCTAGTGATTCCCTGAGATCACACCCCACCCAAATTTCAGGCACACCCAAGCTGCTTCCAGGGGCTTTTCCATGCAAACAGTCTGTGTTAGCTCATGCTGTGAACTTGCCTAAAATCTCCCAAAGGTTCACAAACCCCAAATAAGCAGCATCTGTCTTCAGCATGTTCCCTGCCTCTGACTGAGCAGCCCTATGCCTGGCACTAGTGGCAGCTGGCCTCTCCAGTCATATCCAGCCCAGCCCAGGTGATGGCCATCTACAGATTGATTTATGACCCATGCCATGTGGCCCAGAGCAGAGCAGAGGTTGTGGCTGAACTTGGCTGTCCCCTCCCAAGAGTCCTCAAGGTTGACATGCCTAATGGAGAGATTTTGAGAAAGCCAGAGCATCACACGGCTGCCTCCAAGTTCTGCACACCCAAAGACAGACTGGGCAGGCATCAGAGACCTGCTACAGTGAATCCTACTCTATAGGGTCAGCCCCTGCACTACAGCTCCTCCAGTGTAGTTATGGCCATTCCTCACAGCCAGTAGCCCAAAGGTTAATTCCTCCCATTGACAGGCAAACAGCAACCAAGGCTCAACTACAACAGGATGTCATACAGGAGGTTAATCAAAGATGGCAGAGTAGATAAATGCTGTGCTTGCCTCATCCTATGAACACATCAAAATTACAACTAAATTATAGAACAATCAACCTGAAGAACCATCTGAAGTCTAGCTGAACAGAAGTTTTATAACTAAGGATATAAAGAAGAAGCCATGTTGAGACTGGTAGGAGGGTTGGAGAGGTGAAACAGGCTGGCCCCAAATCACCATGTGGCAGACAAAAACTGGGAGGGATATTTCAGCCATGGAGGAACAAGGTGCCCCAGCCCAGAGTACTGGTGCCTGGAAACGAGCTCCCACAACATATGGCTGTGAAAAACAGTGGGAATTCTGACCATATGGGAGGAACAAAAGGCTGCGGTAAACCCAGATGTCCTCTTAAAGACCCACAGAAACTTGCTCACAGGGACTCACCCTGGGCTCTGGTGCAGGGGCAGTGACTTCAGGGAAGCCCGAGATATACGGCAGGCAGACTGAGATGTGTGGGTTCAGGTGAGGGCTGGAAGATAGTTGCCATTTTCCCTGATTGGAGTCCTCCTCCCATGCAGCCAGTAGGTGGGTGCCATATTTTTTGTGTTGAGCCCTCCCCCAACACCAATGGCCAAATTTGAATCTGAATTGGTCTGATGAGCTCCACTTGCTCCACCCTGGTGACTCACTGAGACCACACCACACTGAACTCTGTACTACACAAGGCTTTATCAGTCGCTGAACCTTACAGGAGCCAGTAACCAACAGCAGGCCTCAGTGTGTCCTGGCTTTTTGAGGGTCTACCCCAGACCTGGTACTGGTGACAGCCGTCATTGGTTTATAGCATAGCCTCTCCCATGTACCTCCAGGTCCAGAACAGACAGCAACCAACAGTGGATCACTATGTAGTTCCCACCAGGTAGTCCCTGGCTGGTCACAGACAGTGGGTGACCTGGGCCTGCAGAGGAGCCCCTCCGATGAGGCCCAAGAACCAACATACTTGGAGGTTGGCATCAGACCAGAGCAGAGCACTGCCAAATTAACCCCACAAGTGGTACAACCAAAGAGCGGTCTCATCAGGCACTGGAGCCTGCTGGGGCAAATCCCATTCCATGTGGTTAGCCCCCTTGCACAGCAGCCCATAAGCTGTAAACCTGGCCAAACCCAACACACAGTCAGCCTGAGGGTACATCCCACCCACTGTGCTAATACCAACCAAAGTTTAAATTAACAGGGGGGCACACATCACCCACACAAAAAACTCCCAGCACAGGTGGCCAGAGAGACTGTGCCACTGGGCCCCATGGGGCACCTACTACATAAGGCCACCCAGCAAGATTGGAAGACATAATAGACCTACCTAATACATAGAAACAAACAGAGAGATGCAGCCAAAATAATGATACAAATAAAAGACCAGGAGGAAACTCCAGAAAAAGAACTAAACAAAATGGAGGCAAGCAACCTACCAGACGTAGAGTTCCAAACACTGGTTATAAAGATGCTCAAGAAACTTAGTTAGAACTTCAACAAAGGGTTAGCAAACATTAAAAAATGACATAGAAACCATGAACAAGAACCAGTCAGAAGTGAAGAATATAATAACTGAAATGAAGAATGCACTAGAAGGAATCACCAGCAGACAAGATGAAGCAGAGGACTGAATCAATGATTTGGAAGGCAAGGTAAAAAAAAACACCCCATTGGACAGGGAAAAAAAAGAATCCAAAAAATGAGGATACTTTAAGAGACCCCTGGGACAACATCAAGTGTAACAATATTCACGTCATAGGGGTACCAAAAGGAGAAGAGGGAAAGCAAGAAATTGAGAACCTATTTGAAGAAATAGTGACAAAAAACTTTCCTGACCTGGTGAAGGTGTATAAATAGATGTATAAGGCCAAGAAGCACAGAGTCCTGAACAAGATGAACCCAAACAGGCCTACACTGAGATGCATTATAATTAAAATGACAAAGGTTAAAGACAAAGAGAGAATCCTAAAAACAGCAAGAGAAAGGCAACTAGTAACCTATAAGGGAGTTCCCATAAGATTGTCAGCTGATTTATCAACAGAAATTTTTTTTTTTTTATTTTAAAATCAAAACATTTATTGTGCAACTAATCGTTGAAATCCTTAAGAGGAACTGGATGCTGCAACAGCTGCCCTCTTGGGTTTAGGTGTTGTGCCTTCACGGAATCCATGCCTGAATCTGCGGTATACGATTTTTAGGTGCCTCATTCGACCAGTCCCCGTGGTATTTCGTCTTTTAGCCTTAGCACTCCAGTTATACTTTCTCTTGCGCTTGGCAGGGTAGGCACACTTGCCACAGGTAGACTTCTGCAGGTGGTAGGCCTTAGAGCCACAGCGGCGGCATAACGTGTGCGTCTTATTGCGACGCTTTCCGAACGATGACGTGCCCTTCGTCATCGCGCTTCTGCCACCGAGACCAAAAAGGCCGGAAGACTCAACAGAAATTTTGCAGGCCAGAAGGGATTGGCAGGTAATATTCTAGATGATGAAAAACCAGCGTCTACAATGCAGACTATTCTACCCAGTGAGACTATCATTTTAAAATTAAAGGACAGATGAAGAACTTCCCAGACAAGAAAAAGCTAAAGCAGTTTATCACCACCAATCCAGTATTACAAGGAATATTTGAGGGACTTCTTTAAAATGAAAAATATGTGTACATAAAAAATATGAATAATAAAATATCAATAGCTACATATCTATCAACAATTATTTTTTATGTGAATGAATTAAATGTTCTAATCAAAAACATAGGTTGGCTGAATGGATAAGAAAGCAAAACCCATACATAGGCTGATTACAAGAGACTCACCTCAGATTGAAAGACACACTCACACACTGAAGGTAAAGAGATGGAAAAAGATATTCCATGAAAATAAAAATGGAAAAAGAAAAATCTGGGGTAGCAATAATTATACCAGACAAAACAGACTTTAAAACATAGGATATAACAAGAGACAAAGAAGGACCCATTTTTGTGAAGTAACACAAAAATGTTACTTCAAGGGGACATGTGCATTCATATGTTCATTGCAGCATTGGCCAAGATGTGAAGGCAGCCTGGGTGTACATATAGACAATGAAATGCTGTTCAATCATGGATGGGATTGGTTTCTTACTATCTGTGGGGGCATAACTGAACCTGGAGTATATTGTGCTGTGTGGAATATGTCAGACAGAGAGATAGACAATGTGATTTCACTTATATGTGGAATCTAAAGAAAGAACAAAACAAACGGATTTTTTGTATAGATATTCAGAACAGGGATTGCTGGGTCATGTGCTAATTTTATTCTTAATTTTTTAAAGAATATCTATACTGTTTTCCACAGTGGCTGTAATAATTTACATTCCCTCAAACAGTGTCGAGGTTTCCTTTTTCACCAGAGCCTTTCCAATACTTGGCAATTATTTGTCTTGTTGATGACAACTATTTGAATAGGTGTTATATCTATCCCCCCAAAACCTGAAAACATTTGTCTGTAAAGATATATGTACCCTGATGTTCACTGCAGCATTATTTACAATGACCAGGACATAGAAACAACCAAAGTGTCCTACAATAGAAGACTGGATAAAGAAGATGTGGTATATGAGGTGTGATCAAAAGATACAGCGAATGTTTAAATAAAAAAAAAATTATTACTGTGAAAAGCACATTGCCAATAATCCCCCTCAAAATACTCCCCCTCACTTTGAACACATTTATCTGGAAGTTCTTTGTGAGTGTCTTTGCTTCATTCTCAATAATGACAATGGGCCCTGTCACATATCACTTCTGGTAATGCAATTCTGTCAAATGATAACATTACAGTGTGTCCTCATTCACCTTATTCACTGGATCTGGCATTGTACGACTTCTGGCTCTTCCCCAAAATCAAAATGACCATGAAAGAAAAATGTTTTGAATTGATTCAGAACATCGAGGCAGTCACCATAGTGCAACTAAAGACACTTATGAAAGGGGACTTACAGAACTGCTTCAGAAAGTGGCAGGAATGATAGGATAAGTGTGTTCAAAGCAAGGGACAATATTTTGGGGGGAATTAATGGCAAGTGTGTTTTTGACTGTGATAAATCTTTTTAATATAAACATTCACCGTATTTTTTTATAAATAAAAATTCTACATATATCACGTTGTGTGTTCACCACCCAGAGTTAGTTCTCTTTCTGTCATCATATATTGGATCCCCTTTACCTTCATCTACCACCACCTGCCCCCGTTAACCTCTGGTAACCATTAAACTATTGTCTGTGTGTATGAGTTTTTGTTTCTTCATTTGTCTGCCTTGTTTTTTTGTTGTTTTCAGTTTTATATACCACATATAAGTGACATCATATTGTTCTCGACTTTTTCTGTCTGACTTATTTCGCTCAGCATAACAATCTCAAGATCCATTCACGTTGTCACAAATGGTCCTATTTCAACTTTTCTTGTGGCAGAATAGAATTCCATGGTGTATATATACCACTTCTTTATCCAATCATCAATCGAAAGACACTTTGGTTGTTTCCATATCTTTGCTACCATAAAAGAAGCTGCAATGAACACCAGAGCACATATATCTTTATGGATAAATGTTTTCAGATTTTTGGGTAGATACCCAGGAGAGGTATTGCTGGGTCATATGGTAATTCTATTCTTTTATATATATATATAGACATTTTAATTTATTGTATTCATAATAGTTACAGTTTTAGTTTTAGTTTTTAAAACTAAAATAGTTTTAGTTTTTAAAAACTAAAAATCCAATTCTCTAGAACATGAGAAGACAATAAATAGAAGATACGAGCTATTATACAAATGGATTATATAAACGTCAGTAGGACTATGTAGGTGATTTTCAACCACATTCACATTACACACAGTTTTAAAACTGCCTAATATTACAATGACTTACTTGAAACAGTAGAGCTAGTAGAGCATATATGCCATTTAAGTATCAGTTCAAAGGTATATAAAGCCAATTTTATTAGTAGTACTTATGTGTGTGGAGAGAAGAGAACTATTTACAATATCTAACTATCATGTTTCAGGGGACATGATTTAACAGTGAAGTTTTTATATTACAAAACAAGTTTAAGTATTTGTTATTTTAGAAATATCACTGAAACTAGAATGTCATTTATTAACTATATGCAAAGAACACAGTAAACTAGTTGATAAAATTTACCTATTTTAGAGAAAACCTTAGTCTATTGAGATAGACAACATAGGGTTTAGCTTTCAGACACACAGAAGGCAACACCTTGTATAACGTCAATGTTAGTAAAAGAGCTTACTGCCATGAATACTTAGATACTTGGCTAACTCCTGACCCAAGAGACATACAAAGTCACAACAAACAAAACACCCCAGGAATAATAAAAACCTCAGTCCTTATCATTGCCTCATCTCTCTTCTATTGTTTCAGGCCCCATATACATCTGGCACAGTGCTGCATTAGGGAGGCATATAAAAGCATCACTTTCATCTCCCAACTGTGTTAACTGTTCCAATGAAGACACACAAGGATAATGATCTTTTAACATATCTGGCAATTTAGAAATCTTGTCTAACTGGTGTTAGCTATTTAAATGCAGAATTTATTTTGTCAAACTGCATCTTCTTTTTTACACTTTGTAAGTATGCTATAGTAGACACATAATATTTAATTAAGCAACTCTATTTCTGTACAGGGAGTTTTAACATCATTGGCTAGATGTTTTGTTTTGTCATTTTGCTCTTGTTCACAATCTTGAAATACCACATTTCTATGATATTTATTTTCTATTTCTGGTTTTCCTGACTCTAGTTTAACACCAGTATCTTCAGTGTTGACTTCCTGGATTTGTTCCTTGGTTGCACAAGGCTTTTCAAAATTTTCTCCAAAAGTAACTTTTTCTTGACTCTTCATTGTTAGAATATCTACAATTACATGTCGCATCTCTTTGACAGGCTGAGGTCCTGCCAGAATGGCACACTCATAGATTGCGATAATATTTTCAATAGGACTTGTAAGTGGTTCAATTCATGCAAGGCATATCCAATATTTAACGAGTTTTTTGGCATCTGGAACATTTTTAATCAGGTCATTCAGTGTGTCCAATATTTCTTCTTTTGGGCATCCCTCATTGATTAGGTTAAGAAATTCAGAAACTGTCTTTTTTACTTTTTCAGTAAATAATCTTTGTTCATCTTCTTCTGCCATGGTAGTCCAAAAGGACCCAATTGGTTTTTGATTTTGTGCTTCAGGTTCAGGTTGGGTAACTACTGAGCTAGGAGGCCTGTCCAGCACTCTTCCTTTGCCAGCTTTCCACTCACTCAGATGAGCTTTTCTCTCTTCTGCAGTTTCTTTAGGCTGAGCAGATCTACTATTGATAGTTGCTTTTGTGATAGTATGTCTGCGCTGGTCAATGGTTTTTGACTTTTCTAGCAGTTTAGTATTAGAAGATGAAGCAGTCCTGGCTATAATTTCCGATGTGATGCTTCTTGATAGTGCCTTATTTCTTTTTGCTTCCTGAGAAGAACTGGTTTTCACATTAGATAAAACTGAATTTGATTGCAGTAATTATTTTCAGGAGGCCCTTTCCGAATTGTAACATTGTCAGAGGTTCTACTGATGCCTTGGTTCATGGAGTCCTGGGTATTATTGTAGTGACTTCTAATAGGAGGACACAAAAGTTGTCTGTTCTGAGATGTAGTGCTCACAAATTTAGTGATAGTCTTCATATTTGAGGCTCTCTCACTTTTCACTGTTATACTGCTGGTGTTTATAGGCTGAGGCTTTGTGCCTTTAGAGATAGTAGTTGAAAGTTTCTTTGTTGTTGCATCATTCTCCTCTTTGACTTGTGCAGGTTTTCTAAATGAATTAACCTAAGACTGAAAAATTTGGCCATGATAACATCCAAGAACAGCTTTCTTGAGCATGTTAGCATCTTGCTTTGGTTTTCTGTAGTCATTTGTTTCTCTTTATTATTGTTTTTAATGTGAAGTGCTTGGCTTAATGTTATACATTGATTTGGGGGCTTATATTTATTTGGTAACTGCAGACTTTGATTATTATTCTCCAAATTATGTGTGTCAATTGCTATAGTTGAATTGGTTAATTCATTAGAAGGCTTTAAAGGAATACAATCTTTTTCAATTGTTACATTATTTTTGCTCCTTATAGATCTACTGATATATTCTTTATCAGCAATTTTGTCTTAAGTTTCAGAACTTTTGTTCCTTCTTGGACTTGACCTTCAGATGTCATTGCTCTCTGATCTCTACTGGATAATATCTGATTTCCCTGTTTGTATGCAAAAATCATTTTTCTATTTTTCTTTTTATTCATTAAAGTTTATTGGGATGACAATTGTTAGTAAAGTTACATAGATTTCAGGTGTACAATTCTAATTCTGTATTACATCATCTATAAATCCCATGTGTGTTCACCACCCATAGTCAGTTCTCCTTCCATCACCATATATTTGATCTCCTTTACCCTCATCTACCACCCCCCTCTCCCCTTACCCTCTATGTCTATGAGTTTTTGTTTCTCATTTGTTTGTCTTGTTCTTTTGTTGTTTTTGGTTTATATACAACATATCAGCGAAATCATATGGTTCTCTGCTTTTTCTGTCTAACTTATTTAGCTTAGCATTATACTCTCAAGATCCATCCATGTTGTCACAAATGGTCCTATTTCATCTTTTCGTACTGCCAATTAGTATTCCATTCTGTATATACCACAACTTCTTTATCCATTCATCTATCGAAGGACATTTTGGTTGATACCATGTCTTGACCACCGTAAATAAAGCTGCAATGAACATTGGAGCATACTTGTCTTTATGTGTAAATGTTTTCAGATTTTTTGGGTAGATTCCCAGGAGAGGGGTTGCTGGGTCATATGGTAATTCCATTCGTAATTTTTTGAGGATCCTCCACACTACCTTCCATAACGGCTGCACCAGTCTGCATTCCCACCAACAGTGTATAAGGGTTCCTCTTTCTCCACAGCCACTCCTACACTTGTTACTATTTGTCTTGTTGATGATAGCCATTCTAACTGGGGTGAGGTGATATCTCATTGTGGTTTTTATTTGCATTTCTCTGATGATTAGTGATGTTGGGCATTTTTTCATATGTCTACTTGCCATTTCTATGTCCTCTTTGGAGAACTGTTTCTTCAGGTTCTCTGCACGTTTTCCAATGGGGTTGTTTGTTTTTTTGTTGTTTAGTTGCATGAGTTCCTTGTACATTTTGGACATTAGTCACTTATTGGAGGCGTTGTTTGCAAAAATCTTCCCCCATTCAGTTGGTTGCCTATTTATTTTGTCTATGGTTTCTTTTGCTGTGCAGAACCTTTTAAGTTTGATATAGTCTTATTCATTTATCTTAGCTTTTACTTCCCTTGAGTTTGGAGTCAAATTCATAAAATGCTGTTTGAACCCTAGGTCCATAAGTTTAGTACCTATGTTTTCTTCTATGCAGTTTATTGTTTCAGGTCTTATGCTTAAGTCTTTGATCCATGTTGAATTAATTTTGGTATGTGGCGACAGATAGCAGTCCAATTTCATTCTTTTGCACGTTGATTTTGTTGCCGGCAACATTATTCGTTTATTGTTTCTAATAGCTTTTTGGTGGAATCTTTAGGGTTTTTTATATATAGCCTCATGTCATCTGCAAAAGTGACAATTTAACCTCTTCATTCCCAATTTAGATGCCTTTTGTTTCTTTCTCTTGCCTGATTGCTCTGGCAATGACTTCCAATACTGTGTTGAAAAGCAGAGGTAATATGGGGTAGACCTGTTGTGTTCCTGAATGTAGAGCAAAGGGTTTCAGTTTTTAACTATTAATTGTGATAGTAGCTGAGGATTTGTCATATAGGGCTTTTATTATGTTGAGGTATTTTCCTTCTATTCCCATTTTATTAAATGTTTTAATCAAAAATGGATGTTGTATCTCATCAAATGTTTTTTCTGCATCTATTAAGATAATCATATGATTTTTGTCCTTTATTTTGTTTATGTGGTTTATCACATTGATGAATTTTTATATGTGAAAACATTGTTGTGCCCATGAAATGAACCCCACTTGATTGTGATGTATAATCTTTTTTAATACTTTGTTGCATTCGATTTCCTAGAATTTTATGTAAATTTTTTACTGGAGAATACTGGGAAACAGTGTGTTTTTCCAGGGCCCATCAGCTCCACGTCAAGTCGTTGTCCTTCAATGTAGTTTTGGAGGGCGCAGCTCAATTCCAAGTCCAGTTGCAGTTTTCCTTCTTTGTGGCAGGGGCGCCTCCCACAATCCCATGGAAAAATTGAATGGGCATACTAGTTGTTAACAGCTCGCACTCTAACCAACTGACCCATCATGCTGCGCCCTGTTTGGGACTTTTGCATCTGTATTCATCAGAGATATCGGTCCGTGATTTTTTTTTCTGTTATCCTTACCAGGTTTTGGTATCAGGGTAATGTTGGACTCATAAAATGAGCTAGGGAGTACTGTTTTTTTCTCCTTCTTTACCATGTGTGTTATGTTTAAGTGTACAGTGTTCTAGTTAGTGTAGGGGTTGCCATTTCGTGCTTTTGTCTGTTCATCATGCTATTCATGGTTTTGCATTCATTTTCTTTTTTGTTTCAGGTTGAATAGGCTCCTTCAGTATTTCTTGAAGTGAAAGTCGTGTGTTAGAAAATTCCTTCAGCTTCTGTATGTCTGCAAAGGCCTTTGTTCCTTCTTCATATCTATAGGATATCGTTGCTGGATATATTATTCTTGGCTTATAATTTCTCTCTTTCCATAGTTAGAATATTTGACTCCACTCCCTCCCGGCTTGTAGAGTTTCTGGTGAAAAATATGATAATAATCTAATGGGCTTTCCTAAGTAGGTTACCATCTTCTTTTCCCTGGCTGCCTTGAGGATTCTTTCTTTGTCGTTAATTTTTGACAGCTTCAATACAATGTGTCTTGGAGTAGAGGTGTTGGGATTGATGTAATTAGGTGTTCTGTGTGCTTCTTGGATTCAAGGATCCAGCTCTTTCCACAAATTTGGAAAGTTCTCATCAACTAATTGTTTGAATATACTCTCTGTTCCCTTCTCCCTTTCTTCTCTTTCTGGTATGGCCATTATTCTTATACTGCTCTTTCTGATGGAGTCAGAAAGTTCTTGTTGAGTTTTTTCACCTCTTTTCAGTCTCAAGTTTCCCTCTTCTTGCATCTGTGTCATTTCCAAATTTCTATCTTCGATGTCACGGATTATTTCCTCTATCTGATCAGCTCTATTACCTAAGCTGTCTATGTCATTCTTCATTTCATTTGTTGAATTTTCAACATCCAGAAATTCTATTTGGCTCTTTTTTTTTTTTTTTTTTTTTTTTTAGTTGGGGTGACAATTGTTAGTAAAATTACATAGATTTCAGGTGTACAATTCTGTATTACATCATCTATAAATCACATTGTTTGTTCACCACCCGGAGTCAGTTCTCCTTCCATCACCATATATTTGATCACCCTTACCCTCATCTCCCACCACCCACCCCCCTTACCCTCTGGTAACTAAACTATTGTCTGTGTCTATGAGTTTTTGTTTCTCATTTGTTTGTCTTGTTCTTTTGTTGTTTTTAGGTTTATATACCACATATCAGTGAAATCATATGGTTCTTGACTTTTTCTGCTGACCTATTTCGCTTAGCATTATAATCTCAAGATCCATCCACATTGTTGCAAATGGTACTATTTCATCTTTTCTTATGGCAGAATAGTATTCCATTGTGTATATATACACCACATCATCTTTATCCAATCATCTATGGAAGGACACATTGATTGTTTCAATGTCTTGGCTATTGTAAATAAAGCTGCAATGAACATCGAGGCACATATATCTTTTCAGATAAATATTTTCAGATTTTTTTGGTAGATACCCAGCAGAAGGATTGCTGGGTCATACAGTAATTCTATTCTTAATTTTTTGAGGAACCTACACAATGCCTTCCATAGCAGCTGCACCAATCTGCATTCCCACAGACAGCATGAGTGTTCCTTTCTCTTCACAGCCTCGCCAACACCTGTTATTATTTGTCTTGTTTATGATAGCCATTCTAACTGGTGTGAGATGATACCTCATTGTGGGTTTTTTTTTTTTTTTTTTTGCATTTCTCTGCTGATTTGTGATGTTGAGCATCTTTTTATTATCTTTTTATAGTTTGTTAGCTATCTGTATGTCCTCTGGAAAATGTCTATTTAGGTCCTCTGTCCATTTTTTAATGGGATTGTTTGTTGTTGTTGAGTTGCATGAGTTACTTATATATTTTGGATATTGATCCCTTTTTAGAGGCGTTGTTTACAAATATCTTCTCCCATTTGGTTGTTTGCCTCTTTATTTTGTCACTAGTTTCTTTTGCTGTGCATGATCTTTTTAGTTTGATATAGTCTTATTCACTTATTTTAGCTTTAACTTCCCCTGCATTTGAGGTCAAATTTATTAAATCCTCTTTGAATCCAAATTCCATCTGTTTAGTATCTATGTTTCTTCTATGCAGTTTATTATTTCTAGACTTATGTTTAGGTCTTTGATCTATTTTGAGTCAATTTTGGTACACATTGACAGAGAGCAGTCTAGTTTCACTCTTTTGCATGTGGCTTTCTGATTCTCCCAGCACCATTTATTGAAGAGGCTGTCTTTACTTCATTGGATGTTTTTGGCTTCTTTGTCGAAAATTATCTGTCCATATGTATGTGGGTTTATTTCTTGGTTTTCAATTTTATACCATTGTTCTGCATTTCTGTTTTTATGCCAATACCATACTGTTTTGATTATGATTGCCCTGTAATACAAGCTGAAGTGAGGGAGTGTGATACCTCCAGCATTATTCTTTTTTTCTTAAGATTGCTTTGGCTATTCTGGGTCTTTTTTGGTTCCATACAAATCTGATGATTTTTCTGTTCTATTTCTTTAAAAAAATGCCCTTGGAATTCTGATGGGGATTGTATTAAATCTGTATATTGCTTTGGGTAATATGGTCTTTTTAACTATGTTGATTCTTCCAGTCCATGAAAATGGAATGTCTTTCCATTTCTTTCTTTCTTTTTCTTTCTTTTAAATTAAAGTTTATTGGGGTAACAATTGTTAGTAATGTTACATTGGTTTCAGGTGTTCAATTCTGTAATACATCATCTAGATATCACATTGTGTGATCACGAACCGTCAGTTCTCCTTCCATCACCATATATTTGATCCCTTGTACCTTCATCTACCATCACCTTTCTGCCCCAAATCTGTGGTAAACCACTAAACTATTGTCTGTGTGTAAGAGTATTTGTTTCTTCATTTGTGTGTCTTGTTCCTTTGTGGCTTTCAGTTTTATATACCACATATCAGTGAAATCATATGGTTCTCTACTTTCTCTGTCTTAATTATTTCACTTAGCATTATAATCTCAAGATCCATCCTTGTAGTCGCAAATAGCACTGTTTCATCTTTTCTTATGGCAGAATAATATTCCATTGTGTATATATACCACAACTTCTTTATCCATTCATCTATCAAAGGACACTTTAGTTGTTTCCATATCTTGGCCACCGTTAACAAAGCTGCAATGAACATTGGAGCACATATAACTTTACTGATAAAAGTTTTAAGATTTTTTTGGGTAGAGATACAAGACAGGGATTGCTGAGTTACATGGTAATTCTATTTTTAAGTTTTTGAAGCATCTCCACACTGCCTTCCATTAGAGCTGCATAAATTTGCATTCCCACTAACAGTATATGAGGGTTCCTTTTTTCTCCACAGCCTCTCCTATACTTGTTATTATTTGTCTTGTTGATTATATCCATTCTAACTTGTGTGAGGTAGTATCACAATGTGGTTTTTATTTGCATTTCTCTGATGATTAATGATGTTGAACATTTATTCATATGTCTATTGACCATTTGTATATTGTCTTTGGAGAAATGTCTATTCAGGTGCTCAGGCCACTTTTTAATTGGATTTTTTGTTGTTGTTGTTGAGTTTTATGAGTTCCGTGTATATTTTTGGATATTAGCCCCTTATTGGAGGCCTCGTTTCCAAAAATCTTGTCCCATTTGGTTGATTGCGTCTTTATTTTGTTGGTCGTTTCTTTTGCTGTGCACAAGCTCGTTAGTTTGATATAGTCACATGCATTTACTTTAGCTTATATTAGGTTGGTGCAATAGTAATTGCGGGTTTTGCAGTTATTTTTAACCTTTTAAACGACAATTACTATTACATAAACCTAATATTTCCCCTGCCTTTGAAGTCAAATTCATAAAATACTCTTTGAACCCAGGTCCATAAGTTTAGTACCTATGTTTTCTTTTATGCAGTTTATTGTTTCAGGACTTATCTTTAGGTCTTTGATTCATTTTGAGTTAATTTTGGTACAGGGTGACTGGTAGCAGTCCAGTTTCTTTCTTTTGCATGTACTTTCCAATTCTCCTAGCACCATTTATTGAAGAGGCTGTCTTTTCTCCATTGTATGTTTTTTGTTTTGTTGTCAAAAATCACCTGTCCATATTTATGTGGGTTTATTTCTGGGTTTTCAGTTCTATTCCATTGGTCCTTGTGTCTGTTTTTCTGCCAATACCATACTGTTTTGATTATTGTTGCCCTGTAGAACAAGCTGACGTCAGGGAGTATGATGCCTCGAGCATTGTTTTTTGTTTTGCTTTGTTTTGTTTTGTGTTTTTTTTTCCTTAGGATTGCTTCAACTATTAGGAGTCTTTTGTGGTTCCATACAAGTCTGATGCTTTTTTGTTGTATTTCTTTAACAAATGCCATGGAGATTTTGATAGGGATTGCATTAAATCTATATATTGCTTTGGGTAATATGGCCATTTTAACTATGGTAATTCTTCCAATCCATGAACATGGAATATCTTTCCATTTCTTTGTGTCTTCTTGAATTTCTTTTAAAAATGTCTTATGGTTTTCAGGGTATAGATCCTTCACATTCTTGGTTAAGTTCGTTTTTAGGTATTTTATTCTTTTTGTTGCAATTGAAAAAGAAATTGCTGTTTTTTAATTTGTTTTTCTGATATTTCATTGTTAGTATATGGGAATGCACTAGATTTTTGTACGTTGATGTTGTAGTGTGTAAGTGACTGCATTTGTTTATTGTTTCTTATAGCTTTGTGGTGGAGCCTTTAGGGTCTCAATGTATAACATTATGTCATCTGCAAAAAGTGACAATTTAACTTATTCATTCCCAATTTGGATGCCTTTTATTTCTTTCTCTTGCCTGATTGCTCTGGCTAGGACTTCCAGTACTATGTTGAATAGCAGTGGTGATTGGGAACAGCCCTGTCTTCTTCCTGAATGGAGAGGAGAAGACTTCCATTCTTCACTGTTAATTATGATATTAGCTGAGTGTTTGTCATATATGACCTTTATTATGTTAAAGTATTTTCCTTCTAAAACCATTTTATTAAGTGTTTTAATCATAAAAGAATGTTGTATCTTGTCAAATGCTTTTCCTGCATCTAATGATATAACCATATGATTGTTGTCCTTTTTTGGTTTGTTTATGTGGTGTATCACATCCATCGACTTGTGCATGTTGAACCATCCTTGTGCTCATGGGAGGAAGCACACTTGATCATGTTGTATAAACTTTCTAATGCCCTGCTGTATTTGATTTGCTGGAATTTTATTCAGGATATTTGCATCTGTATTCATCAGAGACATTGGTCTGTAATTTTCTTTTTTTGTGTTATCCTTACCAGGTTTTGCTATCAGGGTAATGTTTGCCTCATAAAATCAGTTAGGAATTATTGCCTCTTCTTCAATTTTTATTAACAGTTTGAGGAGTACAGATGTTACATTCTCTTAGAATGTTTAGTAGAATTCACTGGTGAAGCCATCTGGTCCTGAACTTTTGCTTTTAGGAAGGTTTGGATGACTGCTTCAATTTCCTTACTGTTGATTGGTGTATTTAGATTCTCCAGTTCTTTGTAATTCAGTCTAGGAAGGTTATAGGTTTCTAAGAACATGTCCATTTCTTCCAGGTTATTGAATTTTGTGCATATAACCCTTCATAGTATTCTTGGATGATCCTTTGTATTTCTGTGGCATCCATGGTAAGTTCTCTTTCATTTCTGATTTTGTTTCTTTGTGTCTTTTTTCTTTCTATCTTAGTGAGTCTAGCCAACGGTTTGTTAATTTGATTAATCTTTTCAAAGAACAAGTGCTTTGTTGTAATAAATTTTTGTATTGTCTTTTTGTTCTCTATTTCATTTAATTCTGCTTGGATTCAGATTATATCCTTCCTTCTGCTGACTTTGGGTTTCATTTGTTATTCTTTTTCTAATTCTTTAAGGTGTAATGTGAGGTTGTTTATTTGGGATTTTTCTTATTTCTTTAGATAAGCCTGTACTGATATAAATTTCCTGCTTATGACTGCTTTCACTGTATCCCAATAATTTTGATAGAATATATTTTCATTCTCATGTTTTTCTGTGTATCTTTTGATCTATCCTCTTATTTCTTCTTTGACCTAGTCATTCTTTAAAAGCATATTGGCAAATCTCCACATATTTGTGGTTTTTCCTGTTTTCTGTATCCACTTAATATCCAATTTCAAAGTCTTGTGATCAGAGAATGTGTTTGGTATGATTTCAATCTTCCTAAATTTGCTGAGGCTAGTTTCACGTATCAATATATGGTATCTTTGAGAATGTTACTTGTACAATAGAAAAACTATATAGTCTGATGTTCTAGGATGAAGTGGTCTATAAATGTCAATTATGTCCATTTCATCTAATGTGTCACTTAGGGCTGATATTTATTTAGTTATTTTCTGTTTGGATGATCTATCCATAGCTGTCAATGATGTATTGAGGTCCACTACCATGTTTCCCCCAAAAAAAGACGTAATTAGGCATCAGCTGTAATGGCTCTTTTGGAGCAAAAATTAATATAAGACTCAGTCTCATATTATATTTTGTTAGATAAGATCTGGTCTTATATTATAGAAAAATAAGAAGGGGTCTTATATTAATTTTTGCTCCAAAAGAACCATTAAAGCTGATTGTATGATGCAGTCTTATTTTGGAGGAAATGCGGTAATATAATTGTTTTGGTTAATTTCTCCCTTTCATTCTGTCAGTTGTAGCTTTGTACATTTTGGTGCTTCCTTGTTGAGTTCACAAATATTGATGACTGTTATGTCTTCTTGTTGTATAATCTCTTTTACCATTATGAAATGTCCATCTTTGTCTCTTGTTAGCATTTTTATCCTGAAGTCTGTTTCATCTGATATTAGTATAACTATACCTGCTTATCTCTAAGTACTACTTGCTTGGAGTGTCAATTTCCACGCTTTCACTTTGAGTCTATGCTTGTTCTTGTAGCTGAGAGGCATCTCTTGGAGGCAGCGTATGGTTGGGTTTAGTTTTTTGATCCAATCTGCTACTCTGTACTTTTATATTGATGAGTTCAGTCTATTTACATTTAGTCTGATTATTGGTATATGAGGATTTTCTACCATTCTGTCTTTTGTTTTCGGGTGGTTTGCTGTGTCCATTGTTTCTTTGCCTTTTTATTGCTGTCTATTATTTCAGTGTAGTGGTATTTTATGGTTATTTCCTCTGTTTCTTCTTGTTTTAATGTTATATATTTCAGTTCTGTCTGGATTTTTTGAGTGGGTACTAATACGTTTATGTAAAAGAAAGTTTCATATTTTCTGTAGTCCTTTTCCTTCAGCATGCTTCTTATTTCCATTTCCCTTTTCTGGTTCAGACCTTTACTCTCTCCCTTTTTTTTTGTTTTGTTGTCACAAATTATCCCTACTTACGCTGCGACATGATTTCTGCATTGTATTAGCAGGTTGCCGTTTTCCTTTTTAAAAACAAAAAAATGTTTTTTTTTTCTTCTTTACCCTGTATGTTATGTTTAAGTGTATAGTGTCCCATTTTGTGTAGAGGTTGCCATTTCCTGCTTCTGTTTGTCTGTTTTTAATTATACTCATCGTTTTCTATTCTTTTGTTTTTTTTTTTGTTTCAGGCTGTATTGCCTCCTTCAGTGTTTCTTGTAATGCAGATCATGTGTTAGGAGATTCCTTCAGGTTCTGTATGTCTGGAAAAGTCTTTATTCCTCTTTCATGTCTAAAGGATATTTTTCCTCCATATACTATTCTTGGCTCATCATGTCTCTCTTTCAATAGTTTGAATATTTGATTCCACTCCCTCCTGGCTTGTAGAGTTTCTGCTGAAAAGTCTGATCATAATCTAGTGGGCTTTCCTTTGTAGGTTGCTGTCTTCTTTTCCCTGGCTGCCTTGATAATTCTTTCTTTCTCATTAATTTTTGACAGTTTCAATACAATATGCCTTGGAATACACCTGTCGTTATTGAGGTAACTAGGTGATCTATTTGCTTCTTGGATTCAAGGATCCAGTTCTTTCCACAACTTTAGGAAGTTCTTGTCGACTATTTTTTAAAATATTCTCTCTGTTCCTTCTTCCTTTCTTCTCCTTCTGGTGTACCCATTATTCTTATATTGCTCTCTCTGATGGAATCAGAAAGTTCGTGTAGAGTTCTTTCATTTCTTTTAACTCTCAAGACTCTCTCTTCTTCCATCTGTGTCATTTCCAGATTTCTATCTTCGATGTCACTGATTCTTTCCTCTATCTGGTCAGCTCTATTGCCTAAGCTGGTTATTTCATTCTTCATTTCTTTTATTGACTTCTTAATCTCCATAATTGCTATTTAGTTCTTTTTTTGAAATTTCAATCTCTTTGGTAAAATATTCATTTTGTTCTTGATTGTGTTTTTGAGTTCGTTGAACTGCCTGTCTGTGTTTCTTGCATCTTGTTGTTTTTTCAGAACTGCACTCTTGAATTCTGTCATTTAAGTCACATATTTCTATGTCTTTGAGCTCATTTACTGTAGACTTTTCATTTTCTTTCTATGTTGCTTGCTACCTTGGTTATTCATAGCAATTAATGGATTATTTCTTTTCTTGGGCATCTACAGGAGTGGGTCCTGTAGCAGGTTAATATAAAGAGGTATTTCTTTTGCTCTCCACTAGGTGTTGCTGGAATGTTTTATTTTTTCTCCCACTGCAGTGTTATATTTTCTCTCATGCTGTGGCATTATATTTTCTCTTACACTGTTCCACCTTTTTATGTCATGGGTGCTTCCCTAAAAAGTGGGCTTCTCCTCTGTGAGCAGGTCACCTGGGCCTTAGGGTATCACCTTCATGAGAGTTTGTGGAGTTCCATAGAGTTCCGAACTTCTGAGATCCCAACATTGCCCCTGCATCCTGTTGCAGAGCCTGTGTGTCACAGTGGCTCTGGTTGCCCCCCGAGGGATCCACCCAGAAAGGTGTGGGCCATTGTGAGTTGTGTGAGGTGACTAGTTTGTGGCTCTGACCAATGGTGACTACCAGCCCACAGTTGTCTTTCTGCTACAGTTCCTTCCCTTTCATTGGAAATAGTTGTGCTGTGAGTCTGTGGCTGTGAAACTGTCACTGTAGTTCTCTGGGATGTGTATGAGTATATTCTATTCTTTAATCTGATACTGCTACTGTTTCTTCTAGCATGCACTTCTAACACTGTGAAGGTGGGGGTAGGGAGAGTTCTGGGTGGGCGGAGGGGAGTAGCCAGGCTCTGTGTCTTTGTTTCCGTCTTTCTGCCTGACATTGAGTGCTTATACTACCATTCTCTGCCTTCTGTATTCAGTGTTTGCTCTAAGGACTATGTCGAGAGAGCTCAGTTCAACTGTATAATATGCTGATTCCTCATGCAGGACTGTGGGCCACAAGGGTGCACCTTCAACCTGAATTCTTCCCTCTCCCGTGAGTACAGTGAGCTCTGGACTGTGTCCTGCAGCCTTACAGCCCGCATCTCTGAACTGGCCTCTTCCCTCCTCCTTGCTCCTCCAATTTGCCCACCTTCTGGTGATTCGATGTGTGGGTCTCTCAGACACATTTGTGTGTTGTGCAAGGAATCCTTTATTGAATTATAGCTGTTCAGTTTGTGGTAACTTTCAAGAGAGATTTCAAGACGCTGCTCACACCGCCATTTCTGTGACATCACTGATGGGATTGTTTTCTTTATTTCCCTTTCTGATAGTTTGTTATTGGTGTATAAAAATGCAACCAAATTTCTGATTTTCGGACATTGAATCATCCTTGGATACCAGGAATAAATCCCACTTAATTGTGGTGTATGGTGTTTTTAATGTATCGCTGAATTCAGTTTACTCATATTATGTTGAGGATTTTTGCATCTATGTTCTTTAGGGATATTGGCCTATAGTTTCCCTTTTTTGTGATGTCTTTGTCTGGTTTGGGGGTCAGGGTAATAGTTTCCTCATAAAATGAAGTTGGGAGCCATCCCTCATTCGGGGTTTTTTGGAATAGTTGAGAATAGTTGTTAACTGTGTTTTGAATGTTTGGTAAAATTTACCATTGAAACCATCTGGTCATGGACTTTTCTTTTTTGGGAGCTTGTTGATTGCTGATTCAGTTTCGTTGGTACTAATCAGTCTGTTCAGATTTTCTATTTCTTCTTGATTCAGCTTTGGAAGATTGTATGCTTCTAGGAATTTATCCATTTCTTCCATATTATCTAATTTGTGGCATATAATTGCTCATAGTATTTTCTTTCCTTTTTTTTTTTTTATCCCCCTGAGGTTAGTTCTTCTTTATGATTTCCAATTTTATTTATTTGCATCCTGTCTTTTTTCTTGATGAGTCTGGCTAAAGGTTTATCAATTTTGTTTACCTTTTGAAAAAAAAAAAAACACCTGCCCTTGATTTTGTTCATCTTTTGTAATGATTTTTTTTTTTTTTTTTGGTCTCTGTTTCATTCATTTCCACTCTGATCTTTATTATTTTCTTCTTTTTTCTCATTTTGGGATTATTTTGCTGTCCTTTTTCCAGTTCCCTTAATTGTAAACATAAACTGTTGATTTCAGTTTTTTCTTGTTTATTTAGGCAAGCCTCCATTACTATGAATTTCCCTCTTAGGACTGCTTTCGCTCTGTCCCATAGATTTGGGGTTGTTGTGTTTTCATTATCGTTTGTTTTAAGGTATCTTTTGATTTCTTCCTTGATCTCATTGTTGACCCATTCATTATTTAGTAACATGTTATTTAGTCTCCATGTGTTTGTATGTTTTTCAGGTATTTTTTTCTTGTAGTTGATTTCTAGTTTCATATCACTGTGGTCAGAGAAGACACTTGATATGATTTCAATCTATTAAAATTTTATGAGATTTGTTTTGTGACCTAACATGTGGTCTATCTTGGACAATGTTTCGTGTGCATTTCAAAAGAATGTATATTCTGCTGGTTTCAGCTGAAATGCTCTAAGAATATCAATGAAGTCCACCTGGTCTAATGTGTATTTTAAGGCTGCTGTTTCCCTGTTGATTTTCTGTCTGGAGGATCTGTCCAGTGGTGCCATTGGGGTGTAAAAGTCCCCTACTACGATTGTGTTACTGTTGATGTCTACCTTTATGTCGTCAATATTTGTTTTATATATTTAGGTGCTCTTATATTGGGTGTATAGATGTTTACTAGGGTTATGTCCTCTTGTTGGATTGATCCCTTTATTATTACATAATGTCCTTTTTTTTAATTTATTTTTAATTTATTGGGGTGACAATTGTTAGTAAAATTACATAGATTTCAGGTGTGCAATTCTGTATCACATCATCCATAAATCACATTGTGTGTTCATCACCCAGAGTCAGCTCCCCTTCCATCACCATACATTTGATCCCCCTCACCCTCATCCCCCACCCCCCAACCCCTTTACCTTCTGGTAACCACCAAATTACGTTCCCCAGATTAATTTTCAAGCCCGTGGCCATCCTATGGTCACCGATTGCCCTCCAATCCCCTCACCCTCCCCCCCAGCCCCCATCCCTCCCGCCCATCTAGCAACCCTCAGTTTTTCCTCATTGTCTCCCAAACTGTTTCTGATTAGTTCATTCACTTATTCTTTTCTTTAGAATCCGCAAATAAGTGAGATCATATGGTACTTATCTTTCACTGTCTGACTTATTTCACTTAACATAATGTTCTCTAGATCCATCCATGTTGTTGCAAATGGTAAGATTTCTTTCTTCTTTATGGCTGCATAATACTCCATTGTATAAATGTACCACAGTTTCATAATGTCCTTCTTTGTCTTTTATTATATTCTTCATTTTAAAGTCTATGTTGTCTGATATAAGTATTGCTACCCCAGCTTTTTTCTCATATCCATTTATGTGAAACATCTTTCTCTATCCCTTTAATTTCAGGCTCTGTGTGTCTTTCGATCTGAGGTGGGTCTCTTGTAGACAGCATATGCATGGGTCAAGTTTTCTTATCCACTCGTCTGCCTTATGTCTTTTGATTGGAACATTTAATCAATTTACATTTAAAGTGATTATTCATAGGTACATAATTATTGCCATTTTATTGTTCGTATTTTCGGTCTTCCTTAGTTTGTTTTCTCCTTTCTTCTCATTATCCTTTTAACATTTCTATAATGCTGGTGTGGTGGAATGAATTCTTTTACCTTTTTCTTATCTGGGAAGCTCTTTTATCTTTCCTTCAGTTTTAAATGATAACATTGCTGGGTAGAGATGTATTGGTTGTAGGCCCTTGTTTTTCATCACTTTGAATATTTCCTGCCATTTCCTTCTGGCTTGCAAGGTTTCTACAGAAAAAAACAGCTAATAGTCTTATGGGAGCTCCCTTGTGAGTATCTAGTTGTCTTTCTCTTGCTGCTTTTTTTCTCTTGCTTGTCTTTAACCTTTGCCATTTTAACTACGATGTGTCTTGGTGTGGGCCTGTTTGCATTCATCTTGTTTGGGACTCTGTGCCCTTCTTGGGCTTGTATATCTATTTCCTTCACCAGATTAGGGAAGTTTTTAGTCATTATTTCTTCAAATTGGTTCTCGATCCCTTGTTCCCTCTATTCTCCTTCTGTTACTTGTATGATGTGAATGTTTTTATGCTTGATGTTGTCCAACAGGGCCCTCAAACTATCCTCTATCTTCATTGTTTTTTATTCTTTTTTCTTCTCGTTGTTTTGATTGGGTATATACAGCTATCTTTTCTTCTGAATTGCTGATTTGACTCACTGCTTCATCTAATTTGCTGTTGATTCCTTCAGGTGTATTGTTCATTTCAGTTATTGTATTCTTTACGTCTTTTTCTTTTTTAATTAAAATTTATTGACAATAGTAAAATTACATAATTTTCAAGTGTACAATTCTGTAATACATCATTTATATATCACATTGTGTGTGCACCATGCAGAGTCAGTTCTTCCATCACCATATATTTGACCCTGTTTACCTTCTTCTACCCCGACCCTTGCCCACTGGTAACCACTATGTCTATGAGTTTTTGTTTCTTTATTTGTTTGTCTTCTTCCTTTGTCACTTTCAGTTTTATATCCCACATATCAATGAAGTCATATGGTCCTCAACTTTTCTTGCTTGACTTATTTTGCTTAGAATAATAATCTCAATATCCATCCATGTTGTCACAAGTGACACTATTTCATCTTATGGCAGAGTAGTATTTCATTATTTCTGACCTTTTTTATGATTTTTATGTCCTTCTTTATGCTTGCTATTTCTGTTGAAATTCTCACAAAATTCCTTAAGTGTTCTTATAATCAATGTTTTAAACTTTGGCTCTGGTAGGTTGGTAGCCTCCATTTCATTTAGCTCTATTTCTTACAGTTTTTTCTGTTCTTTTATTAGGGACATGTTTTTTGTATCTGTTTGTTTCTTCATTCTGGCTGCCATTCTGTGTTTGCTTCTATGTATTGTTTAGATCTCCTATGTCACTCAGTCTTTGCTGAGTGGCCTTATTTAGTATGTGTCCTGTGACAGTCTCCCTGATCTCCTGTGCATGTGTTCTAGGAGTGTCCCTTGTGTGTGTTGTGTGTGTCCTCCTATTGTAGGTGAGCTGTGATTACGTTTGGTGCATCAGTGGGTGGGATTGACTCCCAGGCTGACTGATTTTGAGTATTGGCTATGCCCACAGTGTATAAGCTACTGTGTGGGGGCTGATCACTCAGAGAAGACTTTGCACCCACAAGCTTTTGTGCTTGTTGAGACTCCTCCCTCCTCCCTGCTTTGAGTGTGCCTCTTGTGGGGCTAACCAGGTAGTGCTCTAGTGTGGTCAGAAGCTGGCCTCTGTGTGTGTTGTTTCAGATGAATTTTGTGAGGGTCTCCCGAGCAGCCCAATTTCAGCCTTTCTTGTTACCAGCCTGTGGCTACCTGGTAGGAGCCACAGAGCTATATGTGGTTGGCTGCTCCTGTGCTGGACTTAGAGGCATGTGGGGGTGGCCTTGTTGTGAACTGAGGCTGGCTGCCACCAATATGGGCCTGAGGCAGCTTAGCAAAATGCACAGGGTCCCTTAGACCTATTGCCATACACCAGCTGCCAGTAATATCCAGCTGTTCAAGGAGCCTCTTAGGTGTGTGGGCTGGACTCATAGTCCCAGTGTTGAGAGTACCCTTGGTAATGCAGCACTAGCTGGGCATGGTGGTGTCCCAAAAAGCATAAGACATGACCAGTAATTTTTTTACAAAATTAATGCAGATTAAATTCTTAGCTAGTACCTGGTTTCGACCACTTCACAGTGTTCTTAGAATACTGCAGCCAGCTGTCTCCTCAGGCTTTCAAATTCCTGACAGCTACCCCAGAGTGGCTGCAGCACAGTTTTTAGGTCATTCTCCATCACCAAAATCTTCCTAGGTCGACACAGATTGTCCATTGCTATAAAAAGCCTCCATGGCTTGTGAGGTGGGGCCAGTCACCCAGGCTTCCAGAGTGCCCCTGGCAATGTGATTGTAGGTGGGCAAGGTAGGGTTTCAGGGAGCTAAGGGGTATGGTCAGTGGTTTCTACAAAGTCAATGTAGTCTTGGCTCCTGCAATCGTGCTGTGTCTCAACCACCCCACAAAAATGCTCCAAGAACACACAGCCAGCCGCAGCCCGTCTCATGCTTGCCACTACTCATTTCAGGCTTGCAGGCTCCCAAGAGCTGCCCAAGAGATGCTGCAGCACTGATCTTGGGTTACTGTCCACCAGCAAATGTTTCCTGGCACACCACGGGCCATTTGCCTACTGCGAACAGGCTTCCACAACCTGTGGGGCCGGGCCAGCAGCACAGCAGTCAATAATTTCCCAGGTGATGTAACATGAGCTGGGGGGGTGCGGGGGCCTACAGCATCACCAAGGTGGTGCAAAGGCATGGATTCTACCAGACCAGTGTGGTCCCAGAATTGGCCTTTTGAGGGAGGGCTTAACACCGAAAAGATAACTCCCTCTGATAGGTCACATGTGTGTCAGACTCCACACAGGAACAACAATGGTTCCTGTCTCTCCAGCTCCAGTCTTGATTTGGCCTCTTTTTTATATCCTTAGTTATAGGGGTTCTGTTCAGCTAGTCTTCAGATGATTCTTGAGGTTGATTGTTCTATAATTTATTTGTAATTTTGGTGTGATCCTGGGATGCAGTAGGCATAGCATTTATCTAATCAGCCATTTTCAACCCCATGAATTAATTGATTAATGGATTAGCCATCAAGAGTTCATAGTCCTTAACACAGAAACAGAATAGAGTTGCAGATACACATGGTGGCCATATAATGGAATTCAAAAGGTAGTCCCTGACTGATGAAAAAATGATAAACAGGCTCATCAAGGTCACACCTGAACAGAAACCAATGGTTTTCAACTCTGATATAATGTCCTCCAGTTTCTTTGTTTCTGTCACTGAAGAAAACATGAAGAAAAGACACATTAGTGAGGAAGAAATACACAAATGATGTGAAATGGATTGTGCATGTACAAGGGGGAAGAGTTGTTTTGATACAAAGGAGTGTAATCAAGCCCAGTTCCTCACTATAACAATGGAACAAATAACTTATACTACCTCACAAAAGAGACCTCTTGAAAAGTCAGGCTCTAATGGATTCTCAAGAACATAAATTCACATTGGTGGTATTAGATTTCCTTTCTTTATGGGCCACATAATAAGCCCTGCTTAGGACAGTAATTGTCTTATTATGTGCAGGCTGTCATTACAAAACACCACTGGGTGGCTTAAATAACAGAAATTAATTTCCTTACAGTTCTGAAGGCTGAAAGTTCAAGATCAGGATAAGAACACGGTCAGTTTCTCATGAAAGCTCTCTCCCTGTCCTGCGGACAACCATCTTTTCACTGTATCCTCACATGACAGAGAGGGAAACAGGGAGAGAGAGAGACAGAGACAGAGACAGAGACAGACAGACAGAGAGAGAGAGAGCTCTTTGATGTCTCTTCTTAATCAGGGTATTAATGCCATCATGATCAAACCCCACCCTCATTACCTCATCTAAACCTAATTCACTTCCAAAGGTCCCATCTCCAAATACCATCATATTGTAAGTTAGGGATTCAATACATAAATTATTTTGGGTGTGGGGGCACAATTCAGTCCATAAAAGTAATGAAACTGATAGAGAAAAGAGGCAAAGTGTCAAGCAGACCTGCTAGATGTTACAGTTGAATGAATAGTCTACAATCATATTCCCCTTGAGATTTATCATTTGTGGAGCTCACTGAAGCACTCCTACATTTCCAATTTTCAACTCCCAGCACACCCCTCTCCATTTTATTACCCTTCCAAGTCACTCATCTGGTGGGATCAAGTTATATAACCAGGAAAGGCATTTCTTTGTGTTTAATAGATAATAAATCCAATATACATATCAATGAAGTAATATGTTCCAAGTCACACTGAAAATAACATTTCAAGTCAGATTTGGGACATAGAACCCTTGTCTCCTAGGAATAGGCTTTTCTCTCAAGGACTTGGTTATTTTCCAAGAGACCCATGACTCAGGTTGGTTTTGAAAGAATTCAACAAAGCTTTAAGGGTTGCTAAAATCCTAGGTCACTGTGACCCTTACTCTGTAATTCACTGTTCAATTCCATCTTTTTGACCACTCTAAGTAACTGAAAATCTGAAAGATTTCCATTCTCCACTAACTTTGAGTCTCATTAGGGAAGAAGTGCACTGTGTACTTGTTCCCTTGGCACTTCAGGTTGCAAATTTCATCCTTTCCCAGACCAATTAGAAGCTTGCAAGCACCTTGTTCCCTTGGCAGCTGTCTTCAAGAAGAGTGTGCTCCCTAAGACTGACATGACAATAAATACTACAAAAAAAAATAGACCAATAATTCCATACCATGGTTGAAAATATCAAGGTTATTGCTGAGACTGAAGCACTGACTCGGAAAAGAATCCCAATAATTTCCTGATTATGAAGAAATTATGGCTGTGGGAACTGTCATCTTCCCAAAACTTATGTTCTCCAGGAAACATTTCATGATAAAACCCCACCTAACCCTAACTACTCCCTTACTCTATTTTGCATTCTATGTTTGCACTTGTTTAGTTGTTTTTTTGAAAACACTACTTTGAGATGCAGGGTTGTCTCTGTGCAAGTGTGTGCTCTCCCTAACAAACTTGTGTGTTCCATATAATTGCTTCTGAGAATGGATTTGATTACCTGTGCTTTCTAAATTTCACTTCCTTACATTTCTTTTAATGGACACAATAACCTAATGTTATGGGGAAGCACAAGAGCTAAGGGTTGGCAAAATATGGCTCATACACCAAATATAGAATGCTAAATAGTAAAATGTGACACCATCTTCTATGATTCTCTACAACAATAGGAGGTAAGTGGTTTAATTTTGATACCCAAATATCTCTCTTGACCTCCCTTCAATATGTCCCACCATGTCTCTTACTTAGCTGCCAAAAATATTTTGATAAATCGGATAATTGGATGGAGCAGGGACACTACAATAATGTAGCCCTTGCTCTCTCCCACTCTTCTCAGTGTTTCCTCTTTTTTTGTTCTTTTTTGCTGTTAAAGATGTTTGTGGGGGAGGAAGAGAAGAAGATAAGAAATAGAGTCATTGGATCATTGGACTCCCTCTGCCGATTGGATGAGAGTTAGAGGAGAGTGGATACGTATAGCTGCTTCATTTACTTTATTTTCTCTTCCTTGATCATGAAGAAGAATTTTAATACTACCTCCTTCTTTCATTAGTAAAACAATGAATGAATGGATATTCTGGTGGTCCACCTCGAAGACATTGCCAATGAGGGTGTAAGTAGAGACTGTCTCTGATTTAGTTAAGAAGTTAATAATTTTGCCTAGTGTTTTTCAAAAACTATTATTGAACAGATTACTTAAAGTTATGCTTAATCTTTTTCTATTCCTTCTCCTGTTTCTTCATCTCAAACAGGAGTCTACCTCTACCACCACCTCCAGATGACCTCTCTCAGCTAACACACACTTCTGTAATAAGTCCCCTACCCTCACACACAATATAAGAGAACTGATTAGGCAGAATGTAATTTTATTGTCAGGAACTTTCTTAAAGGTGGAAATTGGTAAACTTTTTGAGTTATACATCAAAACACATATACACAAAACTCACTGTATTAGTTGAAAAGAAATTGTACTATTTCTATGACATACCTTCTAGTCAAATATGTTTCCACCACAAGATGCATAAATGTACCCAAATTTGAAATCATAGAATTATCAAATGTCAGAGTAGTGAGGGAGAGTAGAAATAATTTATTCTAATCCTCTCATTTTACAGAAGACTTTCCAAAGTTCACTCTATTACCATGTTTCCCTGAAAATAAGACCTAACCTGAAAATAAGCCCTGGCATGATTTTTCAGGATGACATCCCCTGAACATAAGCCGTAATGTGTCTTTTGGAGCAAAAATTAATATAAAACCTGGTTTTATTTTGGGAGAAACACAGTAGTTGAGGATAGAAGTGAGACTAAAGCCATGACCATGTTTATGATCCTGTGTGTCAAAACAAACAAACATTCAACCAAAAATTTAAGAGTATATGGATCTGTCCTCCAAATGAAGAAACATCAATCTTTCCAAAGCAAAAATGACTATTCATCATGTCTGAACATCCCTGCTCTTTTCTATGCTGCTTTGCTGCTATTGTTGATTCCCAGGATGCTTCCCTTCCCCTGTTTCTGAACCGCCCCATTAATGAACAATTCCTAAACACATTTGCTGTGACGTTTGCAAAAACATTCACGCAGATGAAAGGTCAGTGTCAGTGCACTCTGTTTCCAAATATTCCCCTTAAAAATATCAGAAATTACAATACTGAATACCAATTCCCTAAAGACTGACAAATTTCCTCTTGGAAAAGTCCAAGTCTCTTAAAAACATGGAAAATCCAATGAAAGTTGTGATGTGATTTACCAAAATGAAGTAGGAATACAAAGGGGGCATGAAGAGCCATCACTTTTCTACTGACCTGGGGAATTGTGCTGAAGGGTCTGCGAGAGGGTGACACAGCTCCTCATTTCTCCGTCTTTACAAAACCATTTTTTCTGGTGACTTGGAAACACAGGCAGGCCCCACACATGCTCTATAATCAATAGAAATAGGGAGTAAAGTCTCTAGAGAGTCTTCAAACAGAAACGGAATCACAAAGGAAAGGAGTAATTGTTTATAGCAATTTTGGCTTATATTTCTGATGTTAGTCCTTCTCTTGTAACTGTTAGTCTGCTCTGAACTCTCAATTTTCCACACATAAAAAAATTACACTTGTCATTCCTCTTATATGCTGTCAAACATCATTAATCAGATGGTACACATAAAGACCTTCACAATCATACCCAGCCTACTACCTTCTAGCCTCACCTACTATATTCTCCCCTGTGCTACAGCCACAGTGGACAACTCTAAGTTACTACATGCTTCTTGTACTTTGAGATCTCACACTTTTTCCTGTATATCTTTACAAATGGTGTTTCAAATTGCAAGAATGTCTCCATCCCCCTTTTCATTCCTCAAGACTCATTAAAAAGTCATTTTCTCTTTAAAGTCTTCCACGATCCCTACTGCCACCCAAAATTAATTGTCCTTTATATAATTTCTATTCTTCTATTAATTCAATCTTTCGCAAATTAGTAAGTACAAACTATTTGTCAGGCACTTTGCTAAGGGCTGGTAATACAGCAAAAGATAGATATACTCACTGTCATAGAATTTATAGTAAAAAAAAAGGGCAGATTAGTAGTTGCAATAAATACTTCTCATAGGATAAGTAGAGGTGGCTATGGGATGTCACTGCAAGGATCTGACATAGTCTTGAGGAGCCAGAGAAGGTCTACCTGAACAACAAGCATTTAAAGAAGACTTGATGGAGAAACATGAGTTAGCCAGATATAGAGGATGTTGCCTTGCAGACAGATAATATAGCATATGAAAAGAAAGAAAGAAAAAAAAGATTAGTCAAGAAGGAACTTGGGGCTTTAAGAAATTGAAAGAAGGGGAGAGTAGCACAACAGAAGATTCAGAAGAAGGTCATGCATGGTAAGCTACATTAATAAATCTGGACCTTACACTAAGAAGAATAGGAAGTCAAAGAAAAGTATTAGCCTGGGGACTGTTTGGAGAAAACAAGAGTAAATGCAGAGAAATGGCAACTTCGAAAAGGGTGATGGAGAGAAGTGAATACATTTGAGAGATAATTAAGATGGAAAATATATAGGAGTTAAAAAATGGGATCTAAGAAAAAATATGGAAGGTGTCAAGAATGACAAAAAGTGATAATGTCATATTTTACTGAGGTATGGAATAACAAAGGGTGGCCAAAATTGGTTTCAGGCAGTAGAGTGGGTAGACAATGAGTTTAGTATTAGAAATTCTGACTTTCAGGAGCTTATAAGATGTAGAAGTGGATATAACAAATAGGTATATATTTCTGGAGTTCTGAAAACACAGCTAAATTAAAGATAAGAAACAGAATCATTGGCATAAAGATGGTAATTGAAATCATGAAAGTGAATAATTTTATTCAAGACAAAGAGTAAAGTAGGCAAAGAAAAACTCTAAGACATCACAATAAACATTTAAAGGTTATATGCAAGAGCCACGAAAGAATGAGTCAGAGAGATAGAAGAAAAACCAAGGGAGTAAGAGTTCTCAAAATCCAAGGAAAGAGGGTACATCAAAAAAGAGGGAGATCGAACACTGCAGCACCCTGCGGAGGAAGGAAGACGCCTCCTCAGAATGAATGGCTGATCCATTAGAAGAATTAAAGAGTGACTAGATCAAAGAGGTTGCCTCTGAGCACCAACTGATGATGGGAGAAGCTGTACCACTCTTATCATAAGCTCCAGGAGACACGACCGGCATCCACAGCTGCAGAGAAACAGGGGATCCCAAGACGGAACAGAGAACACAAAAGCCAGGAGGGCCCAACTTAACAGGCACAAGATTCAACATATTCAGAGGCCAACTCCAGACCAAACCAGAGTACTACCGGGTTTGACCTAAAAGTCACACACAGAGAGGGAATTCTCTACAGGCACAAGAGCCCATAGAGGCCAAACCACATTTAAGCGGTCAACCCTCACTCAGCAGAACACCCTGCGGTGGGCAGAGCCAAGTCTCACAACTAGTCAGCCTAGGAGTTAACCCCACCTATTCACAAGCGAAAAGCAATCAAAGATCTTCTTGAACAGGACAATATACACAACACAAGAGTCACATTTGGAGCACACGCAGAGGAGAAGAACAAAGTAGTGCAAGTCAAATATAAAGGACACATAATACATAAGATAACCAAGCAAGAACTAAGAACTCTAGGGGATCTACCTAATACATCAAACCAAACACAGAGAGTCACCCAGAATGGGGAAACAAAGATACACGTCACAAATAAAAGAACAGAAGAAACCTCCACAACTGGAACCAAATGAGGCAGAGGTAACCAACCTTTCAGAGACAGAGTTCAGAACACTGGTGATAAGAATGTTTAAGGAGCTTAGAGAAGACATAAAGAAGGATGTAGAAATCATAACGAACAACCAGTTAGGACTAAAGAACACAATTACCGAAATTAAGAACTCACTTGAAGGAATTACCAGCAGGTTAGACGAAGCAAAGGATCGAATCAGCGACTTAGAAGACAAGGTAGCAGAGATCACCCAAACAGAATAACAGAAAGAAAGAAGAATAAAAAACAATGAAGATGGTTTAAGAGACCTCTGGGATAACATCAAGCACAACAACATGCATATCATAGGAATACCAGAAGGTGAAGAGAGGAAGCAAGGGATTGAGAACATATTTGAAGTAATAATGTCCGAAAACTTCCCCAACCTGATGAAGGAAACCAACATACAAGCCCAGGAAGTGCAGAGAGTTCCAAACAGGATAAACCCAAACAGGTCCACAACAAGACACATTATAGTTAAAATGGCAAAGCTTAAAGACAAAGAGAGAATCCTAAGAGCAGCAAGAGAAAGACAGAGGGTTACATACAAGGGAACTCCCATAAGACTATTGAATGACTTTTCTACACAAACATTGAAGGCCAGGAGGGAGTGGCAGGAGATACACAAAGTGATGGAAAACAAAGGCCTACAACCTAGATTGCTTTATCCAGCAAGGCTATCATTTAAAGTTGATGGAGAGATAAAGAGCTTTCCAGAAAAAAATAAGCTAAAGGAATTTATTACCACCAAGCCAGCATTGCAAGAAATACTGAAAGGACTTCTGTAAATAGAAGAAAGATGAAAACAATCTAACTACGAATTTAAAAATGGAAATAACTATGTACCTATCAATAATCACTTTAAATGTAAACGGATTAAATGCTCCAATCAAGACACATAGTGTGGCTGACAGGATAAGAAAGCAAGACCCTTGTATATGCTGTATACAAGAGACTCACCTCAGAACAAGACACACACAGGCTGAAAGTGAAGGGTTGGAGTAAGATATTTCATGCAAATGGAAATGAGAAAAAAGCTGGAGTTGCAATACTTATGTCTGACAAAATAGACTTTAAAATGAAGAACATATTAAAAGATAAAGATGGGCACTATATGATAATAAAGGGATAGATCTGACAAGAGGACATAACCTTAGTAAACATCTATGCACCCAACATAAGAGCACCTAAATATATAAAACAGGTACTGACTGACATAAAGACAGAGATCAGCAGTAACACTATCATAGTAGGGGACTTCAACACACCTCTGACAGCAAGGGACAAATCTTCCAGACAGAAAATCAATATGGAAACAACAGCCTTAAATGATACATTGGACCACTTGGATTTAATCGACATTTTCAGAGCATTTCACCCCAAAGCTGCAAAATACACGTTTTTGTCAAGCGCACATGGAACATTTTCTAAGAGAGACCATATGTTAGGCCACAAAACAAGTCTTGATAAATTTAAGAAAATTGAAATCATACCAATTGTCTTCTCTGATCACAATGCTATGAAATTAGAAATGAACTACCGGAAAAAAACTGGAAGACACACCAATTCATGGAGGCTGAATAACTTTTTACTAAATAATGAATGGGTCAAGCAGGAGATCAAGGAAGAAGTCAAAAAATATCTCGAGACAAACGAAAATGAAAACACCATGACCAAAAATCTATAGGATGCCACGAAAGCAGTCCTAAGAGGGAAATTCATAGCATTGTAGGCCTACCTAAAGAAACAAGAAATATCACTAATCAACAGTTTATCTTCACACTTAAGGGATCTGGAAAAAGAACAGCAAAATAAGCCCAAAGGGAGCACAAGGAAGGAGATAATAAAGATCAGAGCAGAAATAAATGAAATAGAAACCAGAAAAACAATACAAAAGATCAATGAATCCAAGAGGTGGTTCTTAGAGAAGATAAACAAAATTGACAAACCTTTAGCCAGACTCATTAAAACAAAAGAGAGGACGCAAATTAGTAAAATCAGAAATGAAAGAGGAGAAGTGACAACAGACACCGCAGAAATACACAAAATTTTAAGAAATTACTATGAGCAACTATATGCCAACAAATTTGACAATCTGGAAGAAATGGACAATTTTCTAGAGGCGTACAACCTTCCAAGGCTAACTCAAGAAGAAACAAAAAACCTGAATAGACAGATTACCACCAGGGAAATTGAATCAGTAATCAACAATCTCCCAACAAACAAAAGGCCTGGACCAGATGGCTTTACAGGTGAATTTTACAAAACGTTCAAAAAAGAATTATCACCTATTCTCCTCAAGCTCTTCCAAAAAATCCAGAAGGAGGGAAGACTCCCAAACACTTTGTACGAAGTCACTATCACACTGATCCCAAAATCAGACAAAGACACCACAAAAAAAGAAAACTACAGGCCGATATCTCTAATGAACATACATGCAAAATCCTCAACAAAATATTAGCGAACAGAATTCAGCAATACATTAAAAAGATCATACACCATGATCAAGTGGGATCCATCCCTGGTATGCAAGGGTGGTTCAACATCCACAAATCAATTAATGAGATACACCACATTAACAAAATGAAAAATAAAAATCACATGATCATATCAATAGATGCAGAAAAATCATTTGATAAAATCCAACAGCCATTTATGATAAAAACCCTTAAGAAAGTGGGAATAGAGTGATCATATCTCAACATAATAAAGGCCATATATGACAAACCCACAGGTAACATCATACTCAATGGGGATAAGCTAAAACCATTCTCCCTAAGATCAGGAACAAGGCAAGGTTACCCACTATCTCCACTTCTATTCAACATAGTGCTGGAAGTTCTAGCCACAGCAATCAGACAAGAAAAAGAAATAAAAGGCATCCACACTGGTAAGGAGGAAGTAAAATTATCATTATATGCAGATGATATGATACTATACAGAGAGAACCCTAAATACTCCACCAAGAAGCCATTAGAGCTGACAGATGAATTTAGTAAAGTAGCAGGATGCAAAATTAATATTCAGAAATCAGTTGCATTTGTATATACCAATAATAAAACATGAGGAGAAATTGAAAAAATAATCCCATTTACAATTGCTCCAAAGACTATAAAATACCTGGGATTAAATTTAACCAAAGAAGTAAAAGAACTGTACTCAGAAAATTATAAGACACTGAAGAAAGGAATGAAAGAAGATATAAATAGATGGAAACACATGTCATGTTCATGGATAGGAAGAATTAATATAGTTAAAATGTCCATACTGCCTAAGGCAATGTACATATTCAACGCAATTTCTATCAAATTACCAACAACGTTTTTCACAGAAATAGAACATATAATCCTAAAATTTATATGAGACCATAAAAGACCCCGAATAGCCTCAGCAATCTTGAGAAATAAGAACAAAGTGGGAGGTATAACAATACCTGACTTCAAATTATACTACAAGGCTACAGTAATCAAAACAGCATGGTACTGGCATAAAAACAGACACAAAGATCAATGGAACAGAATAGAGAGTCCAGAAATAAATCCATGCCTATATGGCCATTTAATCTATGACAATGGAAGCAAGAATGTACGATGGAGTAAAAACATTCTATTAAATAAATGGTGCTGGGAAACCTGGACAGACACATGCAAAATGAAGCTGGATCACCTCCTTACACCATATACAAAAATCAATTCAAAATGGCTTAAAGTCTTAAATGTGAGATCTGAAAGCTGAAAATACCTAGAAGAAAATATAGGAAGAAACTTCACAGATATTACCCGGAGTAAGATTTTTACTGATATGTCCCCGCGTGTGAGGGAAGTAAGAGAAAAAATAAACATGTGGGATTACATCAAACTAAAAAGTTTTTTCACAGCAAAGGAAACCATCAATAAAACAAAAAGGGATCCTATTGAATGGGAAAAGATATTTGCCAATCATATATCTGATAAGGGATTCATATCACAAATCTATAAAAAAAAAACTCACTCAACTCCAAAAAAACAAAAGACCCAATTAAAAAATGGACAGAGGACTTGAAGAGACATTTTTCTATAAAGGACATACAGATGGCAAACTGACATATGAAGAAATGCTCAACCTCACTAATCATCAGAGAAATGCAAATAAGAACCACAATGAGATACCATCTCACCCCATTCAAATGGCTATCATCAATAAATCAACAAACAATAAGTGCTGGCGCAAATGTGGAGAGAAGGGAACGCTTGTGCACTGTTGGTGGGATTGCAGATTGGTGCAGCCACTATGGAAAACAGTATGGAGGTATCTCAAAAATCTGAAAATGGAACTACCCTATGATCCAGTAATTCCACTCCTAGGTATCTATCCGGAGAAATCCAAAACTCCAATTCAAAAATCTTTATGCACTCCTATGTTCATTGCAGCACTATACACAATAGGTAAGACATGGAAACAACCAAAATGCCCATCGGTAGATGACTGAATTAAGAAAATGTGGTACATTTATACAATGGAGTATTATGCAGCCATAAAGAAGAGAGAAATCTTACCATTTGCAACAACATGAATGGACCTAGAGAACATTATGTTAAGCGAAATAAGTCAGACAGAGAAAGATAAGTACCATATGATCTCACTTATTTGCGGAATCTAAAGAAAAGAATAAGTGAATGAACTAATCAGAAACAGTTTTGGAGACAAAGAGGAAAAACTGAGGGTTGCTAGATGGGTGGGGGTGGGGGTAAGGGGGAAGGTGAGGGGATTAGACAGCAGTCAGTAACCACAAGATGGCCAGGGGGTTTTAGAAATTAATCTGGAGATCGAAATCAATAATGTTGTAAAGTTTTTGTAGGGTATCCAATGGACACGTGTCCCATTTGGGAGACCACCTCAGGGAAGATGTAGATGCCTGATCACTGCACTGTACACCTGAAGATGAACAATAATGAATGCCAATTATAATATTATATATATATATGTATATATATGTATGTATACCTTTACAAGAGGCGGAGTACAGCATTGGGAGTGGATACAGTGGAAATGGGATGGCTCTGTGCGATGTCAGAGAGATAGTGGATGGGGAGACGGGGGGTCCACAGTGTGAGGGATATAAATGATAAACGTCTAAGTATTACATTGTCTTGTGAACCTAAAACTAATCAAAAATAAAAAATAAAAAAATAAAATTGCCAAAAAAAAAAAAGAGGGATGGAAATTTGTGTATATACCATATCTTTTTTTTTTAATTTATAGGGGTGACAATTGTTATTACAATTACATAGATTGCAGATGTACAATTGTGTATTATATCATCTATAAATCCCATTGTGGGTTCACCACCCAGAGTCAGTTCTCCTTCCATCACCATATATTTGATCCCCCTTACCCTCATCTCCCACTCCCCACACCCCTTACCTTCTGGTAACCACTAAACTATTGACTGTGTCTATGAGTTTTTGTTTCTCATTTGTTTGTCTTGCTCTTTTGTTGTTTTTGGTTTATATACCACATATCTGTGAAATCATGTTTCTCTGCTTTTTCTGTCTGACTTATTTTGCTTAGCATCATACTCTCAAGATCCATCCATGTTGTCACAAATGTTCCTATATCATCTTTTCTTACGGCCAAATAGTATTCCACTGTGTATATATACCACTTTTTTATCCGTTCATCTACTGAAGGACATTTTGGTTGTTTCCATGTCTTCGCCACCGTAAACAAAGCTGAAATGAACATTGGAGCACACGTGTCTTTACTTATAAATTTTTTCAGATTGTTTTGGTAGATACCCAGGAGAGGGATTGCTGGGTCATATGGTAATTCTATTCATAATTTTTTGAGGAACCTCCACACAGCCTTCCATAATGGCTGCACCAGTCTGCATTCCCACCAACAGTGTATGACGGTTCCTTTTTCTCCACAGCCTCTCCAACACTTGTTACTATTTGTCTTGTTGATGATAGCCATTCTGACTGGGGTGAGGTGATATCTCATTGTGGTTTTTATTTGCATTTCTCTGATGATTAGTGATGTTGAGCATTTTTTCATATGTCTATTTGCCATTTCTATGTCCTCTTTGGAGAAATGTCTCTTCAGGTCCTCTGCCCATTTTTCAATTGGGTTATTTGTTTTTTTGTTGTTTAGTTGTATGAGTTCCTTGTATATTTTGGATATTAGCCCGTGATCGGAGGCACTGTTTGCAAAAACCTTCTCCCACTCAGTTGGTTGCCTCTTTATTTTGTCGATGGTTTCTTTTGCTGTGCAGAAGCTTTTAAGTTTCATATAGTCCCATTCGTTTATTTTAGCTTTTACTTCCATTAGCTTTGGAGTCAAATTCATAAAATGATCTTTGAATCCAAGGTCCACAATTTTAGTACCTATGTTTTCTTCTATGCAGTTTACTGTGTCAGGTCTTATGCTTAAGTCTTTGATCCATTTTGAATTAATTTTGGTACATGGTGACAGATAGCAGTCTAGTTTCATTCTTTCGCGAGTGGCCATCCAATTCTCCCAGCACCATTTATTGAAGAGGCTGTCTTTCCTCCATTGTATGTTTTTAGCTTCTTTGTCAAAAATTATCTGTCCATATTTATGTGGTTTTATTTCTGGGTTCTCAATTCTATTCCATTGAACTACGTGTCTGTTTTTCTGCCAATACCATGCTGTTTGGATTATTGTAGCCCTGTACAAGCTAAAGTCAGGGAGTGTGATACCTCCAGCATTGTTCTTTTTTCTTAAGATAACTTTGGCTATTCGGGGTCTTTTGTGGTTCCAAACAAATCTGATGATTTTTTTGTTCTATTTCTTTAAAAAATGTCATTGGGATTTTGATGCGGATTGCATTAAATCTGTATATTGCTTTGGGTAATATGGCCATTTTAACTATGTTGATTCTTCCAATCCACGAGCACGGAATGTCTTTCCATTTCTTTGTGTCTTCTTCAAGTTCTTTCAAAAATGTCGTATACTTTTCAGTATATAGGTCCTTCACATCCTTGGGTAAGTTTATTCCTAGGTATTTTATTCTTTTTCTGCAATTGCAAAAGGAAATGTTTTTTGTAATTCTTTTTCTGAGATATCATTGTTAGTATATAAGAATGCAATGGACTTTTGTACATTGATTTTGTAGCCGTCAACTTTACTGTATTCGTTGATTGTTTCTAATAGCTTTTTGGTGGAGTGTTTAGGGTTTTCTATATATAGTGTCATGTCATCGGCAAAGAGTGATAATATAACTTCTTCGGTCCCAATTTGGATGCCTTTTATTTCTTTCTCTTGCCTGATTGCTCTGGCAAAGGCTTCCAACACTATCTTGAAAAGCAAAGGTGATTATGTACAGCCCTGTCGTGTTCTTGAACGTGGAGCAAAGGACTTCAGTTTTTCACCATTAATTCTGAGATTAGCTGAGGGCTTGTCATATATGGTCTTTATTATATTAAGATATTTTCCTTCTATATCTATTTTATTAAGAGTTTTAATCATAAATGGATATTGTATCATATCAAATGTTTTTTCTGCATCAATTGATATAATCATATGATTTTGTCATTTATTTTGTTTATGTGATGTATCACATTGATGGATGTTGAACTATCCTTGTGCCCTGGGGATGAACCCACTTGGTCATGATGAATAATATTTTTAATGCCTTGTTGTATTCGGTTTCCTAGAATTTTGTTTAGGGTTTTTGCATCTGTATTGATCAGAGATATTGGTCTGTATTTTTCTTTTGTTGTGTTGTCCTTACTAGGTTTTGGTATCAGGGTAATGTTGGCCTCATAAAATGAGTAGGGAGTATTGTCTCTTCTTCAATTTTTTGGATGAGTTTGAGTAGGATCAGTATTAGATCCTCTTTGAAGGTTTCGTAGAATTCAGTAGTAAAGCCATCTGGTCCCGAACTTTTGCTTTTGGGAAGATTTTGGATGACTGATTCATTTTTGTTACTGGTGATTGGTCTGTTTAGATTTTCCAGTTTTTCATGGTTCAGCCTTGGAAGGCTATATGTTTCTAAGAACTTGTCCATTTCTTCTAGGTTATTGAATTTGATGGCATATAGTCCTTCGTAGTATTCTTGGATGATCCTTTGTATTTCTGTGGTGTCCATGATAACTCCCCCTTTTTCATTTCTGATTTTCTTAATTGGTGTCTTCTCTCTTTTTATCTTGGTTAGTCTAGCCAAGGGTTTGTCAATTTTGTTAATCTTTTCAAAGGACCAGCTCTTTGTCACATTAATTTTTTCTAGTGTGTTTTTGTTCTCTATTTCGTTTAGTTCTGCTGTGATTTTTGTTATTTCCTTTCTTCTGCTGACATTTGGTTTCACTTGTTCTTCTTTTTCTAGTTCTTTAAGGTGTAACATGAGGTTATTTACTTGTGATTTTTCTTGTTTCTTGAGATAGGCCTGTAATGATATAAATTTCCCTTTTAAAATTTCTTTCGCTGCATCCTCAAAATTTTCGTAGGATATATTTTTATTGTCATTTGTTTCTATGTATCTTTTGATCTCTCCTCTAATTTCTGCTTTGACCCAGTCATTCTTTAAAAGTATATTGTTTAATCTCCATGTATTTGTATTTTTTCCTGCTTTCTTTTTGCAGTTGATATCCAATTTCAAGGCCTTATGATCAGAGAATATGCTTGGTATGATTTCAATCTTCTTAAATTTGCTGAGGCTGATTTTATGTCCCAATATATGGTCTATCCTTGAGAATGTTCCTTGTACACTAGAAAAGAATGTATAGTCTTATGTTTGAGGATGAAGTGTTCTATATATGTCAATTATTTCCATTCCATCTAATGTGTCATTTAGGGCTGTTATTTCATTATTTATTTCTGTTAGGATGATCTATCCAAAGTTGTCAGTGATGTATTTAGGTCCCCTAGTATAATTGTGTTTTGGTCAATTTCTCCCTTTAGTTCTGTTAATAGTTGCTGGGTATATATCGGTGCTCCCTGATTGGGTGAATAAATATTGAAGACGGTTATGTCTTCTTGTTGTATACTCCCCTTTAGCATTTTGAAATGTCCATCTTTGTCTCTTGTTATCTTTTGCACCCTGAAGTCTGTTTCACCTGATATCATTATGGCTACACCTGATTTTCTCTGGGTACCATTTGCTTGGAGTGTCATGTTCCACCCTTTCACTTTGAGTCTATGCTTGTCCTTGTAGCTGAGATGTGTCTCTTAGAGACAGCAAAGGTTTGGGTTTAGTTTTTTGATCCAATCTGCTACTCTGTGCCTTTTTATTGGTGAGTTCAGTCCATTTACCAATAACCAATAACCATTTAGGGTTATTATTGATATGTGCAGATTTCTTGTCATTCTATCATTAGTTTTCTGGTAAGGCTGTGTCTCCATTGTTTCTTTGCCTTTTTGTTGTTGTCTATTATTTCTGTGTGGTGGTATTCTATGATGTTTTCCTCTGTTTCTTCTTTTATTACAGTATATATTTCAGTTCTGGATTTTTTTTGAGTGGTGACCCTTAAGTTTATGTAAAAGAAAGTTTGATATTTAGAGTATTTCATTTTCTTCAGTACCCTTACTTTCTCCTTACCATATTCCAGTTCAGGTTTTACTGTCCCTCTTTTTATGTTTTGGTTGCCACAAATTGTCCCTGTTGATGGTGGTCGAATAGCCTCCTTTAGTATTTCTTGTAGTGCAGGTCATGTATTAGAAAATTCCCTCACCTTCTGTATGTCTGGAAATGTCGTTATTCCTCCTTCATATCTAAAGGATATCTTTGCTGGATATATCATTCTTGGATCATAATTTCTCTCTTTCAATAATTTGCATATTTGGTTCCACTCCCTCCTGGCTTGTAGAGTTTCTGCTGAAAAATCTGATGATAATCTAATGGGCTTTCCTTTGTTGGTTAATGTCTTCTTTTCCCTGGCTCCCTTGAGGATTCTTTCTTTGTGGTTGATTTTAGACAGCTTCAGTACAATGTGCCTTGGAGAAAACCTGTTGGGATTGAGGTAATTAGGTGCTCTATTTGCTTCTTGGATTAGAGGATCCAGTCCTGTCCACAAGTTTGGGAAGTTGTCATCGACCATTTGTTTGAATATATTCTCTGTTCCCTTTTCTCTTTCTTCTCCATCTGGTATGCCCATTATTCTTATATTGCTCTTTCTGATGAAGTCAGAAAGTTCTTGTAGAGTTCTTTCATTTCTTTTATGTCTCAAGTCTCTTTCTTCTTCCGTCTGTGTAATTTCCAGGTTTCTGTCTTCGATGTCACTGATTCTTTCCTCCATCTGTTCTACTCTACTACCTAAGCTGGTTATTTCATACTTGATTTCTTCTATTGAGATCTTAATCTCCAGAAATTCTATTTGGTTCTTTTTTAAAATTTCAATCTCTTTCGTAAAATGATCATGTTGTTCTTTTATTGTGTTTCTAAGTTCATTAAACTGCTTTTCTGTGTTTTCTTGCATCTCGTTGAGTTTTTTCAGAACTGCGATCTTGAATTCTCTGTCATTTAAGTCACATATTTCCATATCTTTAAGTGCCTTTTCTGGAGACTTTTTACTTTCTTCTGAGCTGTCTTGTTGCCTTGGTTATTCATGGCAATTACTGATATTATTATTTTACAGGAGTGGCTTCTGCAACAGGTTGATAGGACGAGGTCTTTCTTTTGTTTTCCAGTACGTGTTTGTAGAATGTTTTATTTTTTCACCGACTGCAGCCTTTTTTTTCTCTCTCACACGGTAGTGCTATGTTTTCTGTGCACTATTCCAGCTTCTCATACAATGGGGAGATTCCCTGGGAACAGGCTTCTCCTCTGTTAATAGTTCTCCTGGGTCACAGGGCACAGTGTCCGTGGGGGTATGTGGAGAGCTTTTGAAATTCCAATGCTCTTCCTGCACCAGACTCAGAGCCCGTATGTTTCAGCAGTTCTGTTTACTCCTGCAGGGATCCGCCCAAATAGGTGGGGCCAGGGGAGGGGTGAATTGTGAGAGGTGGCCCAGAGCAATGGCGGCGACCACCACCATTGCTGGTCCTGCTTCCACAGCTCCCTTCCCTTTGCTGGAACCAGTTGGGCTGCAAATCTCTGTCTGCCGTCCACAGCTCTCAGAACAGCAAATATTCGGTTCCTTTGATCTGACACTGCCACTGTTCCGCTTCCAGCACTGGGCATGTGGGGGCGGGGCGAGCTCTGGGAGGGTAGGGAGGGGGCGGTTAGTCTGAGTGCCCAAGGCTTCCATTCTCTGCTTGGCAGTGAGGGCCCAAAACACGGTTTTCAGCCTTCTTCCCTCAGTCTTTTCTCCGAGATCTCCACCACAAGCCTTGGGTTCAGCCGTGTTATATGCTTCCTCCGCAGCCCTGCAAGCCACAAGTGGAGCCCCAGTAGTCTGAGTCCTTCCCTCTCCCGCAGCTGTGGTAGTTCCGGGATGCAGGGAGCTCAGAGCATTGAGTCAGGTCTGCGTCCTGTGCCCTAGAGGCTCCGTCTCCGTACTTCTCCCTTGCCTCCTTCCCCCCCACAAGATTCGCCCACCTTTAGGTGAACTCAGCAGTGGGCCTCCTCGTCCTGCCTGTCCACTGCGCAGGGAGTCCTCTGTGGAGCCATTGTTGCTGGACTTATTGGAAATTCCAGGGGAGCTTTACAGAGGCTCACTTCATGCCACCATTTTGATGACGTCTCCTCCATATCTTCTTATTCCAATCATCTACTGAAGGACATTTTGGTTGTTTCCATGTCTTGGCCACTGTAAACAAAGCTGCAATGAACATCAGAGCACATATATCCTTATGTATAAATGCTTTCATTTTTACGGTATGTACCCAGGAGAGGGATTGCTGGGTCATATGGTAATTCTATTCTTAATTTTTTGAGGAATCTCCACACTGCCTTCCATAACTGCTGCACCAGTCTGCATTCCCACCAACAGTGTATGAGGGTTCCTTTTTCTCCACAGCCTCTCCAACACTTGTTACTATTTGTCTTGTTGATGATAGCCATTCTGACTGGGGTGAGGTGATATCTCATTGTGGTTTTTATTTGCATTTCTCTGATGATTAGTGATGTTGAGCATTTTTTCATATGTGTATTTGCCATTTGCATGTCCTCTTTGAGAAATGTCTCTTCAGGTCCTCTGCCCATTTTACAATTGGGCTGTTTTTCTGTGGTTGAGTTTCATGAGTTCCTTGTATATTTTGGATATTAGCCCCTTATCGGAGGCACTGTGTGCAAAAATCTTCTCCCATTCAGTTGGTTGCCTCTTTATTTTATCGATGGTTTCTTTCACTGTGCAGAAGCTTTTGAGTTTCATATAGTCCCATTCGTTTATTTTAGCTTTTACTTCCCTTGCCTTTGGAGTCAAATTCATAAAATGCTCCTTGAACCCAAGGCCCATAAGTTTAGTACCTATGTTTTCTTCTATGCAGTTTATTGTTTCAGGTCTTATGCTTAAGTCTTTGATCCATTTTAAATTAATTTTGGTACATGGTGACAGATAGCAGTCCAGTTTCCTTCTTTTGCACATGGCTATCCAATTCTCTGTGGAGGGTTTTTTTGCAGAGAAGTGACATAATCTAATTTATCAGTTTTTAAAAATCCCTCTGGCCACTGTTTGGCGATTGAGCTGAGTAGAGTAGGGTTAAAGCATGGAGACCAGTTCGGAGCCTATTACAATAATTCAGCCAAGAAATGACTGTGGCTTGGACTAGGAAGGTAGCAGTGGAGGCGGTAAGAAGTGAAGAGATTCAGAATATTATTGTCTGTTATGCAGGGAGTCCTTTGTGGAGTCATAGTTGTTCGGTTAGTTTTAAATTCCAGGGGAGCTTTACAGAGCCTCACCTCATGCTGCCATTTTGATGACGTCTCTCTGCAATGGAGCTTTTTACACTGATTTTGTACCCTGTTACATTACCCTATTCCCTTATTGTTTCTAATAGCATTGTGTGTGTGTGTGTGTGTGTGTGTGTGTGTGTGTGTGTTTGTGTGGAATCTTTTGGGTTTTGTTTATGAAGAACCATATCATCTACAGACATTTTACTTTTCCTTGTTTCCTTTTTTTTTAATATAAGTATATAAGTATAGTTGTTGTACAATATTTTATTGATTATATCAGTTTCAGGTGTACAATATAGTGATTTGACATTTTTATACATTACTATGTGATCACCCCACTAATCCTTTGTCATCATGCCATCTTTGCACAATATCATTGACTATTTCCCTCCTCTTTTTCACTCATCCTCCTATCCCCTCACCTCTGGTAAAAATCCTTTTGGATTCTATGTGTCTGTTTATGTGTTGTTTTGTTTTTAGATTCTACATGAAAGTGAAATCATACAGTATTTGTCTTTCTCTGCCTGACTTATTTCATTTAGCATAATGCCCTCTAGGCATCCATATTGTTGCAAATGACAAGATTTCGGCATGCTTGATCAAAATGGCCGCGTGAGGTGAGCCTCTGTAAATCTCCCCTGGAATTTACAACTAATCAAACAACAATAACTCCACAAAGGACTCCCTACAGGGCAGACAGGCAAGACAAAGAGGACCACTACTGAATTCACCAAAAGGTGGGCGAATCCCGCGAGCGGGGGAGGAGGGAAGGGAAAGTTCGGAGACGGAGCCGCGTGGGCGAAGGATGCAGACGTGGCTCAGTGCTCCGAGCTTGCTGCATCCTGGAACTACGGCAGCTGTGGGAGAGGGAAGAACTCGGACTGCGAGGGCTCCATTTATGGCCCACAGGGCTGAGGGGGCAGCATATAACACGGCTGAGACAACGCTCACGGCAGAGACCTCGGAGAAAAGACTGAGGGAAGAAGGCTGAAAACGGTGGTTTAAGCCCTCACTGTTGATCAAAGAACGGAAGCCTTAGGCACTGAGACTAGCCGCCCCCTCCCTACCCTGCCAGAGCTTGCCCTGCCCCCACCTATCCGGTGCTAGAAGCCCAAGAGTAGCAGTGTCAGATCAAAAAAACAGAATATTTGCTGTTCTGAGCACTGTGGATGCAGACACAGTTTCACAGCCCAACTAGTTCCGGCAGAGGGGAGGGAGGTGTGGAAGCAGGACCGGCTGTGGTGGTGGTCACTGCCATTGCTCTCGGCAACCTCTCACAACTCACCTTGCCCTTGGCCCCACCTATCTGGGTGGATCCCTGCAGGAGTAAACAGAACTGCTGAAACATATGGGCTCTGAATCTGGTGCAGGAAGAGCTTTGGAACTTCAAAAACTCTCCAAATACCCACATGGACACTGAGCCCTGTGACCCAGGCAAACTATTAACAGAGTAGAAGCCCATCTCCCAGGGAATTCCCCCATTGCGTGAGAAGCTGGAACAGTGCAGAGAAAACATGGCACTACCGTGTGAGAAAGAAAAAAAGGCTGCAGTCAAAGAGAAAATAAAACATTCTACCAAGTACTGGAGAACAAAAAAAAAGACCTCTTTCTATCAACCTGTTGCAGAAGCCACTCCTGTAGATGTTTAGGAAGAGAAATGATAAATGAGTAATTGCCATGAATAACCAAGGCAACAAGACAACTCAGAAAGTGAAAAGTCTCCAGAAAAGGAACTTAAAGACGTGGAAATATATGACTTAAATGACAGAGAATTCAAGATTGTAGTTCTGAAAAAACTCAACGAGATGCAAGAAAACACAGATGGGCAGTTTAATGAACTCAGAAACACAATCAAAAAGCAACATGAGCATTCTACGAAAGAGATTGAAATTTTAAAAAAGAACCAAATAGAATTTCTGGAGATTAAGAGCTCAATAGAAGACATCAAGAATGAAATAGCCAGCTTAGGTAGTAGAGTTGACCAAATGGAGGAAGATTCGAAGACACCGAAGACAGAAACCTGGAAATTACACAGATGTAAGAAGAAAGAAACTTGAGCCTTAAAAGAAATGAAAGAACTCTACAAGAACTTTCTCACTCCATCAGAAAGAGCAATATAAGAATAATGGGCATATGAGAAGCAGAAGAAAGAGAGAAGGGATCAGAGAATATATTCAAACAAATTGTTGGTAAGAACTTTCCAAACTTGTAGACAGACCTGGATCCTCGAATCCAAGAAGCAAATAGAACACCTAATTACCTCAATCCCAACAGACCTTCTCCAAGGCACATTGTATTGAAGTTGCCTAAAATTAACGACAAAGAAGGAATCCTCAAGGCAGCCAGGGAAAAGAAGACGGTAACCTACAAAGGAAAGACCATTAGATTATCATCAGATTTTTCAGCAGGAACTCTACAAGCAAGGAGGGAGTGGAACCAAATATTCAAACTATTGAAAGAGAGAAACTATGAGCCAAGAATAATATATCCAGCAAAGATATCCTTTAGATATGAAGGAGGAATAAAGACCTTTCCAGACATACAGAAGCTGAGGGAATTTCCTAATACACGACCTGCACTACAAGAAATACTAAAGGAGACTATTCAACCATCATCAACAAGGACAATTTGTGGCAACAAAAACATAAAAAAGGGGAGAGTAAAGGCCTGAACCAGAATATGGGAATGGAGAAAGTAAGCGTGCTGAAGAAAATGGAATACTCTAAATATCAAACTTTCTTTTACATAAACTTAAAGGTAAACACACAAGAAAAAATCCAGAGCTGAAATATATACTGTAATGAAAGAAGAAACAGAGGGAAACATCATAGAATACCATCACACAGAAATAATTGACAACAACACAAAGGCAAAGAAACAATGGAGACATAGTCTTACCGGGAAACTAAAGGTAGAATGACAGGAAATCCTCACATATCAATAATCACCCTAAATGTAAATGGACTGAACTCAGCAATAAAAAGGTACAGAGTAGCAGACTGGATCAAAAAACTAAACCCAACCATATGCTGTCTCCAAGAGACACATCTCAGCTACAAGGAGAAGCATAGACTCAAAGTGAAACGGTGGAAATTGACACTCCGAGCAAATGGTACACAGAGAAAATCAGGAGTAGGCATAATGATATCAGATGAAACAGACTTCAGGGTGAAAAAGATAACAATGGACAAAGATGGACATTTCATAATGGTGAAGGGGACTATACAACAAAGACATAAAAGTCATCAATATTTATTCACCCAATCAGGGAGCGCCAAAATATACCAAGCAACTACTAACAGAACTAAAGGGAGAAATTGACCAAAACACAATAATACTAGGGCATGTAAATACATCATTGACAGCTATGGATAGATCATCCAAACAGAAAATAAATAACGAAATAGCAGCCCTAAATGACACATTAGATGAAATGGACATAATTGACATATATAGAGCACTTCATCCTAAAACATCAGACTATACATTCTTTTCTAGTGTACATGGAACATTCTCAAGGATAGACCATATATTGGGACATAAAATCAGCCTCAGCAAATTTAAGAAGATTGAAATCATACCAAGCATATTCTCTGATCACAAGGCTTTGAAATTGGATATCAACTGCAAAAAGAAAACAGGATAAAACAAAAATACAAGGAAATTCAAAAACATACTTTTAAAGATCGACTGGGACAAAGAAGAAATAAGAAGATCAAAAGATAAATACAAAAAAAATGACAATGAAAATACATCCGGCAAAAATTTTTTGTGATGTAGCGAAAGCAGTTTTAAGAGGGAAATTTATATCATAGCAAGCCTATCTCAAGAAATAAGAAAAATCCCAAATAAATAACCTCATGTTACACCTTAAAGAACAAGAAAAAGAAGAACAAGTGAAACCCAAGGTCAGTAGAAGAAAGGAAATAACAAATATCAGAGCAGAACTAAATGAAATAAAGAACAAAAAGACAATGGAAAATCAAATGCAGCATTGCATTAAAATATTATTCATCACGACTAAGTGGGGTTCATCCCCGGTGCACAAGGATGGTTCAACATCTGCAAATCCATCAATGTGATACATTACATAAACAAAATAAAGGACAAAAATCATATGATTATATCAATTGATGCAGAAAAACATTTGACAAGATGGAACATCCATTTATGATTAAAACATTTAATAAAATAGGTATAGAAGGAAAATACCTTAACATAATAAAGGCCATATATGACAAACCCTCAGTTAATCTCAAAATTAATGGTGAAAAACTGAAGTCCTTTGCTCTATGTTCAGGAACATGACAGGGCTGTCCCCTATCACCTCTGCTTTTCAACATAGTGTTGGAAGTCCTTCCCAGAGCAATCAGGCAAGACAAAGAAATAAAAGGCATCCAAATTGGGAATGAGGTAGTGAAATTATCACTCTTTGCAGATGACATGATGCTATATACAGAAAACCCTAAAGAGTCTACCAAAAAGCTCTTAGAAACAATCAATGAATACCGTAAATTTGCTGACTACACAATCAAGGTAGAAAAGTGCATTGCATTCCTATATACTAACAATGAAATCTCAGAAAAAGAAATACAAAAAACAATTCCTTTTGCAATTGCAGCAAAAAGAATAAAATACCTAGGAATAAACTTAACCAAGGATGTGAAAGACCTATATGCTGAAAACTACTAAACATTTTAAAAAGATATTGAAGAAGACACAAAGAAATGGAAAGGCATTCTGTGCTCATGGATTGGAAGAATCAACATAGTTAAAATGGCCATATTACCCAAAGCAATATACAGATTTAATGCAATCCCCATCAAAATCCCAATGACATTTTTTAAAGAAATGGAACAAAAATTCATCAGATTTGTTTGGAACCACAAAAGACCCTGAAAAGCCAAAGCAATCTTAAGATAAAAGAACAATACTGGAGGCGTCACACTTCCTGACTTTAGCTTGTACTACAGGTCTACAATAATCAAAACAGCATGGTATTGGCAGAAAAACAGACACATAGAACAATGGAATAGAATTGAGAACCCAGAAATAATACCACATAAATATGGACAGATAATTTTTGACAAAGAAGTAAAAAACATACAATCGAGAAAAGACAGCGTCTTGAATAAATGGTGCTGGGAGAATTGGATAGCCACATGCAGAAGAATGAAACTGGACTGCTGTCTGTCACTATGTACCAAAATTAATTCAAAATGGATCAAAGACTTAAGCATAAGACCTGACACAATAAACTGCATAGAAGAAAACAGAAGTACTAAACTTATGGACCTTGGGTTCAAAGAGTGTTTTATGAATTCGACTCCAAAGGCAAGGGAAGTAAAAGCTAAAATAAACGAATGGGACTATATGAAACTTAAAAGCTTCTGCACAGCAAAATAAACCATCAACAAAATAAAGAGTCAACCAACTGAATGGAAGAAGATTTTTGCACACAGTGCCTCCGTTAAGGGCTAATATCCAAAATATACAGTAACTCATGAAACTCAACCACAAAAAAAACAACCCAATTGTAAAATGTGCAGAGGACCTGAAGAGACATTTCTCCAAAGAGGACATACAAATGGCAAATAGACATATGAAAAAATGCTCATCATCACTAATCATCAGAGAAATGCAAATAAAAACCACAATGAGATATCACCTCACCCCAGTCAGAATGGCTATCATCAACAAGACAAATAATAACAAGTGTTGGAGGGGCTGTGGAGAAAAAGGAACCCTCATACACTCTTGGTGGGAATGCAGACTAGTGCCTCCCTTACGGAAGACAGTGTGGAGGTTCCTCCAAGAATTACGAATAGAATTACCATATGACCCAGCAATCCCTCTCCTGGGTATCTACCCAAAAAATCTGAAAACATCTACACATCAAGACAGGTGTGGTCCAATGTTTATTGCAGCTTTGTTTACGGTAGCCTAGACATGGAAACAACCAAAATGTCCTTCGATAGATGAACGGATAAAGAAGTTGTGGTATATATACACAATGGAATACTGTTCGGCGGTAAGAAAAGATGATATAGGAACATTTGTGGCAACAAGGATGGATCTTGCGAGTATAATGCTAAGCGAAATATGTCAGACAGAAAAAGCAGAGAACCATATGATTTCACTGATATGCGGTATATAAACCAAAAACAACAAAAGAACAAGACAAACAAATGAGAAACAAAAACTCATAGACACAGACAATAGTTTAGTGGTTACCAGAGGGTAAGGGAGGCGAGGTGTGAGAGATTAGGTTAAGGGGGATCAAATATATGGTGATGGAAGGAGCACTGACTCTGGGTGGTGAACACACAATGGCATATATAGATGATGTAATGCAGAATTGTACACCTAAAATCTATGTAATTTCACTAACAATTGTCACCCCAATATATTAATAAGAAAAAAACTCCATTGCATTGCTATATACTAACAATGAAATTTGAGGAAAAAATGAAAAAAACATTCTTTTTACTATTGGAACAAAAAGATTGAGATACCTAGGAATAAACTTAACAAAGGATGTGAAGTACCAATACACTGAAATCTATAAGACATTAAAATAAATTGAAGAACTCAAACAGAAATGCCAACATATTCTGTGCTCATGGATTGGAACAATAAACACAGTTAATATGTCCATATTACCTCAAGCAGTATATGAGTACAGATTTAATGCAATCCCCATCAAAATCCCAATGGCATTTTTAAATAAACAGAACAAAACAATCATCAGATTTTTACGGAATCACAAAAGACCCCAAGTAGCCAATACAATCCTAAGAAAAATGAACAAGTCTGGGGGTATCACACTCCCTGACTTCAATTCATGCTACAAAGTGACAATAATGAAAACAGCATCGTATTGGCAGAAAAACAGACACATAGACCAATGGAATAGAAATGAGAACCCAGAAATACAGCTACATATATATGGGCAGATGATTTTTGACAAAGAACCAAAAACACAATGGAGAAAATACAGCCTCTTCAATAAATGGTGCTGGGAGAATTGGAAAGCCATGTGCAAAAATATGAAACTAGACTGCCATCTCTCACCACATACCAAAATAAACTCAAACTGGATCAAAGACCTGAAAAGTAAATTTCATGGAAGAAAACATAGGTACTAAACTTATGGACCTTGGGTTCAAACAGGATTTTATGAATTTGACCTCAAATACAAGGGAAGTAAAGCAAAAATATATGAATGGAACTATATCAAACTAAAATGCTTCTGCACAGCAAAAGAAACCATCTACAAAACAAAAAGGCAAGCAAACAAATGTGAGAAGATATTTGCAAAAAACACCTCAAATAAGTGGCTATTATCCAAAATATATAAAGAACTCATACAACTCAACAATAACAATAACAACAACAATAACAAACAAACAAACAATCCGATTAAAAAGAGGGCCTGAACAGACACTTCTCCCAAGAAGACATATAAACCACCAACAAATATATGAAAAAATGCTCGACTTCACTAGCTATTAGGGAAATGAAAATCAACACCACAATGAGATATCACCTCTCACCTGTTAGAATGGCTATCATCAACAAGACAAATAATGACAAGTGTTTGAGAGGCTGTGGAGAAAAAGGAACCCTCATATACTGCTGGTGGGAATGAAAATTGCTACAGCCACTATGAAAAACAGCATGGAAATTCCTGAAAGAAAAAATAAGAATAGAATTACCATATCCAGCAATCCCTCTTCTGGGTATCTACCCAAAAATTCTGAAAACATTTATCCATAAAGATATATGTACCTCTATGTTCATTGCAGCATTATTCACAGTGGCCAAGACATGGAAACAACCAAAGTTGCCTTCAATAGATGGTTGGATAAAAAATATGTGGCACATATATACAATGGAATATTATTTGGCCATAAGAAAATGTGAAATACTGTCATTTGTGTAAAACAGGGATGGATCTTGAGATTATCATGCTAAGCAAAATAAGTCATACAGAAAAAGTCAAGAACAATATAATTTCACTCAAATATGGTATATACAACTGAAAGCAGCAAAGGAACAAGGCAAACAAACAAACTAAATTTCAGACATAGACAACAGTTCAGTGGTTACCAGAGGGTAAGGGGAGAGGGGAAGTGGTAGAAGAGGGGAAAAGGGTTAAACATATGGTGATGGAAGGAGAACTGACTCTTGGTGGTGAACACACAATGCAATATATAGATGATATATTATAGAAATGTACATTTGAAACCTATAGAATTGGTTAGAATTTTACTAACCAATGTAACCCCAATAAATTTAATGTAAAATGAATACAATTCTGATGTTTAGATGCTCTTCATGATGGGAACCTGATGGGTTCAGGAAGTCCTTGGAAAATAGGAGTAGGACGAAGGCAATATTGTTACTGAGAGAAAGGGAAGAAGCACTGTTTTCAGATTGCCTGGGTAAAAAACTCTGACCCTGACATTTACTACCTGTATGAACTTGGGCAATTTTCTGCCTTAAATTCCTCATGTACAACAGGAACTAATAGGACGGAACTAATAGGGTTGTTCTGATGATTAAATCAATTGATTTGTACAAAATGCTGAGAACTTTGCCTGGGACATAGTAAGTCCTCAATAAACATTACCTATTTTTATTATTGTTATTATAGTCATTATTATTATTATCAAATTCTCAATGGACTCAAATATACTCGATGCTCATCTTAGTGGATACCTTCTCTCTCTCTTTTCTTTTTTCCCACTAGTAATATGCATAGTAACTATTTCTGGTTAAGTGTGGGCAGAAGGTCAGACACTTTTTCAGTACATCATGATCGAGTGGGTAAAGCACATGATTAGGCGTCAGGAAGTCTGGATTCTAGTCAGGGTTCTGCCATTAATGAGCGATGAATATCTGGGCGAATCACTTAACCTCTCTGGACTGCGTCTGTCAAAATGGGGAAAATATATTCCTTAACTTACCTCAGAATGCCTGAAAGATCAAATGAGATCATAGATATTAGATTTTAAAAAGTTAAAAGCACATTACAAATGATACATGATGATATTTTCATTATCCTCACAGTTAGCTTCTACATCATTTCATTTACCTTTGACAGCCACTCACTCACTGAATCTTATTTATTCTTTCCCCGAAATGTTTTCCAAATCCATCCCCTCTTTTCTATCCTAAGTGTATCCGTGCTAGTGCACAGCCTCATCAACCCCTAATAGGATAAGTGTAACAAGCTCCTATCTATTTTTCTCTAATCCAGTCTTATCTCTCTCTAAACTAACCATCCAATCAATGTCTCTAGAGTATCTTTTCTAAAGGGAAAATATCATCATATTAATCCCCCATCTACAATCCCACTCCAAGATTGGAAACTTTTAGTGGCTCCCTATTGCCTGTAGGGTATGCAACATTAATTGAGGCTCCTGCTAACCTTTTTAAATCCTCATTGTCTACCTCATCTCCACAAACCCCATGCTCCAGGAAAACAATACAGTATGCATTGTTCTGTCATTTTATATAAAGGACTTGAGCATCTGAAGATTTTGGTATCAGCAGAGTGTTGGAATCAAGTACCTGCAGATACCCAGGGACAACTAGGTAGTTAAGCTTTTGGAGAGCCAAAAGTTATTAGTTCATTTTTGAATGTGTGGGGGTCAGTGTCCCTAAACCCCACATTGTTTAAAGATCCACTGAACGTTCTTTCTCTGAACCTTTTATGAATCTATGCCACTGTATATGCTGTTGTCTCTGCCTGCAATGACCTTTCTATCTTCTACGCCTGACAAAATCTTAGTCATCCTTCAAGAGCCAGATCTAATGTCATTTTCTAAGTGAAGCCCTCCCCAGAGCTCTTCTCATTCTGTTTAACCCAGGATGGGTGACTTAATTCCATTTCTTTTGCTTAATAACATTTTGTCCAACCTTAAATTTAACGTATTTCATGTTATTGTATAATTAGTTGTTTTGTAGTGTTTATTCCCAATTAAACCATAAGCTTACTGATAGCAGGAAATTTGTTTTATTCATCTCTGTCTCCCTAGCATAGTTTCTGGTACAGAGTGCATGCACGATAAGAATTGATTAAATGAATAAGTGCCAAACCAATACTTCTTAGATGATTTGTAGTAAAGGGTAGCTGTTTTGTTTTTTCTTTAATTTCCACAGTGTTATAGACTGACATTTTATAAGATACAATAAAAATGTTATGGCAATATTAAATCATTTTAAAAGTTACTAAATGTTTATTCTTAATTCTGTCCTTATCTCACTGCAAATATTTTGAATAGTACTCAGCTAGAGTATTTGCAAAAATGCCTCATTCCTACCCCCTAAAATATTGGTATCTATGTTGGAAATTTTAACAAGGATACGCATAAAAATAATAAACAAGTACAACATATATTCAGACCACAACTGGGCAAGTAATCAATAAAATAGAACTACTGTAATTTGATACATGCACAGATGAAGTAAATCAGTGGGGCAATGAAAGAGAGGATGCAGGATTATATTTAGACAACAATAGTACCTCAAAACTAATTTGGAAAGTTTTAGAACAAAGTGGGATTTCCAGAAACTACTCAAATCAAAGATGGCTAGGATGGGTTTCGGAAAGTCACTGAAAATTGAAGAGGAGGAGGAGACCTCTAGTAAACACTGTTTACAGAATTTCATCATTTACCCGAATGCTTGATTGAAAGTTTTCATAAAGTCCCAATAGATTCTGGCCACTCCTTTCCATTCAGGCATTACCTTCTTGAGTCACTGTATCAGTAACCCTCCCAAGAAACAGAGGACGCTGAGTAATCACTCTGAAGAAGGCCCTACTCCCTGGTAACTTAAGAGAAGAAATGGAGCTGATAGTGTTAGTCAAAGTTTTATCGTATTGTCATTAATGAAGGATTAGATTTAGTGGACAAAAGGTACTTGTACTTTAATGACTTTGAAATAACACTCCCAGATGAATATACAGCTTCAACTCAGTAGCAGGATTCAATTGTCCTTTTAGAGACCTGGTCCCTGAAGTCTCTTCAGTAAAATTGCTTCTTTGGAACCAGAATGAATAAACTCGGAAGGTAGCTGCAAAGAATGTTTAAGATCTTCTCTTGTTTGTATTTTGGACCATTTGGAGCCCTGGTTTCTAAAATGCTTAGCAGAATCAAGATACAACCCATTATAAGAAAAAGTGAAGAAAGTATACCTTGGCAAGAAGAAAAGAAGGCATATTTGTCTCTTGGAAGAAAACATATATACAGGGTGCCAAAAAAATGTATATATATTTTAAGACAGGAAATTAAAATTACACTGTTGGTAACCACTTTGAGCACCTCTTGTAATTGCAGAAGCCAAATGTGACTTGCATTCATCTTTTGTTATCGGTATATATTGAGTATTACAATTTTAATAGTTTTTTTTTTCCTTTCTTAAAATGTGTATATGCATTTTTTTTGGCACCCTCTGTATATGTAGAATGGTCAGTTTTGACAAGGATCTTCCAGGATGCACCTGTAACTCACTCTGCTTGAAAGACTACAATACTTCAGTGAGCTGATGATCCTGCAACACATAAGGTGCTATAACAACACAACTTTTCAAGACTTTAGTGTTTTTTGATTGGGGTTTTTGTCTTTCTGCTATTCAGGTGAGTAAAATATATTTGATTCCAAAAATATTGAGATCCTGCAATGTTTCAGAAACTGAGGCAAGTACTAGTGTTATAGAAATAAATAAAATGCAAATTCTGCTTTCAGAGGGCTTACAGTATAATCTGACCATATTACTTTTTTTCTGTCCTCATTTATTGAATTATTTTCCACTGTCCAGACAAGAAAGAAAAGCAATTTAGTCATATTGCCATAGGTGCTACTTCTCAAGTGATGTGCTATTTAAAAATAATACTATGCATAACGGACTAAAGATCCATTCAACTTGTTATCTGTATCTGTAGCCTGTTTCCGTTTATTGCTGAGTCATATACCATGTTATGGATGTATTACAGATTGTTTAATTATTTATGTATTGTAAGACATTTTGGTTATGTCCAGTTTTGGGTTACTAAAAATAAAGATGCAAAACAATCATGTACATTTTTTTCATGATTGTACAGTTCTGTATTGTGATTGAGATTGTGGTTACACAAATCTACACTTATAATAAAGTGACAGATATATATATATACACATCGTATCAATGTCAATTTCCTGGTCTTGATATTGCATTATAGTTATGATAAATGTAAACTTTAGAGGAAACTGGATGAAGAGTATAAGACACCTCTCTATACTATCTTTGCAATTTTCTGTGAATCTATAATTGTTTCTAAATAAAAACTTAAATTTAAAATAATAATAATAATAACAATAACAACAACAATAATAATTATTATAGAGCGCAAAACCCCTATGAGATAGAAACTATAATTATCCCAATTTTACAATTGAGGCAACTAAGGTGTAAACAAGTTAAGGAAATTACCAATGTCACACAGTGAATTGGTGATGGATCCAGGATTCAAACTTTGATCCAGAGTCCATCCTCTTAACCACCACTCTACAATAAATCCCTGGTATGGATAATAGAAATTCTTATCTGTAAGCACTGTCCATTCCATTAGTATGTTTTGAGCTTCTTGAAGATTTCTGAGAATAAGAAAGGTACTCCATTCTTCCCTTAATTTTAGTATTAAAAATGAAATGAGTCCTCCTGGTAAGCATGCTCTTACACAGTAGGTGGGATCAGGAAGGCCCTCCTTCGGGAAACCTGTGTGAAGAAAAGCCTTGAAGTGTGTCCAAAATATTTCTGAAAGATCAAAAACCTGTGAATGTATGTGTATCTCCTCATGTGTCTAGTTAATTTAGGAAGATTCTGGCTTACACAGTGCTAAAACATTGAATTATTAAATATATATATATATATATATATATATATATATATATATATATGCTTAGTCTAGCAAGATTCACTCAAATCATGCAAACACAAAAATGTGTTCCTTGTTTTCCAGCTATTTATACTGGTATTTGTTTTGGAACTTTTAGGGCTATAAGATAGTGAGGAATTTAAGTCAAAATAAGGCTTTAAGGATTAAAAATATTGCCATTCTATTGTGAATTTAATATCCCTTGAAAAAGTTTGTGCCCTGAAAATTCCATTCTTATAATGCTAACAGGATCTATGGTTGTATTGTCACCACTGCATAAAGACAAGATCACCTGACTTCCGCCTCACTCTTAGCTTCATAACTCTACTCCAAGAAGACTTTTTCCCTTCAGATTGACTCTGTTTTCTGATTCCAATTCTTGTAGTATACAGGACAAAAAGAGCCTTGTAATTCTCATTAGAGATAGTGAAGGGTCTCCTTGTAGAATCATTCTCTGTAATAAATAAAACCAGTTGTAGTTAGAAGTTGGAAGAAGCTAAGTATTTTTTTCAGTTTGTTTGCCCTTGGCTCTGATTTCTATTGAGAGCCTCCTTATCCTATAGTATTAAGTTTTATTGAGGATCCTGTTATAAAATCTTACTCTACTTACTGAATTTCTTACCCAGAAAGGTCCTGCAACTTCTGACATCCGAAATCTGTCCCAGTTAGAAAATTGAAAGAGATTACCTACATAATTAGCCTGGATGGTCCTTTCTGCTGCTTAGCTCCTAAGACAAACCTTCTCATCTACAGCCTGTTTTCACCTGCCTCATGAGTCTGAAACTATATACTAAAATGCCCAAAATCCTGATGTGTGACTAAAACTTGATGGGCATCGTACACACAATCCAGAAGAAGATCTTGACCTTAATAATGAACTGGTCTGTGATAGCATTTATATTTGATAGTAAAATAAAAAAAAGTAAATAAAAATCTGAATGGATGAAAAAGGGTAAAAACACTTTTTTTTTCATATTCTAGAATAATACCCATTTTCTCTGTTCACTATTATACCTTCCCTCCATGCAAAGAATAAATTGTAGGGCTAAAAAATACAAGACATTAAAGTGTATTTCTGAGCTTCAGGTCATTAATAAGAATGAATACTATGAGATATTGACTATTTCTCATCATAGGCTTTTGACCTTCAAACATTTATTTCCTTCAGCCAATTCAATGTAGTTTTAGTCACATCAATTTCATGATGTTGAGTAAGACAGAAGAGCCAAATAACTGGCTTGATTCATTTAACAAACACATACTGAATATATATTCCATGGGTTCACACTATACACTTTGTGAAGTGGTGAAAATAAGGCAGTACACCAGACAGTCAGGGCTTCTTTTCTCTTAGAGCTTACGATTTAGAAGGGAGCAGAAATTAAATAATCACATAAATATATAAATACGAATTGTGATGAGAGCAATATAGGAAAAGTTCAGAGTGCTATGAACAATTGCAAGAGACCTGATTTAGATTAGTGGGGCTAGGGAAGGCTTTTCTCATGAAGTTCCTTTTTGGCTGACATATTAAGGATGACTAGGACTTCACCAAGCAAAAAGGATAGAAAGAATATTTCCAGTGGAGAGAACTAAATGTGCAAAAGCCCTGAGATGAGAATGAGCTTAGAGTGCTTCATAAAGACAGTATAGCTGGAATATAGTGAGCACAAGAAGAGACACAGTGCAAGATAAATTTAGGGCCAGATCATATAGAGTTTTGTATGTCACGGTAAATAGGTTAGATTCATTCAAAATGCAATTAGAAGCCCTACAGTGGTTTTAAGCATGTGAAGGATATGGCCATAATTATGTATGTTTTAGCTGTGAGAAGACTATAGAGAGGCATGAATGGAAGTAGGGAGACCTATTTAGGAAGCTCATGTATTTGTCCAGGTGAGAGGTGACAGTGGTTCCAACTAGATAAGTATTGGCTGTGGATATGGAGATTTGTAGGTAGATTTGAAATATATGTAGGAGGAAGAGCCAATAGGATTCAGTGATTGGTTGGATGTGCAGGGCAAGGAAAAAATGAAAATGAACTGGGCACACATGTTATGTCACAGACATTAACCAGTTAAGACAAATTTCTAGCTAATATCCATAGTGGGAAAGATCAGTTAGCAATTCTGTGATTTAGGGATCTGATTACATATGAGCAGTAAATTAGCACATTTTCTTTAAGGGGAATGTCCAAAGCACATTTCAGGAGGAGTCCAACCCTGCTCATTTTACAAATGAAGGAATTAAGACTCACAATGGATTATGCTACTTTGCAAATTAATCTTGTGTGGTGTATGAATGCTTTGTGTTCCAAATTAGAACATAAACTTCCAAACAGCATCACTTGTTTCAGAGATATCTCTTCCTAATAGTGCCTGATATAAGGTTAAGTGACATAAGTTTGTAAGAACACAAGACACAATAAATATTTCCCAAATTAAAATAAATTGAATTTCTTCTTTCTAAGCAGATAGAACAAAATAGATGTTCTGATTACTGATAACGGCAGCAAAGTGACAGAGTTCATCCTAATGAGTTTGTCTAGTCCTCCAAAATCCCAGATTGCTTTTTATTGCACAACAGTAGCAGTCTACCTGATCACATTGGTGGGTAACAATCTCATTATCATGGTTAGAGTTGATGGGTGGCTTCACATCCACATGTATTTTTTTCCTAAGCATCCTACCCTTCCTCAATATCTGCTACTCTAGCATCTCAGTGCCTTTTTTTTGTAGTTCAGTGGTAAGAGACTACCCTACCATTTCCTATACTAGCTGTTATGCTCAAATGACCATCCCTCTTTTTCTGGGGATGACAAAGTGTCCCCTCCTTGCTGTCATGGCTTATGATAGATTTATTGCAATCTCCAATCCCCTGTGTTACACCATGATTATGAACAACTGGCTCTGCATATAGTTGGCCATGGTGATCTGGGCCAGTGACTTCTTTTTTAGCAATAATACCAATCATTGCAATTTCTGCCCATTTTTGTGTACACAATATCATTGGCTTAGACACTCTAGTCAGATTTATTCTTGGTCTGGTCATTGGCATATTCACATTGTCCCTACCCTTCACCTGTGCTTGCATTGTGGTTGCTATACTGAGGATCCTCTCTGCAGAGGCAAGGCTTAAAGCTTTATCTACCTGTGAATCCCATCTGACTGTGGTCATGATATTTTGTGGGACAGACATCTACATGTACTTGAAACCTCAGTCAAGGGAGTCCGAGGACCAGGATAAGCTCATCTCTGCATTTTATGGTGTTGTAACATCTTTGTTGACTTCCCTCATTTAAACCTTGAGGAACAATGAAGTGAAAGATACCCTAAGAAAAATAATTAGGAAGGAAGAGTCCTAAAAAAGCCTGAATAGCCCATGGAGGCTCATCTAATTAACAACTAGACATTGACTTGTAAAAATAACAAGGTAGAAATTCTAAACAATATTTTAGGAAGATAATTAGTTTCTTTTTTTAAATTAAAATTTATTGAGGTGACAATGGTTAGTAAAGCTATGTAGGTTTTAAGTGTACAATTCTGTAATAGATCACTTATATATTACATCGTGTGTTCACCACCCAGAGTCAGTGCTCCTTCCATCACCATATATTTGAGACCGTTTACCCTCTTCTAACACCTCCCTCCGCCCTTACCCTCTGGTAACCACTATTTCTGACAAGCATATGATAAAGAACATCCTGCCACTGAGAAAAAATATGGTTAAACATTTACAATGCCATTCATTTAAGTAATAAATTACACAGGGCGATCTTGTGGGACAGTTAATGAAACAAAATAATAATTAGTACATTTTAATCCTGAGTAGTTTGATTTTGTTTTACTAAATGAGCAATTCTTCAATATTCTAATATTCTCTTTTAAAAATTATAAAGAACAAAATTGCAAAATGGGCAATTCTTACCTCAATTCTTTTTGTATGACTTATATCATGACCCAGGCTTCAGAGTGGTGGATGTGAGTGGGTAGAGAATAGAAAATTACTCAACTGCTATATAAGACTTCCATATAGAAGGTTCTCTGTTGAAGAAAGGAACCCTTCAAGACTGTGTAGATACTGAGGGCCAGAACTGATGACCCTCTGGAATTTATATTTATATGTATTGATCAAAGAAAGGGCCACCTTTTCTTTGTCAATATACACTACTCCTGGATAATTGCGTGCAACTTCCAAATTGTTCTCTTCACAGACATAGAGAAAATTTAACTCAGGAGCAACTCCTTAAAAACAAGCAACTGTGTACAAATTTTTAAGATTATAAAAATTGTAATGTTTATTATTTAAAATACATGGGGGGGTAAGAGGAGGAATGAAAAATCACCTATAATCTCAAAACTCAGTGAGGCTCGCATAGGTTTTAGAATCCAGTAGATATGTATTTAAGTCTGCCATTCACAGTCATGTAGAATTTAGTTAGTTACTTTCCATCTTTGAACTTCAATTTTCTCATCTGCAAAGTGTGTGTGGCAAGAGTGCCTGCTTCACAAAGTTGTTTTGAGAATTCAATGAGATAATACATGTTAAGTTTCTATCATAATGTGTGGCACATGGTGTACAGTGAATACATGTCAGACAAAAAGAAAAGAAAACTGTCAATTCACACTCTAGCATCTATACCTATTGTATGAGTGTTCATTTGTTTGTGTCTGTATAAATAATGACTGTATCATTTAATAATTATCCATGACAATATGATAGACTGAAAAAAATGTTCTCACTGTTGTCTTAATTTGAACTTGTATTATTAGAAATGAGATTGAATATGTTTCCTACGTTTGTTGGTCATTTGCATTTCAAAAGTCAGGGTCTCTGTTGTTGGTTCAAAATGGCAATGAACCCAAAATGAGTCCAATTTTGGAAACAAAAAATGATGCATTCGGTGACATAGGACTAATAAAAAGCACCCAAATTTGTTTCAACATTGATTGACTCCACATTGTTTTCAGATACTTTCTAACAAGCAGTTCCCCAATTTGATCCATTTTATTTCACTCTGGTAAGCACTCCTGCCATTAATACATAATTGGTTGACAAGAGAAGCTGATGGGAGACTATTATAAATGAAAATGAAACTGCAGAAAACTCAATTTTTTAGAAAGGAAGCCATGGTGTTATGCACATTTTGTGGTAATGTTACCCATTTAACCTTGAACAAATTCTCCTGTAAGTTTTGTTTCTGGTGTTTCTAAATACTTCTCATTTAACCTAAAGCACTCTTGAAAGTAAAGGGAAGGTAACCAGGAAGATGTGATGAGCAAATAAAGTAAAACAATCTACAAGGGGAAAACAAATGTGATTACTCAAAAGGAAAAATAAAAAGGAGTAAAACTGCAAACCTAATACTTATTAGAGTTTGATCATTTTCATTAGTGACTAAGACGAGGTAGAGAAGAACAAACAGTGAAATGTGCCTTTTGCTGACAGAGACAAATTTATTGGGGAGAGGAAGGAACCATTTTAGCTACAAGAGAAAATTAAACAGGTAAACTAATGTCTTCCTTTGATTACCTCAGAAAGACGTTGAACAGGATTCTCTCAAGAGAGAGAAATATATTGTATCTGGAAGAGGAGAACAAGCTGCAGAAAGATTTCTGGCATAAAGTCAAAACCCTAGGTGAACAGAAAGTGAAGGAGATTATAAGAACAATTAATCAGAGATATACACATAAGGTGCCTTTATGTTTAATGTTTATTGTGAAATTGTCTTATTCAAACCTTCCTTGTATTACTAAATAAACAAGTTTGAGTTGTAACAAAGAGGCAATGCTTTGGAACTACCTATGCTTTGGGAAATGTTTAAATTTCTTATCTCTGCCAAACAGCACCTATGACTTGCAGCTGATAATGGGCAACTCTGCCTCCTTGAACACCATCTCCTCACGAGGTATGCCAGAATCTTAAAGTGACATCTTAGAGGTTGAGCTGACCCCTTCAAAATCGACACAACTGACAAAAAAAAGCTTCGTGCTGTTTACTGATAGCAGGAGAGTAAAGAATATAGACTTAAGAGCCATAACCACAACTTTCCCAGAACGTGATTAAAAGAAAGAAATTTAACATTTGAAAGGCTAAAAATGCATAATTAGTTTTTACTGAGTTTGTCAACAACACCAATACTAAGCCATAAAAAAATTATATGCAGAATGCTCATTGAGTTCTACAAGTCATGAAAGCAGAACTATTTTTTTCTTTCTTTTTGTTTTAGGTAAAATTTATTACGGTGACTATTGTTAGTAAAGTTACATAGATTTCACGTGTACAATTCTGTATTAATTAATCTATAAATCACATTGTGTGTTCAGCACCCAGAGTCAGTTCTCCTTCCATCACCATATATTTGATCCCCCTTAGCCTCATCTCCCACGACCCACCCCCCTTAACCTCTGATAACCACTAAACTATAGTCTGTGTCTATGAAAACTCATATGAAAACTTTTGTTTCTCATTTGTTTGTCTTGTTCTTTTGTTGATTTTCCTTTATATACCACACATCAATGAAATCATATGGTTCTCTGCTTTTTCAGTCTGAGTTATTTCGCTTAGCATTATAATCTCAAGATCCATCCATGTTGTCACAAATGTTCCTATATCATCTTTTCTTACCACCGAATAGTATCCCACTGTGTATATATACCACAACTTGTTTATCCATTCATCTATCTAAGGATATTTCGGTTGTTTCCATGTCTTGGCCACCGTAAATAAACTGTAATAAACATAGGAGCACACTTGTCTTTATGTATAGATGTTTTCAGGTTTTTGGGGTAGATACCCAGGAGAGGGATTGCTGGGTCATATGGTAATTCTATTCGTAATTTTTTGAAAAACCTCCACACTGCCTTCCATAGCTACAACACCAATCTCCGTTCCCACCAACAGGGTATGAGGGTTGCTTTTTCTCCACAGCCTCTCCAACACTTGTTACTATTTGTATTGTTGATGATAGCCATTCTAGCTGGGGTGAGGTGATATCTCATTGTGGTTTTTATTTGTATTTCTCTGATGATTCGTGATGTTGGGCATTTTTTCATATGTCTATTTGCCATTTGTATGTCCTCTTTGGGGAAATGTCTCTTCAGGTCCTCTGCACATTTTTCAATTGGGTTGTTTGTTTTCTTTTTTTCTTGAGTTGCATGAGTTCCTTGTATATTTTGGATATTAGCCCGTTATCAGAGGCACGGTTTGCGAAAATCTTCTCCCATTCAGTTGGTTGCCTCTTTATTTTGTCAATGGTTTCCTTTGCTGTGCAGAAGCTTTTAAGTTTCATATAGTCCCATTCATTTATTTTAGTTTTGTTTCCCTTGCCTTTGAGTCAAATTCATGAAATGCTCTTTGATCCCAAGATCCATAAGTTTAGTACCTATGTTTTCTTCTATGCAGTTTATTGTTTCAGGTCTTATGCTTAAATTTTTCATCCATTTTGAATTAATTTTGGTACATGGTGACAGATAGCAGTCCAGTTTCATTCTTTTGCACGTGGCTTTCCAATTCAGCCAGCACCATTTATTGAAGAGGCTGTCTTTTCTCCATTGTATATTTTTGGCTTCTTTGTCAAAAATTATCTGTCCATATTTATGTGGTTTTATTTTTGGGTTCTCAATTCTATTCCATTGGTCAATTTGTCTGCTTTTCTTCCAATACCATGCTGTTTTGATTATTGTTGCCCTGTAGTACAAGCTAAAGTCAGACAGTGTGATACCTCCAGTATTGTTCTTTTTTCTTAAGAATGCTTTGTCTATTTGGGATCTTTTGTGTTTCCAAACAAATCTGATAATTTTTTATTCTATTTCTTTAAAGAATGCCATTGGGATTTTGTTGGGGATTGGGTTAAATCTGTATATTGCTTTAGGTAATATGGCCATTTTAACTATGTTGATTCTTCCAATCCATGACCACAGGATGTCTTTCCATTTCTTTGTGTCTTCTTCAATTTCTTTTAAAAATATCTTGTAGATTTCAACATATAGGTCGTTCACATCCTTGGTTAAGTTTATTCCTAGGTATTTTATTGTTTCGTTGTAATTGCAAAAGGAGTTGTTGTTTTTTTTTATTTCTTTTTCTGAGATTTCATTGTTAGTATATAAGAATGCAATGGACTTTTGTACGTTGATTTTGTACCAGCAACTTTACTGTATTCATTGATTGTTTCTAATAGCTTTTTGGTGGAGTCTTTAGGGATTTCTATGTATAGCATCATGCCATCTGCAACGTGTGACAATTTGACTTCTTCATTCCCAATTTGGATGCCTTTTATTTCTTTCTGTTGCCTGACTGCTCTGGCGAGGACTTCCAAAATTATGTTGAAAAGCAAAGGTGACAGGGGACAGCCCTGTCATTTTCCTGAATGTAGAGCGAAGGCCTTCAGTTTTTCACCGTGAATAATGAGATGAGCTGAGGGTTTGTCATATATGGCCTTTATTATGTTAAGGTATTTTCCTTCTATACCTATTTTATTAAGAGTTTTAATCATAAAAGAATTTGTGTCTTGTCAAATGCTTTTTCTGCATCAATTGATATAACCATATGATTTTTGTCCTTTACTTTGTTTATGTGATGTATCACATGGATGGATTTGTGTATATTGAACCATCCTTGTGCCCCTTGGAAAAACCCCACTTGGTTGTGATGAATAATCTATTCAATGTATTGCTGATTTCAATTTGCTAGAGTTTTGTTTAGGATTTTGGCATCAGTATTCATCAGAGATATTGGTCTGTAGTTTTCTTTTCTGTGTTATCCTTACCAAGTTTTGGTATTAGGGTAATTTTGCCCTCATAAAATGAGTTAGGGAGTACTGTCTCTTCTTCAGTTTTTTGGAAGAGTTTGAGCAGGACAAGCTGTAGATCCTCCTTGAAGATTAGGTAGAATTCACCAGTGAAACCATCTGGTCCCGGACTTTTGCTTTTGGGAAGGTTTTGGACTCCTGATTCAATTTCGTTACTGGTGATCGGTCTATGTAGATTTTCCAGTTCTTCATGGTTCAGCCTAGGTAAGCTATATGTTTCTAAGAACTTGTCCATTTCTTCTAGGTTATTGAATTTGGTGGCATATAGTGCTTCATAGTATTCTTGGATGATCCTTTGTATTTCTGTGGTGTCCGGGATATCTTCCTCTTTTTCATTTCTGATTTTGTTAATTAGTGTCTTCTCTCTTTTTATCTTAGTGAGTCTAGCCAAGGGTTTGTCAATTTTGTTAATCTTTTCAAAGAACCAGCTCTTTGCCACATTAATTTTTCTATTGTCTTCTTGTTCTCTATTTCATTTAGTTCTGCTCTGATTTTTGTTATTTCCTTTCTTCTGCTGACCTTGGGTTTCATTTGTTCTTCTTTTCCTAGTTCTTTAAGGTGTAACGCGAGGTTACTTCTTTGAGATTTTTCTTGTTTCTTCAGATAGGCCTGTAAAGATATAAGTTTCCCTCTTAAAATGGCTTTCACTGCATACCAAAAATTTTGGTTGGATGTATTTTCGTTCTCCTTTGTTTCTATGTATCTTTTGATCTATAATTTCTTCTTTGACCTGGTCATTCTTTAAAAGTATGTTGTTTAATGTCCATGTATTTGTGTTTTTTCCTGCTTTCTTTTTGCAGTTGATATCCAATTTCAAAGCCTTGCGATCAGGGAATATGCTTGGTATGATTTCAATCTTCTTAAATTTGCTGAGGCTAGTTTTATGTCATAATATACAGTCTATCCTTGAGAATGTTCCATGTACACTAGAAAAAAATGTATAGTCTGATGTTTTAGTATGAAGTACTCTATAAATGTCAATTATGTCCATTTCATCTAGTGTGTCATTTAGGGCTCCTATTTCGTTATTTATTTACTGCTTGGATGATCTATCTATAGCTGTCAATGATGTAATAGGTCCCCTAGTGTAACTGTGTTTGGGCCAATTTCTCTCTTTAGTTCTGTTAGTAGTTGCTTGGTATATTTCGGTGCTCCCTGATTGGGGGCATAAACATTGATGACTGTTATGTCTCCTTGTTGTATATTCCCCTTACCATTATAAAATTTCTATCTTTGTCTCTTGTTATCTTTTTCACCCTGAAGTCTGTTTCATCTGATGTCATTATGGCTACACCTGATTTTCTCTGCATACCATTTGCTTGGAGTGACAATTTCCACCATTTCACTTTGAGTCTATGCTTGTCCTTGTAGCTGAGATGTGTCTCTTGGAGACAGCATATGGTTCTGTTTAGTTTTTTGATCCAATCTGCTACTCTGTGCCTTTTTATTGGTGAGTTCAGTCCATTTACATTTATGGTGATTATTGATATGTGAGGATTTCTTATCGTTCTATCTTTAATTTTCTGTTAATACTGTGTCTCATTTGTTTCTTTGTCTTTTTGTTATCTATTATTTCTGTGTGGTGGTATTCTATGATTTTTACCTCTGTTTATTCATTTATTACGGTATGTATTTCAGTTCTGGATTTTTTATGAGTGGTTACCACTAAGTTTATGTAAAGGACAGTTTGATATTTAGAGTATTCCATTTTCTTCAGCATGCTTACTTTCTCCATTCCCATATCACGGTTCAGGACTTTACTCTCCCCCTTTTCACTCTTTGGTTGTCCCTGTCGGTGGTGGTCAAATAGCCTCCTTTAGTATTTCATTTGTACAGGTCGTGTATTAGAAAATTCCCTCAGATTCTGTATGTCTGGCCAGGTGTTTATTCCTTCTTTTTGTCTAAAGGTTACCTTTGCTGGATATATTATTCTCAGCTCATAATTTCTCTCTTTCAGTAGTTTGAATATTTGGTTCCACTCCCTCCTGGCTTGTAGAATTTCTGCTGAAAAACCTGATGATAATCGAATGGGCTTTGCTTTTTAGGTTACTGTGTTCTTTTCCCTGGCTGAGTTGAGGATTCTTTCTTTATCGTTGATTTTGGACAGCTTCAATACAATGTGCCTTGGAGAAGGCCTATTGGGGTTGAGGTAATTAGGTTTTCTATTTGCTTCTTGGATTCAAGGATCCAGTTCTATCCACAAGTTTGGAAGTTCTCATTGACAATTTGTTTGAATATATTCTCTGTTCCCTTCTCTTTCTTCTCCTTCCGGTATGCCCATTATTCTTATATTGCTCTTTCTGATGGAGTCAGAAAGTTCTTGTAGAGTTCTTTCATTTCTTTTTAGTCTCAAGTCTCTTTCTTCTTCCATCTGTGTAATTTCCAGATTTCTATCTTCGATGTCACTGATTCTTTCCTCCATCTGGTCAACTCTACTACCTAAAGTGGTTATTTCATTGTTAATTTCTTCTATTGAGTTCTTAATCTCCAGAAATTCTATTTGGTTCTTTTTTAAAATTTCAATCTCTTTTGTAAAATGCTCATGTTGTTCCTTGATTTTCTTTCTGAGTTCATTGAAATGCCTCTCTGTGTTTTCTTGCATCTTGTTGAGTTTTTTCAGAATGGCAATCTTAAATTCTCTGTCATTTAAGTCACATATTGCCATGTCTTTAAGTTCCTTTTCTGGAGACTTTTCACTTTCTTTCTGAGCTGTCTTGTTGCCTTGGTTATTCATGGCAATTACTCATTTATTATTTCTCTTCCTAGATATCTACAGGAGTGGCTTCTGCAACAGGTTAATAGGAAGAGGTCTTTCTTTTGTTTCCCAGTACTTTTTGGTAGAATGTATTATTTTCTCTCCAACTGCTGCCTTTTTTTCCTCTCTCACACGGTAGTGCTATCTTTTCTCTGCACTATTCCAGCTTCTCACACAATGGGGGGATTCCCTGGGAGACAGGCCTCTCTTCTGTTAATAGTTCGCCTGAGTCACAGGGCTCAGTGTCCGTGTGGGTATGCGGACAACTTTTGAAGTTCCAAAACTCTTCCTGCACCAGATTCAGAGCCCGTATGTTTCAGCAGTTCTGTTTACTCCTGCAGGCATCCACCCAGATAGGTGGGGCCAGGGGCAGGGTGAGTTGTGAGAAGTGGCCCAGAGGAATGGCATGGGACCACCGCCACAGCCATTCCTCCTTCCACAACTCTCTCCCCTTTCTAGGAGCTAGTTGGACTGTGAATCTGTGTTTGCAGTCCACAGTTCTCAGAACAGCAACTATTCTGTTCTTTTGATCTGACACTGCTACTGTTCCGCTTCTAGCTCCAGGCAGGTGGATGCTGTGCGTGCTTGGAAGGGTAGGGAGGGGGGGGCTAGTCTCAGTGCCTAAGGCTTCCGTTGTCTGCTCTGCAGTGAGGGCTTAAACTACCGTTTTCAGCCTTCTTTCCTCAGTGCTTCCTCGGAGGTCTCTGACGTGAGTGTTGTCTCAGCCGTGTTATTTGCTGTCCCCTCAGCCATGTGGGCCATAAACGGAGCCCTCGCAGTACGAGTTCTTCCCTCTCCCACAGCTGCTGTAGTTCGGGGATGCAGCGAGCTTGGAGCACTGAGCCACGTCTGCATCCTTGGCTCACGTGTCTCTGTCTCCGCACTTCTCCCTTCTCTCCTCCCCTGCTAGCGTGCGTGATTCTCCCACCTTTAGGTGAATTCAGTAGTGGGCCTCTTCGTCTTGCCTGTCTGCTGTGCAGAGAGTCCTTTGTGGAGTTATTGTTTTTCGATTAGTTGTAAATTCCAGGGGAGATTTATAGAGGGTCACCTCACGCCGCCATTTTGATGACGTCTCGACTTTGATCTATTTTGAGTCAGCTTTTGTATATAGGATGAGGTAGTGTTCCAATGTCATCCCTTTGCATATGGATATCCACTTTTCCTAGCATCATTTGTTGAAGAACTAGTATTTCCCCTATTGAATTTTCTTGGCACTAGTGTCAAAATAAATTGACCACAAGTGTATGGCTTTATTAGATATATTCCATTCCACTGAGCAATATGTCTATACTTATTCTAGTATCACACAGTCCTTCTTACTATAATCTTTTTGTAATTTTTAGAATGGGGAATTTGTGAATCTTCCAGCTTTGTTCTTATTATTCAAAATTATTTTGGCCACTCTGTGTCCTTTTTATTTACATATGAATTTTAAGGTCAATGGGCCTGTTTCTGCAAAATTCCATCTGGAACCTAGATAGATATTGTGTTACACCTGTAGATCAACATGGGGAATATTGTCATCTTATCAATAAGTCTTCTTATCCACAATGATGGGAAAATTTTATTTAGTTAGGTCTTCTTTACTTTCAACAACTTTGTGGTTTTCAATAGACAAGTCTTATACTTATTCTGTTAAATTTATTCCTATATATTTTATAATTTTTATGCCATTGTAATTGGAATTGTTTTCTTAATTTCATTTTGATTGTTGTTGCTAGTGTATAGAAATACCATTGATTTAGTATATTGACCATGTATCCTGCAACCTTGTTGCAAGAGCTTATTAGATGTACTAGTTTTTCCTCCTTGTGGATTCTTAGAATTTCTTATATACAAGATCATGACATCTATGAATAAAGATAGCTACAGTTCTGTTTCAATCTGGATGATATTTCTTTTTCTTACCTAATTGCCTTGGCAAATATCATACTACAGCATTGAACAAAAGTGACAAAAGTAGAAATCATGGTCTTCTTCTACGATATTATGGGGAAAGCTTTCAGTCTTTCACCATTAATTACAATGTAATACTTGCATGGGGTTTATTGATGAAATTTATCAGGTTGAGGAACATCCCTTCTATTTCTAGTTGCCTAATGACTTTTTATCATGAAGGTATTTTTTAATTAAATTTATTGGGATGACAATGGTCAGTAAAATTACATAGGTTTCAAGTGTACAATTCTATAATACATCATCTATTTATCACATTGTGTGTTCACCAACCAGAATCAGTTCTCCTTCCATCACCATATTTTGTCAAATTATTTAGCTATCCATTTAGATGATCATATGGTTTGTACCCTTTAATAAATTAATATAGTGCATTATATTGATTTTCAGCTGTTAAGCCAACCTTGAATTTCAGGGATATAAATATCACTTATTATCATTTAATTTCGACAATACACATAAAATTTGCTGTTTTGTAACACAGTTCCTTTGCCTTCATTTATAATATTATTGTCATATAAATTACATGTTTATACCTTATAAGCCCATTAACATACTTTTATAATTATTCCTAACTCTTTGAAAGAGTTTGAGCAGTGGATTGTCCTGATATGACTTACATTTTAAAAGGGTAAATTGACTTTAATGGAGTAAGGGCAGAAATATATAGACTACTTAGAAGAATATTGCAATAACCCAGGTAAAATATGATTGTGGATTAGAAAAATGTGGCAATCAAAGTGGTGAGAAGTGATAGGATTTTGTGAATATTTGAAGGAAGTATCATCAGAATTCAATGATGGATTGGATCAGGGTGTGAAAGAAAGAGCTAAGGATAACTCAAATGTTGATGCTTTAAGAAACTAGGAATATAGGACAATGGAGATGGAAATCCATCTCCAAATATCAGGGAATGTTTTGGAGAGAGGACGTGGAGGGAGAGAGCAAGATTTCAGTTTCACATTTTTATTTTGAGATGCCTATTAAAAAAAAAAGAGAGATGATGTCAGTTAAGCAAATAAACATATGAATCTAGAGTTCAGGAGAAATCTGAACTGGAAATATAAATATGGGAATTGTCAACAAACAGACTATATTTAAAACCATTGGAATGGTTGAGATCGCCAAGAGATAAGTAACTAGACAAAACAAAAAGTTTTTTAGAACTGAGACTTAAAGAACTCCAGCCTTAAGAAATCATGAAGAAAACAACATGCAAAATATGACATGGAGGTGCCAGTGAGTTATAAAGCAAATCAGGGGGGTGTATTGTTCTGGAAAACAAAAAAGCAGAAGGTATCAAGAAGGAGAGAATAATGAACTCTGTCAAATGCTTCTGGTAGGCCAAGTAAGATGAGAACAGATAACTGACCAGAAAAACTGACATTTTCTATGAAGTATAATCGAGATATACATAACTTCTTATTTTATCAATAGTTTGCTGAGATAATAAGTGATTGTTCCCAAGGTTACACACAACACTCTCCAGAAACTGAGACATGTAATTTTTTAGTTATGTATTATATGAGGAACCACAGATAACTGTATGACATTTTCAGTTTTACTTGTAAATGCATCTGCACACTTTATCCTGTGAGATATGTCATGCAAATGACATATTTTTCCTTTTGAATATATATATGAACCAATTCGGAATGGCCAAGTGGCTTATTTTGTACCAATGGTCACACAGATTAAAAAAGAACTATAGAAAAATATTTAAAATGAACTACTTGAAGGCACAAACTGGGAAATACAAACTGAGGAATATTCAATGGTTAAAATATTAATAACACACTGGTTGAGATCCATGTCCATATGGCTTTTCACCTGAAGGCACTGCCCAGGAAACCTGGTGTGAGATAGCTAACACATGAGCAGAAATCTTACGTCATATTGGCTGTGGTAACAGAGGATAAAGTTGGGACTTGCCAGAATGGTTAGAAACCAAAGGAAAAAATCCAAAAAGATGAGTGTCGTAGAGAAGTGAGCCCTAATTTTTACGTACTACTTTCATGACCCCTGAACTGCAAGTGTACTAAATAAATAAATAAATAAATAAATAAATAAATAAATAAATAAATAAATAAATAAAAATAAGAAAGCTAACAGAAAGCAAAAGAAATAAGGCTAAAATTTTGGAAAAGAGATTTTAACAATTGCTCACCATAAGGGAGACAGAGTTTGGAGGTTCAATTATACCAATTTGGAGGACTTTTGTAAATATCTTAGGCTTTCTATTGAAACTCCCAAAGAACGATGCCTTAGTAATAAAGACTATATCCAAGGATTAAGGATTTACTTTAATAGACCAAAGGTAAAACTGAATCAGATTCATACTAACAAAGTATAAATTGAAGGTTTCAAAAATTCAAGCTGATCAGCCTATAATTTAACTGCCAGCTGTAACAAAAATCAAAATACTGTTAGAAGGAAGATAAAAGAAACAAAAATTCTACAAAATATATTTTTTTAATTAAAGTTTATTGGGGTGACAATTGTTAGCAAAGCTACATAGATTTCAGGTGTATAATTCTGCAATACATTATCTATATCTAACATTGTGTGTTCACGACCCAGAGTCAGTTCTCTTTCTATCACCATATATCAGACCTCGTTTACCCTCTTCTAGAGAACTCTTTCCCCCTTACCCTCTAGAAACCCCTAAACTACATGTCTATGAGTTTTTATTCCTTCATTTGTTTGTCTTGTTCTTTTGTTGTTTTCAATTTTATATACCACATTATCAGTGAAATCATATGGTTCTCTACTTTTTCTGTCTGACTTGTTTCACTTGGCATTATAATCCCAAGATACATCCATGTTGTCACAAATGGTCCTATTTCATTGTTTCGTACCACCACACAGTATTCCATTGTGTATATATACTACAACTTCTTTATCCATTCATCTATCGAAGGACTGTTTGGTTGTTTCCATGTCTTCGCCACTGTAAATAAAGCTGCAATGAACATTGGAGAACACATGCCTTTATGGATAAATCTTTTCAGATTTTTGGGGTAGATACCCAGGAGAGGAATTGCTGGGTCATATGGTAATTCTATTTTTAATTTTTTGAGGCCTTCCATAGCAGGTACACCACCAATCTGCATTCCCACCAACACTGTATGAGGGTTCCTTTTTCTCCACAGCCTCGCCAACACTTGTTACTATTTGTCTTGTTGATGATAGCCATTCTAACTGGGATGAGGTGATATCTCATTGTGGTTTTTATTTGCATTTCTCTGATGATTGGTGATGTTAAGCATTTTTTCATATGTCTATTTGCCATTTGTATGTCCTCTTTGGAGTATTGTCTCTTCAGGTCTTCTACCCATTTTTCAATTGGGTAGTTCGGTTTTTTGTTGTTTGAATTGTATGAGTTCCTGTTATTTTAGATATTAGCCCTTATTGGAGGTGCTGTTTGCAAAAATCTTCTCCCATTCAGTTGATTGCTTCTTTATTTGGTCAATGGTTTCTTTTGCTTTGCAGAAACTTTAATTTTGATATAGACCCATTCATTAATTTTAGCTTTTCCTTCCCTTGACTTTAGAGTCAAATTCATAAAATGTTCTTTGAACCTAAGATCCATAAGTTTAGTACCTATGTTTTCTTCTATGCAGTTTATCATTTCAGGTCTTATGCTTAAGTCTTTGATCCATTTTGAATTAATTTTGGTACATGGTTCAGTTTCATTCTTTTGCACGTGTCTTTCCAATTCTGCCAGCACCATTTGTTGAAGAGGCTGTCTTTTCCCCATTGTATGTTTTTTGCTTCTTTGTCAAAAATTACCTGTCCATATTTATGTGGTTTCATTTCTGGGTTCTCAATTCTATTCCATTGGTCTATGTGTCTGTTTTTCTGCCAATACATGCTATTTTGATTATTGTTGTCCTGTGCTACAAGTTAAAGTTAAGGAATATTATACCTCCAGCATTGTCCTGTTTTCTTAGGATTGCTTTTGCTATTCTGGATCTTTTGTGGATCCAACAAAGCTGATGATTTTTTGTTCCGTTTCTTTAAAAAATGCCATTGGGATTTTGATGGGGAATGCATTAAATCTGTATTTGCTTTGGACAATACGGCCATTTTAACTATATTGATTCTTCCAATCCACCAGAACGGAATGTCTTTCCATTTCTTTGTGTCTTCTTCGATTCTTTTAAAAATGTCTTATACTTTTCAGCGTATAGGTCTTTCACATCCATGGTTAAGCTTATTTCTAGGTATTTTATTCTTTTTGTTACAATTGCAAAAGGAATTGTTTATTGAGTTTATATTTCTGAGATTTCATTGTTAGTATATAGGAATGCAATGATTTTGTAGCCAGCAACTTTACTGTATTCGTTGATTGTTTCTAATAACTTTTTGGTGGAGTCTTTAGGGTTTTCTATATTGAGCATTATGTCATCTGCAAAGAGTGACAATTTAACATCTTCATTCCCAATTTGGATGCCTCTTATTTCTTTCTCCTGCCTGGTTATTCTGGCGAGGACTTCCAACACTATGTTGAAAAGCAGAGGTGATAGGGGACAGCCCTGTCGTGTTTCTGAATGTAGAGCAAAGGGCTTCAGTTTTTCACCATTAATTATGAGATTAGCTGAGGGCTTCTCATATATGGCCTTTAAACCTATTTTATTAAGTGTTTTAATCATAAGTGAATGTTGCACCTAGTCAAATGATTTTTCTGCATATATTGATATAATCATATGATTTTTGTCCTTGATTTTGTGTATGTGATGTATCACATTGATGGATTTGATATGTTGAAACATCTTTGTGCCCCTGGGATTAACCCCACTTGGTCATGATGAATAATCTTTTTAATGCATTGCTGTATTCGATTTGCTAGAATTTTGTTTAGGATTTTTGTATTTGTATTCATCAGAGATATTGGTCTGCAGTTTTCTTTTTTTGTGTTATTCTTACCAGGTTTTGTTATCAGGGTAATGTTGGCCTCATAAAATGAGTTAGGGAGAATTGTCTCTTCTGCCATTTTTTTAGAAGAGTTTGAATAAGACAGGTATTAGATACTCTTTGAATGTTTGGTAGAATTCATTAGTGAAGCCATCTGGTCCTGGACATTTGGGAAGGTTTCACATGACTGATGCAATTTCCTTACTGGTGATCAGTCTATTTAGATTTTCCAATTCTTTTTTGAATCAGCCTAAGAAGGCTACATGTTTCTAAGAATTTGTCCATTTCTTCTAAGTTATTGAATTTGGTGGGATATAGTCCTTCACAGTATTCTTGGATGATGCTTTGTTTTACTATGGAATCTGTGATAACTTCCCCTCTTTCATTTCTGATTTTGTTTATTAGTGTCTTTTCTCTTTTTATGTTATTCTAGCCAAGAGTTTGTCAATTTTATTAACCTTTTCAAAGAACCAGTTCTTTGTCACATTAATTTTTGATATTGTATTTTTGCTCTCTAATCCATTTAGTTCTTTCTGTCATTATTATTTTCTTTCTTCTGCTGAACTTGGGTTTCATTTGTCCTTCTTTTCTAGTTCTTTAAGGTGTAATGTGAGGTTATTTATTTGGTATTTTTCTTGTTTCTTGAGATAGGCCTGTAATGATATAAATTTCCCTCTTAAAACTGCTTTCTCTGCATCCCCAAAATTTTGGTAGAATGTATTTTCAATCTCATTTGTTCAATGTATCTTTTGATCTCTCCTCTTATTTCTTCTTTGACTCAGTCTTTTAAAGTATGTTGTTTAATTTTCACATATTTGTGGTTTTCCTTGCTTTGTTTTTGCAGTTGACATCCAATTTCAAATCCTTGTGATCAGAGAATATGCTTGGTATGATTTTAACCTTCTTACATCTGCTGAGGCTAGTTTTATGTCCCAATACATGGTCTATCCTTGAGAATGTTCCATGTACACTAGAAAAAAAAATGTATAGTCTGATGTTCTAGGATGAAGTGCTCTATAAATGTCAATTATGTCTATTTCATCTAATGTGCCATTTAGGTCTGGTATTTCTTTATTTATTTTCTGTTTGGATGATCTATCCATAGCTGACAATAATGTATTTAGGTCCCCTACTATAATTGTGTTTTGGTGAATTTCTCCCTCTAGATCTGTTAGTAGTTGCTTGGTATATTTCGGTGCTCCCTGATTGATGGCATAAATAATGATGACTGTTAGGTCTTCTTGTTGCATAGTCCCCTTTTTCATTATTAGATGTCCATCTTTGTCTCTTGTTACCTTTTTTATCCTGAAGTCTGTTTCATCGAATATCAGTATGACTACACCTGATTTTCTCTGGATACCATTTGCTTGGAGTGTCAATTTCCACCCTTTCACTTTGAATGTATATTTGTCCTTGTATAGGACAAATATGTGTCTCTTGGAGGCAGCATATTGTTGGGTTTAATTTCTTGATCCAATCTGCTACTATGGCCTTTTTATTGGTGAGTTCAGTTCAGTTACATTTAGGGTGATTATTGATATATGAGGATTTCCTATCATTCTGTCTTTGGTGTTCTGGTGGGATTGTGTCCCTATTGTTTCTTTGACATTTTGTTGTCTATTATTTCTATGTGGTGGTATTCTATCATTTTTCCCTGTGTTTCTTCTTTTATTATGTTACATATTTCAGTTCTGGATTTTTTTGAATGGTTACCGTTAAATTTATGTAAAAGAAACTTTCATATTTACTTATTTACTTAATAATATTATTGGGGAAGGGAAGCAGGATTTTATTGGGGGACAGTGTGTTTTTCCAGGACTTTTTCCAATTCAGGTTGTTGTCCTTACAATCTTAGTTGTGGAGGGCGCTGTTCAACTCCAGGTCTGGTTGCCATTGGTAGTTACAGGGGGCGCAGCCCCAGCATCCCTTGCAAGAGTCCAAAGGGCAACCTGTGGTTGAGAGGATGCACTCCAACCAACTGAGCCATCAGGGAGCTCAGCGGCAGCTCATCTCAAGGTGCCGTATTCAATCTTACTTGCAGGGGATGGAGCCCTCCATCCCTTGTGGGAGTCGAGGAGTCCAACAGGCAACCTTGTGGTGGAAAGTCCACTGGCCCACGTGGGAATTAAACTGTCAGCCTTTGGCATTAGGAGCATGGAGTTCCAACCGCCTGAGCCACTGGCCCAGCCTGAAAGTTTCATATTTAGAGTATTCCATTTTCTTCAGCATGCTTACTTTCTCCATTCCCATATTCTGGTTCAGGCCTTTACTCTCCCCCCTTTTATGTTTTTGTTGTCACAAATTATCCCTATTTATGCTGGTCGAATAGCCTCCTTCAGCATTTCTTGTAGTTCAGGTCATGTGTTACAAAATTCCCTCAGCTTCTGATGTCTGGAAAGGTCTTTATTCTTCTTCATACCTAAAGGATATCTTTGTTGGAAATATTATTTTTGGCTCATAATTTATTCCTTTCAGTACTATGAATATTTGAGTCCATTACCTCCTGGCTTGTAGAGTTTCTGCTGAAAAATCTGATGATAATCTAATGGGCTTTCCATTGTAGGTTGCTGTCTTCTTTTCCCTGGCTGCCTTCTGAATTCTTTCGTTGTCATTAATTTTTTGACCTCTTCAATACAATGTGTCTTGGAGAACGGCTGTGGGATTGAGGTAATTAGGTGTTCTGTTTGATTCTTGGACTCAAGGATCCACTTCTTTCCATAAGTTTGGGAAGTTCTCATTGATTATTTGTTTGATGTACTCTTTGTTCACTTCTTCCTTTCTTCTCCTTCTGGTATACCCATTATTCTTATGTTGTTCTTTCTGATGGAGTCAGAAAGTTCTTATAGAGTTCTTTCATTTCTTTTAACTCTCAACTCCCTCTCTGCTTCCATGTGTGTCATCTCCAGATTTCTATCTTTGATGTCACTGATTCTTTCCTCCATCTGGTAAGTTCTATTACCTAAGCTTGCTATTTCATTTGTCATTTCTTTTATTGAGTTCTTAATCTTCAGAAATTCTATTTGGTTCTTCTTTAAAATTTCAATCTCTTTGGTAAAATGTTCATTTTGTTCTTTGATTGTGTTTCTGTGTTCATTGAACTGCCTGTCTGTGTTTTCTTGTATCTTGTTGAGCTTTGTAAGAGATGCAAACTTGAATTCTCTGTCATTGAAGTCCCCTATTTCCATTTTTTTATGTTCATTTGCTGTAGATTTTTCTTTTTCTTTCTGAGCTGTCTTGTTTCCTTGCTTATTCATGGAAATTAATGATTTGTTATTTCTCTTACTAGACATCTACAGCAGTGGGTTCTGCAACAGGTTGACAGAAAGAGGTCTTTCTTTTGTTTTCCAGTAGGTGTTTGTAGAATGTTTTATTTTCTCTCTGACTGCAGCCTTTTATTTTCTTTCACAGTGTAGCGTTGTATTTTCTCTGCACTATTCTGGCTTCTTACACAATGTGGGGATTCCCCAGAAGGCGTGCTTCTCCTCTGTGAACAGTTTGCCTGGGTCATAGGGGGCTGCCTCCATGGCGGAGGAGGGGTGTGGAGAACCTCTGAAGTTCCAAAGCTCTTCCTGCACCAGATTCAGAGCTTGTGTGTTTCAGCAGCTCTGTTTACTCCCGCAGGGATCTGCCCAGATAGGTGGGGACAGGGGTGGGGTGAGGTGTGAGAGATGGCCCATAGCAATGGCAGCAACCCCCACCACAGCCAGCCCTGCTTCGACTGCTACCTCCATTTTGCTGTAACCAGTTGGGATGCGAGCCTTTGTCTGCTGACCACAGTTCTCAGAACTGAAAATATTCTGTTCTTTTGACCTGACACTGCTACTGTTCCCCTTCTATCATTGGGCAGGTGGGAGCAAGGTGATCTCTGGGAGGCTAACAAGGGGTGGCTAGGCTCAGTGCCTAAGGCTTCCATTCTCTGCTTGGCAGTGAGGGCTTAAAACACCATTTTCAGCCTTCTTTCCTCAGTCTTTCCTCCGAGGACTCTGCCGTGAGTGTTGGGTTCAGTCATGTTATATTCTGTCCCCTCAGCCCTGTGGGCCACAAGCAGAGCCCTAGCAGTCCGAGTTCTTCCCTCTCCCGTAGCTGCGGTAATTCCGGAATGCAGCGAGCTCTGAGCACAGTCCTTGGCCTGCTTCCTGCACCCATGCATCCCTGTCTTTGCACTTCTTCCTTCCCTCCTCCCCCACTCATGCAATTTTCCCAACTTTAGATGATTTCAGTAATGCATCTCTTAGTCTTGTCTGTCTGCTGCACAGGGAGTCCTTTATGGACTTATAGTTGTTCAATTTGTTATAAATTCCAAGGGAGATTTCAAGAGGCTCATCTCGTGCTGCCATTTTTATGATGTCTATCCTACAAGATATTATTAATAGTAACAACTATGCAAGCAAATATTACTAGATATGTGAATAAAGAGAATAATTTAACCAAGAGTTATAAGAAAAAGTGTGTTGAAATGGTTACAATAATGATCTAGATGAATTAGCAGAGAATATAAAAGCTTTCATAAATATGTTTACAGTTTAAAAAAGTGGTAAAAATAAGTGGACAAATGTGTATTTAAACATAGAAATTGAAACTATAAAACCAAATGGAAATTCTAAGACTGAAAAGTATGTTATTTGAAATGAAAATTCAATGGCTTGGAGATGGTAGAAAGAATGCTTAACAAAATTGGAGCCAGAGTGATACAAATGATCTCGTCAGAGGGAAAAGTAACAATAAAGAACACTTTCACAACACCATCAAACATACAGACTTAATTCACATTTATAAAACACTGCAACCAACAAGTTCAGAATACATGTACTTTAAAGTGCATATGGAATTTTGAAATAGATCATATGTTGGGCCACAAAATAAGTCTTAGTAAATTTCACATATTGCTATCAAACAGGATAACTTTTCTGGTCATAAAAGTAATAAATTACAAATCAACAATAATGGAGTATTGGAAAAGTCCCACATATTTGGAATTTAAGTATCACACTACTGAGTAGCACATGAATTAAGGAAGAAGTCAAAAGAAAAATTCAAGAATACATCAAACTAAATAAAAATGAAAATACAACATAAAAATTCAAGGACTACAGCTGAAGTAATGCTTTGAGAAAAATGTATAACTTTCAGTGTTTGTATTAAAAAGAAGAAATATATAAAATAAATTATCTATACTTTAACTGTAAGTAAATAGGAAAAGCTGACAGATTAAGCACAGAGTTAGGAGAAGGGAAGAAATAACAAATATAAGAGAAGAAACCAGTGAACTAGAAAACAGAAAATGAGTAAAATTGAAGTTTGTTGTTTGGATATGTTAATAAAATGGTTAAATCCCTAGCAAATCTGATCAGGAAAAATAAGAGAAAGTTATGATTTCCACTTTGTTGATAGCTGAGTAAAATCCTACTAGACCAGCACTACTATATATAACAAGTAGCTACTTGAAGGCACTGGGGAGTAAATAGAAAATGACAGAATTTGGTCAAAAGTGGAGTGAGGATCCTAGACGGGGGAGTAGATAAAAACTGTGCATGTCTCCTCCCATGACCACATTACAATTACAACTAAATTGTAGAACAGTCAACATAGAGAACTACCTGTAGTTTTGCTGAACAGAGGTTTTATAACTAAGTATATGAAGAAGCCATAATGCGACTGGTAAGAGGGTAGAGATGTGGAAAAGGCCAGCCCCAAAACTCCATGTTGCAGATGAGAATTGGGAGGGATACCTGAGCCCTAAAGGTTTATCCTGGAATAGCAAGTGACCTCAGCCCCACACCAGATTCCCCAGCCCGGAGTACTGGTGCCAGGAAGAGGAGCCCCCAAAACATCTGGCTGTGAAAAACAGTGGAGATCTGACTATCCAGGAGGGACAGAAAGCTGGGAAAACTTAGACATCCTGTTAATGGGCTCCCACAAAGACTCATTCACTCACAGGCACTCACCCTGAGCTCTGAGGAAGGAACAGTGACTTGGAGAGTGTCAGAGACATATTGGAGAGACTGAGTTGTGTGGCTCCAGAGTGAAGACTAGAAGGATAGTAACCATTTTCCTTGTGTGGTCCTCCTTCCATGCAGACAGCAGGTGGGCACCATCTTTCCTGTGTTAGGCCTCTTGCACATGGCCAAATCTGAATCTGAATTGGCCTGGTGTGCTCCACTTACTGCACCCAGGTGACACCCTGGTACCCTGCATGGCATTGCACCCAATACTAGTGGCACTTTCTCAGCAAGAAGCCAGCCCTGCCCACATTGCACTCTTTCTTGGTGAACACTGGGGATCCATTGGCCCAAGATCGGGGGCAACTAGCCTCAGTGTGCTCTGAGACTTTATCTGAGTAGCTCCAAGTTCTGCACTGGCACCAAATCCGAATCTATATTGAATTGACCCTGCCTCACCCAACTCATGTCCCAAATGAGGCTATCAGTGGCTGAGGTTTACCACAGTCTGCAGGTGGCAGCAGGCCTTAAAGTGCCCTCCAGTTTTTGCAGAACTACCGTAAGCCCAGTACTGGTGGTAGCCATCCTCAGTTCACAGTGTGGACCCTCCCACATGCCTTCAGGCCTAGTACAGTAAGTAAGCAAACATGGATTACTTTGCAGCTCTTAACAGGTATTCCCCAACTAGTCACAGGCAGTGGCTGAGTTGGGCCGGCACCAGAGCCCCTTTCAAGAAGCCCCAGAATCAATATACCTGGAGGTTGGCTTCAAATCACAAAAGAGCACCACCCAATTAGCCCAACAAGCAGTAAACACAAAGGGCATTTTCAATAAATACCAGAGCCCATTGGGGCTAATTATTATGTTGGTGCAAAAGCAATTACAGTTTTTGCAATTATTTTTAACCTTTTAAACTGCAATAACTTTTGCGCCAAGTTAATATCATCCGTGGAGTGAGCCCCCTGCATGGCAGTCTGTAAGCAGTGAACATTGCCAAACCCCACATCCAGTTAGCCTGAGGGTCAATCCAACCTACTGAACTTCCAATAGCAATAAAGACTCAACTATAATAGAAGGGTACACGCAGCTCACAACAGACACTCCTGGAGCACCCAGCACAGATGACCAGGGAGACTGTGCCCCTGGGCCCCATAGGGCACATATTACATAAGGTCACCAGCCAAAACAGGAGATGTAGCAAACCTAAATAATACATAGAAAAAAAAACACAGAGAGTCAGCCAAAATGAGGAAACAAAGAATTACATCCCAAATGAAATAACAGGAAGAAATTCCTGAAAAGTAACTAAACAAAATGGAGACAAGCAATCTACCAGTTACAGAATTCAAAACAATCATTAAAAGGATGCTCAAGGAACTTAGTGAGAACTTCAACAAAGAGCTAGAAAGCATAGAAAAGGACGTAAAATGAAAGAAAGAAAAAAGAACCAGAACCAGTATAAAGTGAAGAATACAATAACTGAAATGAAGAATACAGTACATTAGAAGGAATTACCAGAGGACTATATATATGAAGCACAGAATCAAATCGCCAACTTGGAAGAAAAGGTAGCAGAAAACGTTCAAATGGAACAGAAATGAAAATCCAAAATAATGAGGATATTTTAAGAAGTGGCTAAGACAATATTAAGCACAACATTAGCATCATAGGGGTACCAGAAGGAGAAGAGACAAAGCAAGATTTTGAAGAACTAACTGAAAAATTTCCCAAACTGGTGAACGAAATAGAAAGTCTGCCAATTAATTTTGCAAACTCATCCTAGAAAAATTGCTACATACCTCATTGCTGAATACCACTACAGTCAACTTCAAAGTACTACCCTTGGGAAGCTATGCACCAATACCAGCCCCTAGTCCACTCTTCAAAGCAATTTTGGAACTCATTTCCTGGAATGGCCATCAGAGCTGTCGTCATATTACCCTTGATGTACTGAATGTCATCAAAATGTCTTCTTTTCAACATTTCCTTTATCTTCGGGTAAAGAAAGAAGTCACTGGGGGCCAGATCAGGTGAGTAGGAAGGGTATTCCAATACAGTTATTTGTTTACTGGCTAAAAACCCCTCACAGACAGTGCCATGTGAGATGGTGCATTGTTGTGATGCAAGAGCTATGAATTGTTGGTGAAAAGTTCAGATAGTTTTCGTTTAACATTTTCACATAGCCTTTTCAGCACTTCCAAATAGTAAACTTGGTTATTTGATTGTCCAGTTGGTACAAATTCATAATGAATAATCCCTGTGATATTAAAAAAGTTTAGCAACGTTGTTTTGACTCTTAATTTCGACTGATGGAACTTTTTTGGTCATGGAGAATTGACTGACTTCCACTGTGCACTTTTACACTTTGTTTCAGGGTCGTATTGGTACACCCATTACACCCATGATTCATCACCAGCGATAACATGGCCAAAACATCATCTTGCTTCTTCAAAAGGTTTTGGCAAACTTCAACTCTCCTTTGCTTTTGGTCTTTGCTAAGCTCCTTTGGGACCATTTTTGCACACACCTTTCTCAAGCCAAGATTTTCAGTTAAGATTTTCTTGTTTCTCCATTGATGTTTACTTGGTCTGCTATGCTTCTCACAGTCAGCCAATGATTTTGACAGAGAATTTGATGAATTTTTGCAATGTTTTCATCAGTTCTGCTCACTACTGGCCGCTATGACCTCTCTTCATCAGTGACGTGCTCTTTCCCCTCAGAAAAATGTTCAATCTATTTGTATACTGCCATTTTCTTCATGGAATTATCCCCATAAACTTGGACTAACATGTCCCTGATTTCACTTCCACTCTTGCCAAGTTTAACAAGAAATTTAATGTTTGTTCATTGCTCTAATTCAAGCTCAGACATTTTCATGACAGCACACAAAAACACGAACAATAATGAACACCCACAGGAAGACACCGCCACACATCAACATGAACACAGGTGTGAGACACTGGTAAATCAAGGGTATGAAACCTTACCAATTGTACAGTGCTGCCAATGTAAGTGCACTGTGACAGGTGCACCAACTTACTTGCCAGACCTTGTACATACAAGTCCAGGAAGAGCAGGGAGTCCCAAACAAGATGAATCCAAACAGGACCATTCCAACACACATTACAATTAAACTGGCAAAGGTTAAAGACAAAGAGAGAATGTTTAAAGCAGCAAGAACAGGCACCTAGTTTATTTATAAGGGAGGTCCCATAAGATAGTCAGCTAATTTCTCAACAGAAAATTTGCAAGCCACTAAAACTTGGCATGAAATATTCAAACTGATGAAAAGCAAAGAACTACAATCTACACTACTTTACCCAGCTTGGCTATCATTTAAAATTGAAGGAGATATAAAGGGCTTCCCAGAAAAAAACAAAATTACAGGACTTTGTCATCACCAAAACAGCATTACAACAAATGAAGGAAGAAAATCTCATAGACATAGACAATAGTTTAGGGGTTACCAGAGGGTAAGGGGGAGGGGCATTTAGAAGAGGCTAAATGGGGTCTAATATGTGGTGATGGAAAGAGAACTGACTCAGTGGTGAACACACAATGTGAGATATAAATAATGTATTATGGAATTGTACACCTAAAAACTAAGTAATTTTACAAACAATTGTCACCCCAATAAACTTTAATTTAAAAAGAAAGAAATTTTAAAGGGACTTCTTGAAGTAGAAGAAGAAAGAAAGAGGAGGAGGCAACAAATGGGGGGATAGAATATAAACATGAATAATAAAATGTCAATAACTATTCATATCAATAATCACATTAAGTGCAAATGAATTAAATGCTTTAATCAAAAGACATAGGGTATCTGAAAAATAAGAAAACAAGACCCATACATATGCAGTCTACAACAGACCCACTTCAGATCAAAAGACATACACAGACAGAAAGAAAACGGATAGACAAGGAACTTGCAAATGCAAACCAAAAAAAAGCTGGTATAGAAACACTTATATCAGACAAAATAGTCTTTAAAACTAAGGCTATAATAACAGACAAAGAGGAACACAAAATAATGATAAACGGATCAACCCAACAACAGGATATAACACTTGTAAACATTTATGCACCAAACATAGGAGAACCTATATATATAAAGCCAATATTGACTGGTATAAAGGGAGAGATCAACAGTAACACAATCATAGTAGGGGACTTTAACACCCCACTGACACCAACTTTACCAGACAGAAAATCAACAAGGAAACAGCAACCTTAAATGATACACTAGACCAGACAATTTAATTGATATTTATAGAGCATTTCAACCCAAAGCAGCAGAATATACATTCTTTTCAAGTGCACATGGAACTTTTTCTAAGATACACCACAGTTTAGGCCATAAAACAAGTCCTAATAAATTTAAGAAGATGAGAATTGTATCAAGCTACTTTTCTAACCACAATGATATAAAAGTAGAAACCAATTTCAAGGAAAAAAGACTGGAAAACACAAACAAATGAAGGCTAAATAACATGCTACAATGTAATGAATGGGTCAACAATGGGATCAAGGAAGAACTCAAAAGATACTTTAACACAAATGTAGATAAAAACATAAATGACCCAAAAGCTATGGGAGAGAGCAAAAGCAGTCCTAAGAGGGAAATTCATAGCAGTACAGCTCTACGTCAAGAAACAAGAAAAATCTCAAATAAACAATCTAATTTTACACTTGAACTAGAAAAATAACAGAAAACAAAGCTAAAAGAAAGGAGAAAAAAAGGAATAACAAAGATCGGAGCAGAAATAAGTCTACAAATACAATACAAAAGATCAATGAAACCAAGAGTTGGTACTTTGAAAAGATAAACAACATTGATAAACATTTACCACTCTTCAAGAAAAACAAAAAAGAAACAGAGAGAAGACCCAAATAAATAAAATCAGAAAGAAGGAGGAAAAGTGACAACTGACACCAGAGAAGTATCAAAGATTATAAGAAAAAAAAATGAGTAATTATATGCCAACAAATTAGACAATCTGGAGGAAAAGGATTAATTCTTAGAAATATACTTTCTTCCAAGACTGAATAAAAAAAGAAACAGAAAATCTGAAGAAACCAATTACCACTAACAAAACCAAATCAATAATCGAAACACTCCCAACAAACAAAAGTCCTGGACCAGATGGTTTCATAGGTGAATTTTACCAAACATTCAAAGAAAAATGAACACCTATCCTTATTAAACTATTCAATAAATTCAAAAGACAGGAAAGCTCCCAAGTTCATTTAATGAGGCCACCATTACCCTGATTCCAAAACCAGATGAAGACATTACAAAAAAATAAACTTGTAAGTCAATATCCCTAATGAACATAAATGCAAAAATTCTCAAAAACATATTGGCAAACTAAATTTAGCCATACATTAAAAATATCATACACAAGGACTATATGCCACCAAATTCAATAACTTAGAAGAAATGGACGTGTTCTTAGAAACATACAGCCTTCCAAGGCTGAACCATGAAGAACTGGAAAATCTAAACAGACTGATCACCAGTAATGAAATAGAATCAGTCATCCAAAACCTTCCCAAAAGCAAAAGTCCGGGACCAGATGGTTTCACTAGTGAATTCTACTAAACCTTCAAAGAGGATCTAATATCAATCCTGCTTAAACTCTTCCAAAAAATTGAAGAAGAGACAGTACTCCCTAACTCATTTTATGAGGCCAACATTACCCTGATACCAACACCTGGTAAGGACAACACAAAAAAAGAAAATTACAGACCAATATCTCTGATGAATACAGATGCAAAAATCCTAAACAAACTTCTAGACAATCGAATGCAACAATACATTAAAAAGATTATTTATCACAACCAAGTGGGGTTCATCCCACGGGCACCAGGATGGTTCAACATACGCAAATTCATGAATGTTATACATCACATAAACAAAATAAAAGACAAACATCATACGATTATATCAATTGATACAGAAAAAGCATTTGATAAGAATCAACATCTATTTATGATTAAAACACTTAATAAAGTAGGTATAGAAGGAAAATACCTTAACACAATAAAGGCCATATATGACAAACCCTCAGCTAATCTCATAATTAATGGTGAAAAACTGAAGCCCTTTGCTCTACATTCAGGAACACGACAGGGCTGTCCCCTGTCACCTCTGCTTTTCAACATTGTGTTGGAAGTCCTCGCCATAGCAATCAGGCAAGAGAAAGAAACAAAAGGCATCCTAATGGGGAATGAAGAAGTTAAATTGTCACTCTGCACATGACATGATGCTATACACAGAAAACCCTGGATACTCCACCAAAAGCTATTAGAAACAATCAATGAATACAGTAAATTTGCCGGCTACAAAATCAGCATACAAAAGTCCATTGCATTCCTATATACTAACAATGAAATCTCAGAAAAAGAAATAAAAAACACAACTCCTTTTTCAATTGCAGCAAAAAGTATAAAATGCTTAGGAATAAACTTAACCAAGTATCTGAAAGACCTATAAGCTGAAAACTATAAGACATTTTTAAAAGAAATTGAGAAGACAAAAAGAAATGGAAAGACATTCTGTGCTCATGGATTGGAAGAATCTACCTAGTTAAAATGGCCATATTACCCAAAGCAATATAAAGATTTAATGCAATCACCGTCAAAATCCCAACGGCATTTTTCAAAGAAATAGAACAAAAAATCATCAGATTTGTTTGGAACCACAAAAGATCCCGAATAGCCAAAGCAATCTTAACTAAAAAGAGCAATGCTGGAGGTATCACACTCCCTGACTTTAGCTTGTACTACAGGGCTACAATAATCAAAACAGCATTGTATTGGCAGAAAAAGAGACACATAGACCAATGGAATAGAATTGAGGACCCAGAAAAAAGCCCACAGAAATATGAACAGATAATTTTTGCAAAAAAGCAAAAAGCATACAATGGAGAAAAGACAGCCTCTTCAATAAATGGTGTTGGCAGAATTGGAAAGCCACGTGCAAAAGAATGAAACTGGACTGCTATCTGTCACCATGTACCAAAATTAATTCAAATGGATCACAGACTTAAGCATAAGAACTGACACAATAAACCACATAGACGAAAACATAGGTACTAAACTTATGGATCTTGGGTTCAAAGAGCATTTTATGAGTTTGACTCCAAAGGCAAGGGAAGTAAAAGCCAAAATAAATGAATGGGACTATATCAAACTTAAAAGCTTCTGCACAGCAAAAGAAACCATCGACAACATAAAGTGGCAACCAACTGAATGGGAGAGAATTTTTGCAAACAGTGTCTCCAATAAGTGGCTAATATCCAAAATATACAAGGAACTCATGGAACTCAACAACAAAGAAAACAACCTAATTGAAAAATGGGCAGAAGACCTGAAGAGACATTTCTCCAAAGAGGACATACAAATGGCAAATAGACATATGAAAAAATGCCCAACATCACTAGTCATTAGAGAAATGCAAATAAAAACCACAATTAGATATCACCTCACCCCAGTTAGAATGGCTATCATCAACAAGACAAATAGTAATAAGTGTTGGAGAGGTTGTGGTGGAAAAGGAACCCTCATACACTGTTGGTGGGAATGCAGACTGGTGCAGCCGCTATGGACGACAGAGTGGAGGTTCCTCAAAAAATTACAAATTACTTCTTCTGGGTATCTACCAAAAAATTTGAAAATGTTTTTCCATAAAGACATGTGTGCTCCAATGTTCATTGCAGCTTTCTTTACGGTGGCAAGACAGGGAAACAACCAAAATATCCTTCAATAGATGAATGGATAAAGAAGTTGTGGTATGTGTACACAATGGAATACTATTTGGGGGTAAGAAAAGATGAAATAGGACCATTTGTGACAACCCGGATGGATCTTGAGATTTTAATGCTAAGTGAAATAAGTCAGACAGAAAAAGCAGAGAACCATATGATTTCACTGATATGTGGTATATAAACTAAAACAACAAAAGGAAAAGACAAACAAATGAGAAACAAAAACTCATAGACAACAGACAATAGTTTAGTGGTTACCAGACGGTAAGGGGGGAGGAGGTGGTAGAAGAGGGTAAAGAGGATCAAATATATAGTGATGGAAGGAGAACTGACTCTGGGTGGTGAACACACAATGGGATTTATAGATGATGTAATACAGAATTGTCCACCTGAAATCTATGTAACTTTACTAACAATTGTCACTCTGATAAACTTTAATTAAAAATAATAATAATAATAATAATAATAATAATAATGTTGTAACAACTATACTTTCAGGTGGATACTAGAATAATCAGCGTTATCACTGTATAAATTTTTTAAATATTAAAGATTATGCTGTACACCTGGTATTAACACAAAATAATGTTGAATGTCACCTATAACTGAAATAAACATATGAATAATGAATGAATAAATAAATAAATAAATAAATAAATAAATAAATAAAATCTGTTGAAGACTTCACACTTATAGAAGAATTGCATAAAATGAGTTCCTATTTTCATGGGTTTTAGCTTAAGGCCATGTATAGGGAGCACATTGTGCAGAGTGGTGGTGGTGAGCAGATTGGTAGTGTTTCTTTTCTAGGGATTCAGAAAACTGAGTCTAAATAAATCACAGTGCTGGACAGAGAAAGGCCATTCCAGAAGAAAAATATTACGGTACTGAATCCCCCAATTCTGTCTGAGTACATATTTGTCTGACCCCAGAATCACACATCAGGCAAATCAGGTTCAAAAAAGCTCTGTTAAAGAGAAAAGATATGAATGAAAAAGCCTGGAGCTTCCATCCAAAAATTATAGTTTGTACTTTGAGTACAACCACGATAATTGCCAGCTAAAACAAAAGAAACAAGACTCATCAGAGAAAAGTAAAAGAATTTAGATCTTCCACCACTAACCATTCAAAATATCTGTGACACAATCCAAAATCACCTAACCCATGAAGAAACAGGAAAATGTGATACATTCTTAATACAAAATGAAATCAACTGAGACCCACCACAAGCTAACACAAACAAGAGAATTAGCAGAATATTTTTGAAACATTTTTCTAACTATTCTCAGTGAGGTGAAAAAATTACTTGAAAGGAACAAAAAAGCAGAAAGTCTCAGCAAATAAATAGAAACAAAGAAAAAAAGGCAAAATGGAATTGTAGAACTGAAAAATAAAATATTTGAAATTAAATTCACTGAATGTACTTGAAAGCAGAATGGAAATGACAGAGGAAATACTAAATTAACTTGAAGATTGATTAATGTGAAGAATACAGACAAAAATATCATTGATTAAAGAAATTAATAAAGCCTCAGAGAATTGTTAGAAAATATCTAACAGTCCAACATAAGCGTAAATATCACCCCAAATAAATTTAATGAAAGAAAGAAAGAAAGAACATGGGACAGAAAAAAATATTTGAAAATTAAACGGCTGAAATTTTCCCAAATTTAAATAAAGACATAAATTTATAGATGCAAGACATCCAAAATCATTAAATAGAATAAGCATGAAAAAGGACATGTCAATGCACATCATAGTTAAATTGTTCACATCCACAGATAAAGAACAAGTCTTGAAAGCAGTAAGAGAAAAGCAACATAATACATATGAGGGAAAATAATTAGATTAATGACTGAATTCTCATACAAAAAATATGGAGGCCAAAATAGAATGGAACAATATCTTTAAAAGGCTGAAAGAAGAAAATAAACAATCACCCCAGACTTCTGCATCTGGTGAAAATATTCTCTAAGTATGAATGGAAAATAAACACATTTCCAAATAAAATAAAAGTAATACATTTTCCACTAGTAGAACTGCAGGATAAGAAATGATAAAGTAAGTTATCATTCCTTTCATGCTGAAGGGAACTTAGATTCTCAGTATAAAATGAAAAGTATTGAAAATGATAAATACTTGGACAAATAGCAAAATGTTTTTTTGTTTTTTTATCATAATGTGATTGCTAAAGTAAAACTTATGGCATTGTCTTATAGGATTTATAACATATGTAGATATAGAACATGAAACAACTATTGTATAAAATGGTAGGCAACCTTATCGTGTAAAGGACCAGATAAGTATTTTAGAGCAGGCCACATAGTATCTCTGTCACATATTCTTCATTGGTGTTGTTTTTATTATCCTTTAAAAATATATAAACATTTTCAGCTTCAGATCCATGCAAAAATAGACAGATTTGGCCCATGGGCCACAGTTTGACAACCCCTGGTATAAAGGATGAGAGGATATTGACCTATATGGTTTCAAGTGTCCTATATTTCACATTAAGTGACACATTAATAACCATAAGTGGGCTATGATATGTTAAAGAGGTAAAGTCTACTCATTAGAACAACCACTAAAAATAATTAAAGAAATATAAGTAAAAAGCCAATAGCAAAATTAAAATGAAATTCAAAAAATATTCAAATAAACCAAAAAAAGCTATTAAAGGTGATACATAGGAAAAATAATTAAAGAGAGGTGACAAATTAATAATTAAATAATAAAATGGACTACATATCAACAATCATATCAATGATTCCATTAAATAGTTAAGCATTAAACACTCAAATTAACCTGCAGAGGTTTTAAAAAAATGGAAAAGAACAAAGCCCAAATATATTTTGTTCATAAGAGAAACACTTAAAAAATATACAAAAAGATCAGTCGGAAATAAATGGTTGTAAAAGTATATAAATGCAGGAGATGACGTCATAGGAATGGCGGCAGCGGGGCGCACTTTCTGAGTTCTCCTCCGGATCTTATTACAAACGGGAACTAAAACACATCAAAGAACTCTTTGCTCATCACACAGAACAGCTAAGAGACTGGTGGAAGGATTACTTGAAGGTGCGCTAATTGGGCGAGCAGGGGAAGGAAGGAAGAAAGGGAGAGAAGTGAAAACGCGTGGGCCCGCGGCGGGGTCTCGGCCAGCAGCGGCGGCGGCGAAAACCACAGTGGCACCCACAGTTCCGGGCACGAACGGGATCCCAGGGCAGAACGGAGAGCACAGACACCAGGAGGTGGGCTCTTTCCCTGCGTCCCACGGCTGATTTCTCCCACCGGGAGGGCAGCTAGTGGGGCCTAGGGCAGACAAAGAACACAGACTCCATACCTCGGCCCCTCCCCCCGTTCCAATCCTACCCCCACCCTTCCAGAGACTTAAACTGGCCCCTGAACTGAGGAGTAGTGTCAGATTACAGAGGAGCTGTAGTAGTGCTCAGGCTCTGGGAAGACTGACAGGCAGCCCTGACCCAGGGAAGAGGCTGGGAAGAGTGTGACTTTGGCTGGGCTAGGAGAGAAGAGACTACTCCACCCCCAGCCACCACCTTTTCTGGCCTGCGGGAAGAGGGTGACGTGCAGCTGGGCTGGGGCGAGAAGACCCCTCCATCCCCAGCCCCCACCCTTTCTGGACTGCCTAGGGCGGGACAAGTGCAACTGCAGAGACACTCCCAGGAATCAGCAGTAAACGCAGACTCAGCTCTGGGCTTTCAGGAGCTCAGAAATCTCCCGCCCGCACCCCGCCATACACACACACACTGAAGAAGTGCCCTAAGACTCAGGAGTACTGGACACGGGGCTGGTGGTGCTACTCTCAGTGTGCATATGTGCAGGCAAGGGTAGAAACTGCACTGGCTTTGTAAAAACAATCATCCAGACCCCTCAGGCACACGCATTTAAATCTACAGTCCCAAAGTCACTCCGGGCACCAGGTGACCAGTTCTGCCTGCGCAATAAGCAGGGGGCTCTTTGGTACAACAGAGCACAACCTGGAGATTACTTGGTGGGCTTAAACCAAGACTGGCGCTGCTTTTTGTTTTGCTTTGCTTTGTTTTGTTTTGCTTTGTCTTTATATCTTTGATATCTTTGCCTGTGTCGAGTGGGGGTTATCGGGTGATTTTGCATGTCAATGTATTTGATTTTTTTCTTTGTTGTTGTTGTTGTTGTGCTTGGTGATTTGCTTTGTTCTGAAACTGCCCTACCAGGGCCCAGCTTAAGAGGCACAAGATTCAAAATATCCAGAGGCCAACTCCAGACCAAACCAGAGTACTACTGGGTTTGACCTACAAGTCACACACCCAGAGGGAATTCTGTGCAGGCAATAGAGCCCATAGAGGCCAAACCACATTTAAGTAGTCAACCCTCACATAGCAGAACGCCCTGCGGTGGGCAGAGCCAACTCTCACAAAGAGTCAGCCTAGGACTTAAACCCACCTACTCACAAGCAAAAAGCAATTAAAGATCTTCTTGAACAGGACAATATACACAACACAAGAGTCACCTTTGGAGCACACGCAGAGGAGGACAACGTGGTGCGAGTCAAATATAAAGGACACATACTACATAAGATAACCTAGCAAGAAATAAGAACTCTAGGGGATCTACCGAATACATCAAAGCAAAAACAGAGAGTCAGCCAGAATGGGGAAACAAAGATACACGTCCCAAATAAAAGAACAGCAGAAACCTCCACAACTGGAACCAAATGAAGCAAAGGTAACCAACCTTTCAGAGACAGAGTTCAGAACACTGGTGATAAGAATGTTTAAGGAGCTCAGAGAAGACATAGAGAAGGATGTAGAAATCATAACGAACAACCAGTTAGAACTAAAGAACACAATTACCGAAATTAAGAACTCACTTGAAGGAATTACCAGCAGGTTAGACGAAGCAGAGGATTGAATCAGCGACTTAGAAGACAAGGTAGCAGAGATCACCAAAAGGAAACAACAGAAAGAAAAAAGAATAGAAAACAATGAGGATGGCTTAAGAGACCTCTGGGATAAAATCAAGCACAACAACATGCGCATCATAGGAATACCAGAAAGTGAAGAGAGGAAGCAAGGGATTGAGAACATATTTGAAGTAATAATGTTCGAAAACTTCCCCAACCTGATGAAGGAAACCAACATACAAGCCCAGGAAGTGCACAGAGTTCCAACCAGGATAAACCCAAACAGGTCCATACCAAGACACATTATAGTAAAAATGGCAAAGCTTAAGGACAAAGAGAGAATCCTAAAAGCAGCAAGAGAAAGACAGAGGGTTACATACAAGGGAACTCCCATAAGACTATCAAATGACTTTTCTACAGAAACATTGAAGGCCAGAAGTGAGTGGCAGGAGATACTTAAAGTGATGGAAAACAAAGGCCTACAACCTAGATTGCTTTATCCAGCAAGGCTATCATTTAAAGTTGATGGAGATGTGAAGAGTTTACCAGAAAAAAAAAAGCTAAAGGAATTTATTATCACCAAGCCAGCATTGCAAGAAATACTAAAAGGGCTTCTGTAAATTGAAGAAAGATGAAAACAATCTAACTACAAATTTAAAATTGGCAATAACTATGTACCTATCAATAATCACTTTAAATGTAAATGGATTAAATGCTCCAATCAAGAGAAATAGGGTGGCTGACTGGATAAGAAAGCAAGACCCTTGTATATGCTGTATACAAGAGACTCACCTCAGAACAAAAGACACACACAGGCTGAAAGTGAAGGGTTGGAGTAAGATATTTCATTCAATTGGAAATGAGAAAAAAGCTGGAGTTGCAATACTTATATCTGCCAAAATAGACTTTAAAATGAGGAACATATTAAAAGATAAAGATGGGCACTATATAATAATAAAGGGATCGATCCGACAAGAGGACATAACCCTAGTAAACATCTATGCACCCAACATAGGAGCACCTAAATATATAAAACAGGTACTGACTGACATAAAGACAGAGATCAACAGTAACACTCTCATAGTAGGGGACTTCAACACACCTCTGACAACAAAGGACAGGTCTTCCAGACAGAAAATCAATATGGAAACAACAGCCTTAAATGATACATTGGACCACTTGGATTTAATCGATATTTTCAGAGCATTTCACCCCAATGCTGCAAAATACACGTTTTTCTCAACCGCATATGGAATATTTTCCAAGATACACCATATGTTAGGCCACAAAACAAGTCTTGATAAATTTAAGAAAATTGAAATCATACCAATTGTATTCTCTGATCACAATGCTATGAAATTAGAAATGAACTACAGGAAAAAAACTGGAAGACACACCTCTTCATGGAGGCTGAATAACTTATTACTAAAAAATGAATGGGTCAAACAGGAGATCAAGGAAGAAATCAAAAGATATCTCGAGACAAACGAAAATGAAAACACGACGACCCAAAATCTATGGGATGGCGCGAAAGCAGTCCTAAGAGGGAAATTCATAGCTTTGCAGGCCTACCTAAAGAAACAAGAAAAATCACTAATCAACAGTTTATCTTCACACTTAAGGGATCTGGAAAAAGAACAGCAAAATAAGCCCAAAGGGAGCACAAGGAAGGAGATAATAAAGATCAGAGGGGAAATAAATGAAATAGAAACCAGAAAAACAATACAAAAATCAATGAATCCAGAGTTGGTTCTTAGAGAAGATAAACAAAATTGACAAACCTTTAGCCAGACTCATTAAAACAAAATAGAGAGAGGACCCAAATTAATAAAATCAGAAATAAAAGAGGAGAAGTGACAACAGACACCGCAGAAATACACAAAATTTTAAGAAATTACTATGAGCAACTATATGCCAAGAAATTTGATAATCTGGAAGAAATGGACAATTTTCTAGAGGTGTACAACTTTCGAAGTCTAACTCAAGAAGAAACAGAAAACTTGAATAGACTGATTACCACCAGGGAAATTGAATCAGTAATCAACAATCTCCCAACAAACAAAAGGCCTGGACCAGATGGCTTTACAGGTGAATTTTACAAAACGTTCAAAAAAGAATTATCACCTATTCTCCTCAAGCTCTTCCAAAAATCCAGAAGGAGGGAAGACTCCCAAACACTTTTTACGAAGCCACTATCACCCTGATCCCAAAATCAGACAAAGACACCACAAAAAAAGAAAACTACAGGCCGGTATCTCTAATGAACACAGATGCAAAAATCCTCAACAAAATTATAGTGAATAGAATTCAGCAATACATTAAAAAGATCATACACCATGATCAAGTGGGATTCATCCCTGTTATACAAGGGTGGTTCAACATCCGCAAATCAATTAATGTGATACACCACATTAACAAAATGAAAAATAAAAATCACATCATATCAATAGATGCAGAGAAAGCATTTGATAAAATCCAACAGCCATTTATGATAAAAACCCTTAAGAAAGTGGGAATAGAGGGATCATATCTCAACATAATAAAGGCCATATATGACAAACCCACAGCTAACATCATTCTCAATGGGGAAAAGCTAAAATCATTCCCCCTAAGATCAGGAACAAGGCAAAGTTGCCCACTATCTCCGCTTCTATTCAACATAGTGCTGGAAGTTCTAGCCACAGTAATCAGAAAAGAAAAAGAAATAAAAGGCATCCACATTGGTAAGGAGGAAGTAAAATTATCATTACATGCAGATGCTATGATACTATATATAGAGAACCCTAAAGACTCCACCAAGAAGATGTTAGAGCTGATAGATGAATTTAGTAAAGTAGCAGGATACAAAATTAATATTCAGAAATCAGTTGCATTTGTATATACCAATAATAAAACATCAGAAGGAGAAATTAAAAAACAATCCCATTTACAATTGCTCCAAAGACTGTAAAATACCTGGGAATAAATTTAACCAAAGAAGTAGAAGATCTGTACTCAGAAAATTATAAGACACTGAAGAAAGAAATGAAAGAAGATACAAATAGATGGAAACACATACCATGTTCCTGGATAGGAAGAATTAATATAGTTAAAATGTCCATACTGTCTAAGGCAATATACATATTCAACGCAATTCCTATCAAACTACCAACGACGTTTTTCACAGAAATAGAACATATAATCCCAAAATTTGTATGGGACCATAAAAGACCCCGTATAGCCTCAGCAATCTTGAGAAATAAGAGCAAAGTGGGAGGTATAACAATACCTGACTTCAAATTACACTACAAGACTACAGTAATCAAAACAGCATGGTACTGGCATAAAAACAGACACATAGATCAATGGAACAGAATAGAGAGTCCAGAAATAAGTCCGTGCCTATATGGCCATTTAATCTACGACAATGGAAGCAAGAATGTACGATGGGGTAAAGACAGTCTATTCAATAAATGGTGCTGGGAAACCTGGACAGACACATGCAAAAAAATGAAGCTGGACCACCTCCTTACACCATATACAAAAATTAATTCAAAATGGCTAAAAGACTTAAGTGTAAGATCTGAAACCATAAAATTCCTAGAAGAAAATATAGGAAGAAACTTCACAGACATTACCCCGAGTAAGATTTTTACTGATATATACCCTCACGCGAGGGAAGTAAGGGAAAAAATAAACATGTGGGATTATATCAAACTAAGAAGTTTTTTCACAGCAAAGGAAACCATCAATAAAACAAGAAGGGATCCTACTGAATGGGAAAATATATTTGCCAATGATATATCTGATAAGGGATTAATATCACAAATCTATAAAAAACTCTCTCATCTCCAATAAAACAAACGACCCAATTAAAAAATGGGCAGAGGACTTGAAGAGACATTTTTCTAAAAAGGACATACAGATGGCAAACAGACATATGAAGAAATGCTCAACCTCACTAACCATCAGAGAAATGCAAATAAAAACCACAATGAGGTACCACCTACCCCAGTCAAAATGGCTATCATCAATAAATCAACAAACAACAAGTGCTGGCACGGATGTGGAGAAAAGGGAACGCTTGTGCACTGTTGGTGGGATTGCAGATTGGTGTAGCCACTATGGAAAACAGTATGGAGGTATCTCAAAAATCTGAAAATGGAACTACCCTATGATCCACTAATTCCACACCTAGGTATCTATCCGGAGAAATCCAAAACTCCAATTCAAAACTCTTTATGCACTCCTATGTTTATTGCAGCACTATACACAATAGCTAAGACATGGAAACAACGGAAATGCCCATCGGTAGATGAGTGCATTAAGAAAATGTGGACATTTATACAATGGAGTATTACGCAGCCTTAAAGAAGAATGAAATCTTACCATTTGCAACAACGTGGATGGACCTAGAGAACATTATGTTAAGTGAAATAAGTCAGACAGAGAACAATAAGTACCATATGATCTCACTTATATGCGGAATCTAAAGAAAAGAATAAGTGAATGAACTAATCAGAAACAGTTTTGGAGACAAAGAGGAAAAACTGAGGGTTGCTAGATGGGTGGGGGGGTGTGGGTAAGGGGGGAGTTGAGGGGATTAGAAAACAATCAGTAACCACAAGATGGCCATGGGGTTTTGAAAATTAATCTGGGGAACGTAATGAATAATGTTGTAAAGTTTTTGTAGGGTAGCCAATAGACATGTGTCTCATTTCGGAGACCATCTCAGGGAAGATGTAGATGCCTGATCACTGCACTGTACACCTGAAGCTGTACAATAATGAATGCCAACTATAATATTTTATATATATATATGTGTATATATATATATATATATATATATATATATATGTATATATATGTATGTATACATTTAGAAGAGGCAGAGTACAGCTTTGGGAGTGGATACAGTGGAAATGGGATGGCTTGGTGCGATGTCAGAGAGATAGTGGATGGGGGGAGGGGGTCCACAATGTGAGGGATATAAATGATAAACGTCTAAGAGAAAAAAAAACAACCTCATAGACAAGACAGACAATAATTTAGTTGTTACCATAGGGTAAGGGGGGTGGGGGTGGGAGATGAGAGTAAAGGGGATCAAATATATCGTGATGGAAGGAGAACTGACTCTGGGTGGTGAACACAGAATGTAATTTATAGATGATGTGATACAGAATTGTACACCTGAATCCTATGTAATTTTACTAACAATTTTCACCCCAATAAATTAAAAAAAAAAAAGAAGTATCAGTATCAGTGAAATATTCAAATGCAGATACTACATAGCACATAAGATAGGATCATCTCAAATTCAAAGTCATGATTAATTCCATAATAATTTAATTCCTAAGTGTTAAAAATATTTTTTGAGATACATAAATTCAAACCTACTAATCAACTGTTACATCAGTCACTCTTGACTGTATTTATTAGAGCTAAATTACATTTATTATTATGTTTATTATTTAATTTGGTCTTCTCTCCTCATCTTTTTATCACGTTAAAAAAGAAAAATATAGTTATACTCAATGGGTCAAATGAATGTATTTGACTGAAAATACATTTCAGATTATACATGATAACCTTTGTGTTCATCATGTTTAATTAAACATATGATTGTATAACTTTAAAAAAATAATATATTTTAAATTGAATTATAATTACAATGCAATTTATTAAAATTTGTAGGAGCAGCTAAAGCAGTATATAGATGGATATGTGTAAACCCAAATATAATTTTAAAAATACATTTGATAAATATCTATCTAAAAGAATACAGAAATAACAATCAGGAATAAGAAAGGGGCCGTTATTATAGTTCCTAAAATAATAAAAGAGAAAAATGTGAATATTACGAACTTCACACAAAAAAATTTGACAACTTAGATAAAATGTACATATTCCTCCAAAGATACAAATTACCAAAATTAACCCAAAAAGAAATTGACCTCAACAACTTTATATCATTAGAAACGGTGCTTTAAAACATTTCAACCAAGGAAAGTTCAGGACCACAAAAAGAAAAATAAAAGGCAATTATGTGAACTGATGGAGGTGTTAACTAATGCTACAGTAGTAGTCATATTATAATATATAAGTATATCAAATTAACACCCATACACCTTAATTTATATATTGTTATATGTCAATTATATCTCAATAATGATGGGGGGAAAAAGACCAACACTCCAGTATGAGATTATTTTTCTAGCACATTCAACCAAACATTTCAGGGGAAAAATAAATCAATGCTATACAAACTTGTTAAGAAAATAGAAAAGAATAAAATACTTTCAAAATATTTTTTATGATTATTACACAGATAGTAAAACCAGACAATTACACTACAAGGAAAAATGACAAATCAACACCCCCAAGAAAACAGATGCAAACATCCTCAAAAATGGATTCAAACTGAATACAATTGAATATATTAAAATGACTCTATATTATGACTATATGTGTTTATCTGAGGAATTAAGGTAGCTTTCATATCCAAACACTAAATCAATGGTATTAACTATGTAAAGAATAAATAGTAACTATGTAAAGCATAAAGGAGAAATACCATATGACCATTTTTAATAGATGCACAAAAAAGAATTTGATCAAATTTAACACCTGTTAATGATAAAAACTTTTAGCAAACTAGAAATAGGAGGAAACATCCTCAACTTCATTAATAGTATCTATTGAAAAAAGCAACAACAACAAAAAAATCCCTACAGTTACCATCATATTCTGATAAAAAACTGAATTATTTCTACCTAAATTAAGGAACCAATTAAAGGTGTCCACTCTCACCAGTTATATTCAATGTTGTACTGGAGTTTCTTGTTAGCAAAATATGGTAAGAAAAGGAAATAAAGGACATCAAACTGGAAAACTGTCTTTATTTGCCAACAGCATAGGAAGAATAAGTCTAAAGCATTTATGAAAATGAAAAGGTAGTGGAAATAATAAATGAATTTATAAGGTTCGTTGACTACAGGTCAACATACTAAATCAATTTCATTTCTACGAGAGGTTAATTCTCCCCACAGTCATCTATATGTTCCACACAATCCATTGAAAATCCCGAAAGGAACTTTTGTAGAAATTGAATTTTTTTCTAAAATATATATCAAAAATAAAGAATCAAGAATAGCCAACAATTTTGAAACAGAAAACAAAATCGATGACTCACACTACCTAATTTTTATACTCTAAAGAGATATTTAGACTGGCATTCCTTTGAGCATAAGCAAATAGAATAATAGATTGGAATAGAGTCCAGAACTGGAGCAACAAATATAAGGGCTATTTAACAGAGGTACCAGGTCTGGAGAAAATATAGTCTTTGCAGGAAATGGTGGTGGAACACTTGAATATTATATCAGCTTGAATAGTGTCCCCACCAAAAACTTTATATTCTACCAGAACCTTAGACTGTGACCTTATTTGGAGAAAGTTTCTTTGCAGATGTAACTAGTTAAGGATCTTAGGATGATACCATACTGGATTAAAGATGGGCCCTAAATCCAATGACTGATGTCCTTACAAGTCAAGGAGACAACAAGAGACATACAGAGAAGAATGTCATGTGAAGATGGAGGCAGAGATTGAAGTCATGCTGCCACAAGCCAAAGAAAGGAAGAAAGAAGGAAGGAAGGAAGGAAGGAAGGAAGGAAGGAAGGAAGGAAGGAAGGAAGGAAGGAAGGAAGGAAGGAAAGAGCAGAAGTTATCAAAAGCTAGAAGAGGTAAGAAAGGATTCTTTCCTACAGCCCTGTTGAAAACTTGATTTCGGATTTCTGCCTTCTGGAACTGTGAGATAATAAATTTGTTTTAATCCACACAGATTGTGGTAATTTGTTATGACAGTCTTAGAAAACCAATATAGATACACACATAAAAAAATAAACCTGTACTCTTACCTCACACGATACTCAAAAATTGATGAAAGATGAATTATAGACCAAAGTAAATGCTAAAAACATAAAGCTTCTAGAAGAAAATATAGAACACTTTTTAAGACTTTGACAGGGGTAAAGATTTCCTGGACAGATCATGAAAAAGCACAAGTTATCTTTAAAAAGGGTAATGTGCTTCATCAAAATTTAAAGCTTTTGTTCCTCAAAAATACCATTAAAGTAATGAAAATGCAAACCACCTATTGGGATAAAATATTCACAATATTTATATATTTTAAAATATTATATTGATGATATAGAACCAACTTCTAAAAATCAATAACAAAAGGACAACCCAATAAAAATAGGCAAAAGATTTGAGCATATAATTCACAAAAGAAGGTTGTGAATTATCAATAGTCATGTGAAATGTACTCAGCATTATTTGTCAGTAAGGAAGTGCAAATTAAAACCTCAATAAGAGGGTGATCTTAAGGTGAAAGTGTGTAGGAATTCTCTGTACTATCTCTAAAACCTTTCTCTAAATCTGATGTGCTTTCAAAATAGTTTTTTTAAAAATGACATACTATCACACACCCACTAGAATAGCTAAAATTAAAATACCAACAACAACATTAGTAATGATTTGGAGAAACTGGAATGCTTATATATTTCTCATGGGCATGTAAAATTTTAGGAACAATGTCAAAAAACACATGGAAACTTCTTAAAAATTAAACTTAGGTTTCTGGTCAATATGGCAGTGTAGGTAAATGCTGTGCTTGCATCCTCTCATGAGGACATCAAAATTACAGCTAAACTGAAGAAAAACCATCATTGAGAATCATCTGAAGTCCAGTTGAACAGAAATTTAAGGATATACAGAAGCCATGTCGAGATTGGTAGGAGGGGCAGAGAAGAGGAATGGACTGGTCACACACCCACATGTAGCAGTTAAAAATTGGGAGGAATATCTCAGCTGTAAAGATGCTCCCTGAGGAGCAAGAGACCCCATTCCCACACCACGATCCTGAGCCCAGGGTTCCAGATCCAGGGAGAGAAGTCCCCATAATTTCTAGCTGTGAAAACCAGCAGAGATTGTGGCTGAGTGAGACAGAGGATGGCTAGAGCCCCAGACAATTCTCTTAAAGGGCCCATGCATGGACTTACTGACTGACAGACTCACTTGCTCTAGCTCCAGCACTGGGACAGCAGCTTGAAAGGTGTGAGGGACATACAGGAAGGAACTGAGTTGTCTGGCTTCAGGATGAGGGCTAGAGGGACAGCTTTCTCCCAGACAGAAGTGCTGGCAGAATCCACTCTTTCTTTCTTGAGCTCTCCCAACTCCTGGTGAACAGATGCTGGTGGGCCACTATATCTGAGTCTCCTTCAAACTAGCTAACACTGTTTGACATGCCCTGGTGATTTCTTAAGACCCTGTCTCACCCAAATGTGGGCCCACCCAAGTCACTTCCAGTGGCTTTTCAATATGAAGAGCATGCCTTGGCTTATGCTGCAGATTTTCCTAATATCTCTCACAGGTTCACAAACCCCAAAAAAGCAGCATCTGGTCTTGGCATGCCTCATACCTCTTGCCGAGCAGCCTCAAGTCAAGCACTTGTGGCAGCTGGCTTCAGTTCACAGCTGAGCCTCTACCAGGCACATCCAAGACAGGCGCAGTTGGAAGACAACTGCAGGGAGCTTTGTGGCTCATGCCAGGTGGCCCCAGGCAAGACACAGTAGGCTGCTAAAAATGGCCTGTGGCAAAGCCCCTCCCAGGAGGTCCTGGTGCCAGCACAGCGAATGGCTGGCTTCAGACTGCGCCAGAACACCATCCAGTTGCCTCCACAGACAACACATTCAAAGAGCAGACTGGGCAGGCACCAGAGCCTGATAAAAGAATACTGCTCCATGGCGTCAACCCCTGAACAACAGCTACTCCATTATAGTCACAGCCAGTCCTCACAGTGAATCAGCCTGAGGATCAATTCCTCACATTGATGTGAAAATAGCTACCAAGTTTCAACTAACACAGAAAGACACACACAACAAAAACAAGGGACACACATGAAACACAAGGCTCAGATTACCAGAGAAACTGTGCCACTGGGCCCCACAGGACACCTCCTACATAACACCACTGTACTAAGACTGGAAGATATAGCAGCTCTACCTAATACATAGAAACAAACACAGGGAGACAGCCAAAGTGGGTAGACAAAGAAACATGTCCCAAATAAAAGAACAGAACCGATCTCCAGGAAAAAAAAAAATTAAAGAAAATGGAGACAAACAATCTGCCTGATGCAGAATTCAAAACATTGGTTATCAGGTTGCTCAATGATCTCAGTGAGAACTTCTATAAAGAGGTAGGAAACATAAATTGGAGATAGAAAACATTTAAAAAGTCAGAAATGAAGGCTACAATCACTGAAATTAAGAATATGTTAGAGGGAATCAATGTAGATTAGAGGAGGCAGAGAATTGAATCAGAGATTTGGAATATAAGGTAGCAGAAAACACCCAACCAGAAGAGCAAAAAGAAAAAAGAATCCAATCAAATGAGGATAGTTTAAGAGGTCCACAGGACAACGTCAAATGTATCAACATTCACATCATTGGGGTGCCAGAAGGAGAAAAGAAAAAGCAAGGAATTGAAAATGTATCCCAGGAAGATCCCAGATAATGTAGATAAACACTGTGTGTGCTTCCTTCCATTAACACGTTAAAATTACTACTAAATTATAGAAAAATCAACCTGGAGAACAATCTGAAGTTTGGATGAACAGAAGTTTTATAACTAAAAATATAAAGAAGAAGGCACGTCAAGACTGGTAGGATGGGATGAGGTGGTACCATACTCCCATGTGGCAGTTGAGGATCAGGGGTATATCTCAACCCTGGAGAATCGAAGGACTCCAGAACCACACCAGGCTTCCTAGACTGGAGTACTGGTGCCAGGAAAAGAAGACTCCACATCTGGCTGTGAAAAACAGTGGGAATTCCCACTGTAATTGTAAGATGGAAGGCTGATGGAAACCCAAGTGTCCTCTTAAATGGCTCACACACAGACTCTTTCACTCCCAGCCACTCACTCTAGGCTCTGGCACAAGAATAATGACTCGAGGGACGTTGGAGGCATCTGGGGGCAGACTGAGGTGTGTGGCTTAAGGTGAGGGTTGCAGGGCAATTGCCATTTTCCCTGTGTGGGGTCCTACTCCCATGCAGGCAGGTGCCATCTTTCCTGTATTGAGTCCTCCCCCACGATGTCCAAATCTGAATTTGATAATGTGGTGAGTTTTCCTGGGACCCTGTCCACAACACCCCCAACAGGAGAGGCACTTTTTCATGAGCAGCCAGCCCCACCCATATTGCACTCTTTCTGGAAAACTACTGGAGTCCGCAGACTTCAGGCAGGCAGTGACTGGCTTCAGAGTACTCTGAGACTTTTGCTCAGTAGCTCCAGTCTCAGCACTGACACCAAACCAGAGTCAAGATTAACCTGGTGACCACAACTCTTCCCACTCTAGTGACTACCTGAGATGCTGCCTCTTCCAACTCACCTACTGCACAAGGCTTTATCTCGGGCTGAACCTTAAGGGAGTTAGCAGATGGCAGCAGGCTTCAAGTGTCCTGGCTTTTTGCAGAGCTACCCCAGGCCCAGTACTGGTGGCAGTAGTTCTCGGTTCACAGCATGGCCTCTCCCACACGCCTCCAACTTTACCACAGACAGCAAACAACCATGGATCACTTTGTAGCTCATACCAGGTAGTCACCAGTGAGTCATAGGCAGTGGGTGACCTGGGCCTGCACCAAAGCTCCTTTCAAGAGACCCCAGAACCAACATACTTGGAGGTTGGCTTCACACCACAGCAGAGCATTGCCCAATTAGCCTCACAAGCAGCACACACAAAGCTGGTGACAACAGGCACCAGAGCCCACAGGGGCAAACCCCATTCAGTAGAGTAAGCCACCCTGCACAGCAGCTCATAAACTGAGGGTGTGGCCAAAACCCATAGCCATTCAGGGTGAGTGTCAATGCCACCCACAGACATGCCAATAGCATTCAAGGTTCAACTACAACAAGACAGCACACACTACCCACAACATGGACACTCCTGGAGCACCTGGAACAGGTTACTAGGGAGAGTGTGCCAGGGCCCTAGGGCACCTATTACATAAATCCAGCAGGCCAAGACTGGGAGACATAGAAAATTTACCTAATACATAGACACAAACACAGAAAGGCACCCAAATGAGGAAACAAAGAAATGCATTCCAAATTAAAAAACAGGAGAAAACTCCAGAAAAAGAACTAAACAAAATGGAGGCAAGCAACCTACAAGAGACAGACTTCAAAACAATGGTTATAAGGATGTTCAAGGAACTTAACGAGAACTTCAACAGACAGGTAGCAAAAGCATTAAAAAAAGGACATAGAAACCATAACAAAAAAGAACCAGTTAGAAGTGAAGAATACCATAACTGAAAAAAAAGAATACATTAGAAGGAATCACCAACATACTAGATGAAGCAGAGGATCGAATCAGTGCTTCGAAGACTAGGTAGCAGAAAATACCAATTCAGAATAGCAAAAAGAATTTTTAAAAATGAAGGTAGTTTAAAAGACTTCTAGGACAACATCAAGCATAACAACATTTGCATCATAGGGATCCCAGAAGGAGAAGACAGAAAGCAAGAGATTAAAAACACATTTGAAGAACTAATAACTGAAAACTTTCTTACCTGGTGAAGGAAATAGTCGTACAAGTCCAGGAAATGCAGAGAATCCCAAACAAAATGAACTCAAATAGGCCCACACCAAAACACATTATAATTAAAATGGCAAAGGTTAAAGACAAAGAGAGAATCCTAAAAGAAGCAAGAGAGAGGCAACTAGTAAATTATAAGGGAGCCCACATAAGATTGTCAGCTGATTTATCAACAGAAACTTTGCAGGCCAGAAGGGATTGGCACAAAATGTTCAACATGATGAAAAGCAAGGAACTACAGCCAATGGTACTCTACACAGCAAGGCTGCCATTTAGAATTGAAGGACAGATAAAGAGCTTACCAAAAAAGGAAACGCTAAAGGAGTACATCACCACCAAACCAGTATTACAAGGAATATTGGGGGGACTGTTTTAAGATGAATAAAAAACAATCAAAGTCATGAATAATAAAATGGCAATACCTATATATGTCAACAATTACTTTCAATATAAATGGAGTAAAGCATCAGTCAAAAGAAATAGGAGCATTTATTTCATTTGGTATACAAATACAATGGAATACTAGTCTGCCAGAAGAAAAGATGAAATAGTGCCCTTTACAACAACATGGATGGATCTTGAGATTATCATGCTAAGTGAAATAACTCAGACAGAAAAAGTAGAGAACCACATGATTTCACTGATATGCCATACATAAAACTGAAAACAGTAAAAGAACAAGACTAATTAAAAAAGGAACAAAAACTCGCAGACATAGACAATAGGTGTTACCAGAGGGTTGGGGGTGGCTGGAGAAGAGAGTAAACGGGGTCTAATATATGGTGATGGAAAGAGAACTGACTCTGCATAGTGAACACACAATGTGAGATATAGATAATGTATTGCAGAATTGCACACCTGAAATCTATGTAACTTTACTAACTATGTCACCCCAATAAGCATTAATTAAAAAAAAATGCACTCTGACTCCACCCCACCTATATGGATGGATCCCTGCAGGGGTAAACAGAGGCTCTGAAACACACAGGCTTTGAATCTGGTGCATGAAGACATTAGGAACTTAAGAAGATTTCCACATCCTCCAACGGAGGCAGTGCTCTGAGACCCAGGCAACCAACTCACAGAGGAGAAGCCCAACTTCCAAGGAATACCCCCCTTGTTTGAGAAGCAGGAAGAGTGCAGAGAAAATAAAATACTACAGCATGAGAGCGAATTAAAGGCTGAAAGTTGGGGGAAAAAATAAATCATTCTACCAATTCCTACCAGAAAGCAAAGGAAAGACCTATTCTTAACAAACATGTTGCAGAACCCACTCCTGTAAATACCTAGGAAGAGAAATAAAAATTCACCAATCTCCATGTATAACCAAGGTAACAAGGAAGCTTAGAGAGAAAATGAAAAGTCTCCAGAAATGAATGGAAAGACATGGAAATATGTGACTTAAATGACAGAGATTTCAAGGTGGCAGTTCTGAAAAAACTCAATGAGATGCAAGAAAACACAGACAGGCAGTTTAATGACATCAGAAACACACTCAAAGAACAAAATGAACATTTCACCAAAGACCTTGTAGTTTTAAAAAAAGAACCAAATGGAAATTCTGGACACTAAGAAATCAATAAAAGAAACGAAGAATGAAATAGCCAGCTTAGGTAATAGAGCTGATCAGATGGAGGAAAGAATCAGTGACATCAAAGATAGAAACCTGGAAATGACACAGATCGAAGAACAAAGAGAATTGAGACTTAACATAAATGAAAGAACTCTACAAGAACTTTCTGACTCCATTAGAAAGAGCAATATAAGAATAATGGGCATACCAGAAGGGGAAGAAATGGTGAGGGAACAGAGTATTTTCAAAAAAAGAGTCGACAAAAAATTCCAAAACTTGTGGAAAGAATTGTATTCTCGATTCCAAGAAACAAAGAGAACACCTAATTACATCAATCCCAACAGGTCTTCTCCAAGGCATGTTGTATTGAAGCTGTCAAAAATTAACTACAAAGAAATAATCCTCAAGGCAGCCAGGGAAAATAAGACGGTAACCTACAGAGGAAAGCCCATTAAATTATCATCAGATTTTTCAGGAGAAAATCAACAAGCCAGGAGGGAATGGACTCAAATATTCATGCTATTGAAAGGGATAAATTATGAGCCAAGAATAATATTTCCAACAAAGATATTCTTTAGATATGAAGCAGGAATAAAGACAATTTCAGACATAGAGAAGCTGAGGGAATTTTCTAACACATGACCTGCACTACAAGAAATAATGAAGGAGGCTATTCAACCAGCATAAATAGGGATAATTTGTGACAACAAAAACATAAAAGGGGGGAGAGTGAAGGCCTTAACCAGAATACAGGAATGGAGAAAATAAGCATACTGAGGAAAATGGAATACTCTAAATATGAAACTTTCGAGCTGGCCCGAAGCCTTGGGCAGTTGGAGCTCCGTGCTCTTAACGCTGAAGGCTGCCGGTTCAATTCCCACATGGGTCAGTGGACTCTCAACCACAAGATTGCCTGTTCGACCCCTCAACTCCCATAAGGGATGGTGGGCTCCACCCCTGCAACTAAGATTGAATACGGCACCTTGAGATGAGCTACTGCTGAGCTCCGGGATGGATCAGTTGGTTGGAATGCATCCTGTCAAACACAAGGTTGCCTGTTGGATTCCCACAAGGGAAGGTGGGCTGCGCCCACTGCAACTAGCAACGGCAACTGAACCTGGAGCCGAACAGCGGACTCCACAACTAAGATTGAAAGGACAGCAAACTGAATTAGAAAAAGACCTGGAAGTATACACCGTTTCCCAATGAAGTCTTGCTTCCCTTCCCCAATAAAATCTTTTAAAAAATTAATAAACATGAAACTTACTTTTACATAAAATTAATGGTAACCACTTAAAAAAAATCCAAAGCTGAAATATGTAACATAATAAAAGAAGAAACACAGGGAAAACTCATAGAATACCACCATATACAAATAACAGACAACAAAATGGCAAAGAAACAATAGAGACACAGTACCACCAGAACACCAAAGACAGAATGATAGGAAATCCTCATATATCAATAATCACCCTAAATGTAAATGGACTGAACTCATTAATAAAAAGGCCATAGTAGCAGACTGGATCAAGAAACTAAACCCAACCATATGCTGTCTCCAAGAGACACAGCTCAGCTACAAGGATAAATTTAGACTCACAGTGAAAGGGTGGAAATTAACACTCAAAAAAAATGGTATCGAGAGAAAAATCAGGTGTATCCATACTGATATCAGATGAAACAGACTTCAAGATAAAAAAGGTAACAAGAGATATAGATGGACATTTCATAATGGTAAAGGGGACTATACAACAAGAAGACAAAACAGTCATCAATATTTATGCCCCCAACTGGGGAACATCGAAATACACCAAACAACTACTCACAGATCTAAAGGGAGAAATTGACCAAAAAACAATTATAGTAGGGGACCTACATACATCATTGACAGCTATGGATAGATCATCCAAGCAGAAAATAAAGAAATAGCAACCATAAATGACACATTACATGAAATGGACATTACTGACATTTATAGAGCACTTCATCATAAAACATCAGACAATACATTCTTTTGAGTGTACATGTAACCTGCTCAAGGATAGACCATATATTTTAACATAAAATGAGCCTTAGCAAATTTAAGAAGATTGAAATCGTACCAAGCATATTCTCTGATCACAAGTTTTTAAAATTTGGTATCAACTGCAAGGAGATAACAGAAAACACCACAAATATGTGGAGATTAAACAACATATATTGAAAGAACGACTGTGTCAAAGAAAAAATAAGAAGAGAGGCCAAAGTATACTTAGAAACAAATGACAATGAAAATACACCCTAAAAAAATATTTGGAATGTAGCAAAAGCACTTTTAAGAGGGAAATTTATATCATTATAGGCCTATCACAAGAAATAAGAAAAATCCCAGATAAATAACCTCACACTACATCTCAAAGAACCAGAAAAAGAAGAACAAATGAAACCCAAAGTCACCAGGGAGGAAAATAATAAAAATCAGAACAGAACGAAATGGAAAAGAGAATAAACCACACAATAGAAAAAAATTAATGAGACAAACAGCTGGTTCTTTGAAAACATTAACAAAATTGACAAACCCTTGGCTAAACTCACTAAGATAAAAAGAGAAAAGACAATTAAAAATAATCAGAAATGAAAGAAGGGAAGTTATCATGGATGTCACAGAAATACAAAAGATCATCCAAGAACATTATGAAGCACTATATGCCACCAAATTCAATAACCTAGAATAAATGGACAAGTTCTTAGAATCATTTAGCCTTCCTAGGTTGAACCATGAAGAACTGGAAAATCGAAATAAACCTATTACCAGTAACGAAATTCAATCAGTCATGTGAAACCTTCCCAAAAGCAAACGTCCGGGACCAGATGGCTTCACTATTGAATTCTACCAAACATTCAAGGAGGATCTAATACCAGTCCTGCTCAAACTCTTCCAAAAAATTGAATAAGGGACAGTACTTCCTAACGCATTTTATGAGGCCAACAATACTCTGATACCAAAACCTGGTAAGGATAACAAAAAAAAAGAAAACTACAGACCAATATCTCTGATGAATACAGATGCAAAACTCCTAAAAAAAATTCTAGCAAATCAATGCAACAATACATTAAAAAGATTATTCATCACGACCAAGTGGGGTTTATCCCAGGGGCACAAGGATGGTCCAACATACGCAAATCCATCAATGTGATATATCACATAAACAAAATAAAGGGCAAAAATCATATGATTATATCAATTGATGCAGAAAAAGCATTTGACAAGACACAACGTCCATTTATGATTAAAACACTTAATAAAATAGGTATAGAAGGAAACATAACTTAAAATAATAAAGGCCACATATGACAAACCCTCAGCTAAACTCATAATTAATGGTGAAAAACTGAAACCCTTTGCTCTACGTTCAGGAACAGGATAGGATTGTCCCCTATCACCTCTGCTTTTCAACATAGTGTTGGAAGTCCTCTCCAGAGCAATCATGTAAGAGAAAGAAATAAAAGGCATCCAAATTGGAAATGAAGAAGTTAAATTGTCACTCTTTGCAGATGACATGATGCTATATATAGAAAACCCTGAAGACTCTACCAAAAAGCTATTAGAGACAATCAACGAATACAGTAAACTTGCTGGCTACAAAATCAACGTACAAAACCCTTTGAATTCCTATATACTAACGTTGAAATCTTAGAAAAAGACATTAAAAAAACCCACGATTCTTTTGCAATTGAAGCAAAAAGAATAAAATACCTAGGAATAAACTTAACCAAGGATGTGAAAGAACTGTATGCTGAAAACTATAAGATATTTTTAAAAGAAATTGAAGAAAACACAAAGAAATGGAAAGAGATTCCGTGCTCATGGATTGCAAGAATCAACATAGTTAAAATGGGCATATTACCCAAAGCAATATACAGATTTAATACAATCTCTATCAAAATCCCAACTACCTTTTTTAAACAAACAGAATAAAAATTCATCAGATTTGTTTGGAACCACAAAATACCCCTAATAGCCAAAGCAATCTTAAGAAAAAAAAAAATAATGCTGGAGGTATCACACTCCCTGACATTAACTTGTACTAAAGGGCCACAATAATCAAAACAGCATGGTATAGAGTGACGTCATAGGAATGGCGGCAGCGGGGCTCACTTTTTAAGTTCTCCTCTGGATATTATCACAAACGGGACATCTATAACTCATCAAAGGACTCTCTGCTCAATAAGCAAAACAGCTAAGAAACTCCTGCAAGGATTACTTGAAGGTGGGCAAATTGGGCAAGCAGGGGAACAGGGAAGGGAGCAGAGTGGAAATGGGGTCCACATCTGCGGCTGTGGGGACGCAGCCCGCACCTTCGCCTGTGGAAACACGACCCACATCTGCAGCTGTGGAAACGCGGCCCGCATGTGTGGCGGTGGAAATTGCAACGGCATCCGGAACTGCAGAGATGCAGGGGATCCCAGGATGGAAAAGAGAACACAAAAGCCAGGAGTTGGGCTCTTTCACTATGTCCCACAGCTGATCTCTCCTGCTGAGGGGACAGCATATGCAGCATTTGAGGCAATAACCTCAGCTGAGACCTCCAGTTGGGCTCTAACTCAGACAAAGGACATAAACACCATACCTAGGCCCCTCCTCCCACTCTTCCAATCCTACCCCCTGCCCTTCCAGAGATTTAAACTGGCCCCTGAACTGAGTAGTGTCAGATTAGAGAGGAGCCTTACTGCTCATGCTCTGGGAAGACCTGCGTGCGGCTCTGACCCAGGGAAGAGGCTGGGAAGAGTGTGATTTTTGCTGGGCTGGGAGAGATTCTTTTCTCCATCCCCAGCCCCCACCCTTTCTGGCCTGGCTAGGGCAGGGCAATTACAACTGCGGAGGCACTCCCAGGGATCAGCAGTAGGCGGCAGACGCAGCTCTGGGCTTTCAGCAGCTCAGAAATCTTCCGCCTGCCACACATACACACACACACACACACACACACACACGGAAGAAGTACCCTAAGATTCAGGAGAACTGGACACAGGGATGGTGGTGCTACTCTCAGTGCACATATGTGCAGGCAAGGGCAGAAACGGCACTGAATTTGTAGAACCTACCATCCAGACTCCTCAGTCCCACGCATCTAAATCTGCAGTTCCAACGTCACTCTGGGTACCAGGTGACCGGCTCTGCCTGCACAATGCACAGATGACTCTTTGGTACAGCAGAGGGCAACCTGGAGATTACTTGGTGGGCTTAAGCCAACTGGCGCTGCTTTTTGCTTTGTTTTGTTTTGTTTGCCTTTTTGTATTTGATAACTTTGCCTGTGTTGAGTGGGGGTTGTCGGTTGTTTTTACATGTGAATGTATTTGATTTTTTCTTTGTTGTTTTTGTTGTTGTTGGGCTTGGTGATTTGCTTTGTTCTGAAATTGCCCTACCAGGGCCCAGGTTAAGAGGCACAAGATTCAACACACAGAGAGGCCAACTGCAGACCAAACCAGAGTACTACTGGGTTTGACCTACAAGTGACACACCCAGAGGGAATTCTCTACAGGCACAAGAGCCCACAGAGATCAAACCACATTTAAGTGGTCAAACCTCACACAACAGAACACCCTGCAGTGGGCAGATCCAAGTCTCACAACTAGTCAGCATAGGAGTTAACCCCACCTACTCAAAAGCGAAAAGCAATTAAAGATCTTCTTTAACAGGACGATATATACAACACAAGAGTCACCTTTGGAGCACACGCAGAGGAGAAGAACAAAGTAGTGCAAGTCAAATATAAAGGACACATACTACAAAAGATAACCCAACAAGAACTAAAACGCTAGGGGATCTGCCTAATACATCGAAGCAAACACAGAGAGTCAGGCAGAACGAGGAAACAAAGAAACTTGTCCCAAATAAAAGAACAGAAGAAACCTCCAGAAATGGAACTAAATGAAAAAGAGGTAACCAACCGATCAGAGACAGAGTTCAGAACACTGATGATAAGAATGTTTAAGGATCTTAGAGATGACATAAAGAAGGATAGAGAATTCATAATGAAAAACCAGTTAGAAATAAAGAACACAATTACTGAAATAAAGAACTTACTTGACCCGCTGTGCCGGGTACGCACGGGATCCCAGGGCGGAGCGGAGAGCGCAGAGACCGGGGGGTGGGCTCTTTCCCTGCGACCCACGGCTGATTTCTCCCGCCGGGAGGGCGGCCAGAGGACCCTAGCGCAAAGAACATAGTCTCCATACCTGGGCCCCTCCCCCGCCCCGCTCTTCCAATCCTACTCCGCCCTTCCAGAGACTTAAACCGGCCCCTGAACTGAGGACTGGTGTCAGATTATACAGGAGCCGTAGTGCTCAGGCTTTGGGAAGCCTGACGGGCAGCCCTGACACAGGGAGACTGGGAAGTGTGTGTGATTTTGGCTGCGCTAGGAGAGAAGAGACTCCTCCACCCCCAGCCACCACCTTTTCTGGCCTGCGGGAAGAGGGCGACGCACGGCTGGGCTGGGAGAGTGAAGACCCCTCCATCTCCAGCCCCCACCCTTCCTGGCTTGCCTAGGGTGGGGTGGGTGCAGCTGCCGAGACACACCCGGAGATCAGCAGTGAGGCAGGCGCAGCTCTGGGCTTTCAGCAGATCAGAAATCTCCCGCCCGCACTCACACACAAACACTCTGAAGAAGTGCCTTAAGTCTCAAGAGTACTGGACATGAATCTGGTGGTGCCACTCTCAGTGTGCATTTGTGCAGGCAAGGGCAGAAACTGCACTGACATTGTAAAAACTATCATCCAGACCCCTCAGGCCCACGCATTTAAGTCTGCAGAACCAAAGTTTCTCTGGGCACCAGGTGACCGGCTCTGCCTGCGCAATAAGCAGGGGGCTCTTTGGTACAGCAGAGGACAACCTGGACATTGCTTGGTGGGCTCAGGCCGAGACTGTCGCTGCTTTTTGTTTTGCTTTGCTTTGTTTTGTTTTGCTTTGTCTTTATATCTTTGATATCTTTGCCTCTGTCGAGTGGGGGTTATCGGCTGTTTTTTTGCATGTGAATGTACTTGATTTTTTTCTTTGCTGTTGTCGTTGCTGTTGTGCTTGGTGATTTGCTTTGTTCTGAAACTGCCCGGCCGGAGCCTAGCTTGAGAGGCACAGGACCCAGAATATCCAGGGGCCAACTCCAGACCAAATCGGAGTGCAGCCGGGTTTGACCTGCAGGTCACACACCCAGAGGGGGTTCTCTGCAGGCACTGGAGCCCATAAAGGCCAAACCACATTAGGGTGGTCAACCCTCACACAGCAGAGCGCACTGCGGGGGGCAGAGCCAAGTCTCAAACAGGTCAGCCCAGGAGTTAACCCCACCTACTCACAAGCAAAAAGCAATTAAAGATCTTCTTGAACGGGACAGTGTACACAACACAAGAGTCACCTTTGGAGCACACGCAGAGGAGGACGACATGGTACGAGTCAAATATAAAGGACACATACTACATAACATAACCTAGCAAGAACTAAGAACTCTAGGGGATCTACCTAATATATCAAAATAAACACAGTCAGCCAGAATGGGGAAACAAAGATACACGTCCCAAATAAAAGAACAGAAGAAGCCTCCACAACTGGAACCAAATGAAGCAGACGTAACCAACCTCTCAGAGACAGAGTTCAGAACACTGGTGATAAGAATGTTTAAAAAGCTTAGAGAAGACATAAAGAAGGATGTAGAAATCATAACGAACAAGCTTAGAGAAAACATAAAGAAGGATGTAGAAATCATAACGAAAAACCAGTTAGAACTAAAGAATACAATTACCGAAATTAAGAACTCACTTGAAGGAATTACCAGCAGGCTAGAGGAAGCAGAGGATCAAATCAGCGACTTAGAAGACAAGGTACAAGAGATCACCCAAACGGAACAACAGAAAGAAAAAAGAATAAAAAACAATGAGGATGGCCTAAGAGACCTCTGGGATAACATCAAGCGCAACAACATGCGCATCATAGGAATACCAGAAGGTGAAGAGAGTAAGCAATGGATTGAGAACATATTCGAAGTAATAATGTCTGAAAACTTCCCCAACCTGATGAAGGAAACCAACATACAAGTCCAGGAAGTGCAGAGAGTTCCAACCAGGATTAACCCAAGCAGGTCCACACCAAGACACATTATAGTTAAAATGGCAAAGCTTAAAGACAAAGAGAGAATCCTAAAAGCAGCAAGAGAAAGACGGAGGGTTACATACAAGGGAACTCCCATAAGACTATCAAATGATTTTTCTACAGAAACATTGAAGGCCAGGAGGGAGTGGCAGGAGATACTCAAAGTGATGGAAAACAAAGGCCTACGACCTAGATTGCTTTATCCAGCAAGGCTATCATTTAAAGTTGATGGAGAGATAAAGAGCTTTCCAGAAAAAAATAAGCTAAAGGAATTTATTACCACCAAGCCAGCATTGCAAGAAATACTAAAAGGACTTCTGTAAATAGAAGAAAGATCAAAACAACCTAACTACAAATTTAACAATGGCAATAACTATGTACCTATCAATAATCACTTTAAATGTAAATGGACTCAATGCTCCAATGAAGAGACATAGGGTGGCTGACTGGATAAGAAAGCAAGACCCTTGTATATGCTGTATACAAGAGACTCACCTCAGAACAAAAGACACACACAGGCTGAAAGTGAAGGGTTGGAGTAAGATATTTCATGCAAATGGAAACGAGAAAAAAGCTGGAGTTGCAATACTTATATCTGACAATATAGACTTTAAAATGAAGAACATACTGAAAGATAAAGGTGGGCACTATATAATAATAAAGGGATCGATTCGACAAGAGGACATAACCCTAGTAAACATCTATGCACCCAACATAGGAGCACCTAAATATATAAAACAGTTACTGACTGACATAAAGACAGAGATCAACAGTAACACTATTATAGTAGGGGACTTCAACACACCTCTGACAACAAGGGACAGGTCTTCCAGACAGAAAATCAATATGGAAACAACAACCTTAAATGATACATTGGACCACTTGGATTTAATCGATATTTTCAGAACATTTCACCCCAATGCTGCAAAATACACGTTTTTCTCAAGCGCACATGGAACATTTTCCAAGATAGATCATATGTTAGGCCACAAAACAAGTCTTGATAAATTTAAGAAAATTGAAATCATACCAATTGTCTTCTCTTATCACAATGCTATGAAATTAGAAATGAACTACAGGAAAAAAACTGGAAGACACACCAATTCATGGAGGCTGAATAACTTATTACTAAATAATGAATGGGTTAAGCAGGAGATCAAGGAAGAAATCAAAAGATATCTCGAGACAAACGAAAATGAATACACGACGACCCAAAATATGGGACGCCGCGAAAGCAGTCCTAAGAGGGAAATTCATAGCTTTGCAGGCCTACCTAAAGAAACAAGAAACATCACTAATCAACAGTTTATCTTCACATTTAAGGGATTTGGAAAAAGAAGAGCAAAATAAGCCCAAAGGGAGCACAAGGAAGGAGATAATCAAGATCAGAGCAGAAATAAATGAAATGGAAACCAGAAAAACAATACAAAAGATCAATGAATCCAAGAGTTGGTTCTTAGAGAAGATAAACAAAATCGACAAACCTTTAGCCAGACTCATTAAAAAAAAAGAGAGAGAGGACCCAAATTAATAAAATCAGAAATGAAAGAGGAAAGTGACAACGGACACTGCAGAAATACAAAGAGTTTTAAGAAGTTACTATGAGCAACTATATGCCAACAAATTTGACAATTTGGAAGAAATGGACAATTTTCTAGAGGCGTACAACCTTCCGAGGCTAACTCAAGAAGAAACAGAAAACCTGAATAGACTGATTACCACCACGGAAATTGAATCAGTAATCAACAGTCTCCCAACAAACAAAAGTCCTGGACCAGATGGCTTTACAGGTGAATTTTACAAAGCGTTCAAAAAAGAATTATCACCTATTCTCCTCAAGCTCTTCCAAAAAATCCAGAAGGAAGGAAGACTCCCAAACACTTTTTATGAAGCCACTATCACCCTGATCCCAAAATCAGACAAAGACACCACAAAAAAAGAAAACTACAGGCCGATATCTCTAATGAACATAGATGCAAAAATCCTCAACAAAATATTAGCAAACAGAATTCAGCAATACATTAAAAAGATCATTCACCATGATCAAGTGGGATTCATCCCTGGTATGCAAGGGTGGTTCAACATTCGCAAATCAATTAATGTGATACACCACATTAACAAAATGAAAAATAAAAATCTCATGATCATATCAATAGATGCAGAAAATGCATTTGATAAAATCCAACAGCCATTTATGATAAAAACCCTTAAGAAAGTAGGAATAGAGTGATCATATCTCAACATAATAAAGGCCATATATGACAAACCCACAGCTAACATCATACTCAATGGGGAAAAGCTAAAACCATTCCCCCTAAGATCAGGAACAAGGCAAGGTTGCCCACTATCTCCGTTTCTATTCAACATAGTGCTGGAAGTTCTTGCCACAGCAGTCAGACAAGAAAAAAAAATAAAAGGCATCCAAATTGGTAAGGAGGAAGTAAAGTTATCATTGTATGTAGATGATATGATACTATATATAGAGAACCCTAAAGACTCCACCAAGAAGCTATTAGAGCTGATAGATGAATTTAGTAAAGTAGCAGGATACAAAATTAATATTCAGAAATCAGTTGCATTTGTATATACCAATAATAAAACATCAGAAGGAGAAATTAAAAAAAAATCCCATTTACATTCGCTCCAAAGACTATAAAATACCTGGGAATAAATTTAACCAAAGAAGTAAAAGATCTATACTCAGAAAATTATAAAACACTGAAGAAAGGAATGAAGGAAGATATAAATAGATGGAAACACATATCATGTTCATGGATAGGAAAAATTAATATAGTTAAAATATCCATACTGCCTAAGGCAATATACACATTTAATGCAATTCCTATCAAACTGCCAACGTCGTTTTTCACAGAAATAGAACATATAATCCTAAAATTTATATTGGACCATAAAAGACCCCAAATAGCAAAGGCAATCTTGAGAAATAAGAACAAAGTGGGAGGTATAACAATACCTGACTTCAAATTATACTACAAGGCTACAGTAACCAAAACAGCATGGTACTGGCATAAAAACAGACACATAGTTCAATGGAACAGAATAGAGAGTCCAGAAATAAATCCACGCCTATATGGCCATTTAATCTACGACAATGGAAGCAAGAATGTACGATGGAGTAATGACAGTCTATTCAATAAATGGTGCTGGGAAACCTGGACAGACACATGCAAAAAAATGAAGCTGGACCACCTCCTTACACCATATGCAAAAATAAATTCAAAATGGCTAAAAGACTTAAATGTAAGATCTGAAATTATAAAATTCCTAGAAGGAAATATATGAAGAAACTTCACAGACATTATCCGGAGTAAGATTTTTAGTGATATATCCCCTCACGCAAGGGAAGTAAGAGAAAAAATAAACATGTGGGATTACATCAAACTAAAAATTTTTTTCACAACAAAGGAAACCATCAGTAAAACAAAAAGGGACCCTACTGAATGGGAAAAGATATTCGCCAATGATATATCTGATAAGGGGTTAATATCAGAAATTTATAAAACATTCATTGAATTCAACACTAAAAAAACAAACAACCCAATTAAAAAATGCGCAGAGGAAATGAGGAGATATTTTTCTAAAAAGGACATACAGATGGCAAACAGATATATGAAAAAAAGCTCAACCTCACTAACCATCAGAGAAATGCAAATAAAAACCACAATGAGCTACCACCTCACCCCAGTCAAAATGGCTATCATCAATAAATCAACAAACAACAAGTGCTGGCGCGGATGTGGAGAAAAGGGAACGCTTGTGCACTGTTGGTGGGATTGCAGACTGGTGCAGCCGCTATGGAAAACAGTATGGAGGTATCTCAAAATTCTGAAAATGGAACTACCTTATGATCCAGTAATTCCACTCCTAGGTATCTATCCGGAGAAATCCAAAACTTCAATTCAAAAATCTTTATGCACTCCTATGTTTATTGCAGCACTATACACAATAGCTAAGACATGGAAACAACCAAAATGCCCATCGGTAGATGACTGGATTAAGAAACTGTGGTACATTTATACCATGGAGTATTACGCAGCCATAAAGAAGAAAGAAATCTTACCATTTGCAACAACATGGATGGATCTAGAGAACATTATGTTAAGTGAAATAAGTCAGACAGAGAAAGATAAGTACCATATGATCTCACTTATTTGCGGATTCTAAAGAAAAGAATAAGTGAATGAACTAATCAGAAACAGTTTGGGAGACAATGAGGAAAAACTGGGGGTTGCTAGATGGGCGGGAGGGGTGGGGGGTGGGGGGGTGGGTGAGGGGATTGGAGGGCAGTTGGTGACCACAGGATGGCCACGGGGTTTGAAAATTAATCTGGGGAACGCAATTTGGTGGTTACCAGAGCGTAAGGGGTTTGGGGGGGGGGGGATGAGGGTGAGGGGTATCAAATGTATGGTGATGGAAGGGGAGCTGACTCTGGGTGGTGAACACACAGTGTGACTTATGGATGATGTGATACAGAATTGCACACCTGAAATCTATGTAATTATACTAACAATTGTCACCCCAATAAATTAAAAATAAATTTAAAAAAGAAAAAAAAGAAAGGAAAAAAAATAAAAAAAAATAAATAAAAAAAATAAAACAAAACAACAAGTGCTGGTGTGGATGTGGAGAAAAGGGAATGCTTGTGCACTGTTGGTGGGATTGCAGATTGGTGCAGCCACTATGGAAACAGTATGGAGGTATCTCAAAAATCTAAAAATGGAACTACCTTATGATCCTGCTATTCCACTCCTAGGCACCTATCCGGAGAAACCCAAAACTCTAATTCAAAGAACTTTATGCACTCCTATGTTTATTGCAACACTATACACTATAGCCAAGACATTGAAATAACCGAAATGTCCATTGGTAGACGACTGGATTAAGAAACTGTGGTACATATATACAATGGAGTATTACGCAGCCATAAAGAAGAAAGAAATCTTACCATTTGCAACAATATGGATGGACCTAGAGAACATTATGTTAAGTGAAATAAGTCAGACAGAGAAAGATAAGTACCATATGATCTCACTTATTTGCGGAATCTAAAGAAAAGAATAAGTGAATGAACTAATTAGAAACAGTTTGGGAGACAATGAGGAAAAACTGAGGGTTGCTAGATGGGCGGGAGGGGTGGGGGGTGGGGGGGACGGTGAGGGGATTGGAGGGCAGTCAGTGACCACAGGATGGCCACGGGTTTGAAAATTAATCTGGGGAACGTAATTTGGTGGTTACCAGACGGTAAGGGGGTTGGGGGGTGGGGGATGAGGGTGAGGGGTATCAAATGTATGGTGATGGAAGGGGAGCTGACTCTGGTTGGTGAACACACAGTGTGATTTATGGATGATGTGATACAGAATTGCACACCTGAAATCTATGTAATTTTACTAACAATTGTCACCCCAATAAATTAAAAAAAATAAAATTAAAGTATATAAAAAAAAAAGAAGTACAGATTGGTAGTTACAAAATAGTCATAGGGATGTGAAGTCTAGCATATGAAATATAGTCAATAATATTGTAGTAATTATGTGTGGTATCTGATGAATACTAGATCACTTTGTAAGTTATATATGTATATATATATATATGTCTAATCACTATGTTGTAACCTGAAATTAATATAATAATATACATCTACTGTAATTGAAAAATAAAAATTATTAAAAAGAAAAAAAATAAATAAAAATTAAAAAGAAAATGTGGTACATTTATACAATGGAGTATTACGCAGCCATAAAGAAAGAAATCTTACCGTTTGCAACAACATGGATGTACCTAGAGAACATTATGTTAAGTGAAATAAGTCAGACAGAGAAAGACAAATACCATATAATCTCACTTATATGTGGAATCTAAAGAAAAGAATGAATGAATGAACTAACCAGAAACAGTTTCAGAGACATAGAAGAAAAACTGAGGGTTGCTAGATGGGAGGGCGGGTGGGGAGAAAAGGGATAGTGAGGGGATTAGAAAGCCCACTCAGTAACCACAAGATTGCCACGGGGTTATGAAAGTCAACTTGGGCAATGTAATCAATAATGTAAAGATTTTGTAGGGTATCCGATGGACACTTGTCTCGTTAGGGAGACCATCTCAGGGAAGATGTAGATTGCTGATCACCACACTGTACACCTGAAGCTGAAGCTGAAGAATAATGAATGTGAACTACAAGTTTATATATTATGTATACAGGAAGTGGAATACAGCATTAGGAATGTAGACAGTGGAAATGTAATGGCTGTGTGCAATGTCAAAGGGATAGTGGATGGGGGGAGGGGTTTGACACAGTGTGAGGGATATAAATGATAAATGTCTAACTATTACATTGTTTTGTGCACCTGAAACTAATAAAAAAAAGGATGTTGTGGTATATATACACAATGGAATACTATGTGGTGGTAAGAAAAAATGAAATAGGGCCATTTGTGACAACATGGATGGATCTTGAGATTATAATGCTAAGCGAAATATGTCAGACAGAAAAAACAAAGAACCATATGATTTCACTGATATGTGGTATATGAACCAAAAACAACAAAAGAACAAGACAAGCAAATGAGAAAGAAATACTCATTGACACAGACAATAGTTTAGTGGTTACCAGAGGGTAAGGGGACGGGGGGTGGTAGATGAGGGTAAAGGGGATCAAATATATGGTGATGGAAGGAGAATTGATTCTGGGTGGTGAACACACAATGGGATTTATAGATGATGTAGTGCAGAATTGTATACCTGAATTCTATGTAACTTTACTAACAATTGTCACCCCAATAAACTTTTAAAAAATGTGCATACTATATGATTTCATGCATATGAAGTTCAAAAACTTAAAACTAATATGGAGAAATGAAAAACAGAGCAGTAGTTGCCAATGGAAGTATAGATTGAACGGAAGGGAACACAAGAGAATTTGGGGGAATTGTAGAAATATTCTATATCTTTACTGAGGTTGTGGTTATATTGGTATATACAATTTTTATAATTCATCACTTTTTACACTTAAAATGTGTATATTTCACTGTATGTAAATTTCACTTCAATGTTAAAAAAAGAAGAGAAAAATGAACATAATTCTCAGAGAGCCAAATGGATTGCCCAAAGTTTTAAGTTCGTGAAGGTGCCTTAAGTCCTAGATCTCACTTTCTCAGCAAACACTTTTACACCATGTAACTCATACTCCCACAAGAGAAATGAACATGAAAAGAGTATGAGTCCCATACTCTTCGCACTTTAAATCCAATCCCAGGTATATAAAAATCCAATCCACTGTGTCTTCCAGCTTTCTTTCTCTCTTCAGGTGAAGATCTCAGATATGTTTCCAACTCCTAAAAGATTGAGAGTTCTTCATGGAATGACTCAACTTTGCTTTCCCACTTATCCAAGCCATATCTCCAAAAGCAAGAATTATAAATGAATTTCAATCCCTAATTGGGTTTATAATGTTTGATAGAGGATCCAAATAGGGAACTGTCAACCTTTTGCTGGAGAAGTAAGTAAAACAGTAAGACAGGCATAAGACAGTATACTTCAGTGCTTATCCTGTCATATTATAACATATATAAAGGCTATTTTTTACCTGCTTTGCTTTAAAGACCAAGGATTTGGGTGTTCCAAATTGCTATTGTTCAAGCATTCCCTGGTAGTGGTAGTCCCAGAAGTCGAAGGGGTCCTAAGGGACTACAGTTGCAGCCCTACACAAATACCTCTAATCCTAGGATATGCCAATTCAACAGAATGACTGATGGTATACTCTGAGAATTACCTCATTTTTCATAAAAGTACGTGTATACACAGTTACCACTTCAGCTACATCCTCTCATCTTGTGAACTTGAAGAAATCTTCTTCTCAATAATAATGATGATGATGATAATAATAATAATAATAATAATAATAATAATAATCGTTGCTACCATTTACTGAACACTTTAATCAGGCACTACTGTGCGTTGTTTGATTTTATCCCCAAAACAATCCTATTAGATAAGTATGATTATAATCATATCTATTTTCCAGGTGAAAAAACTGAGATGCAGAGAGTTCACAGAATTAGTAAGTGACAAACCTTGGAATTCACCTCAGACTGAATTGACAACAGAGCTGTCACTTAAATACTAACCTATGCTCTTTTCTTGCTAAATCTTCATCAGGCCCATGCTTGGGTTTGCTTACAAAGGGAGATTGAACCATGAATGCTACCTCTGACATTTCATAGTAAATTTACCCCTGCATAATGGGAGAAGAAAAGAGGGCCTATGAATATACTTAGAAAATCATTTCAAGGAAACAAAAAGGGAAAGAAGGGGGGAAGATAACTAGGAGAATCTCGTTATCAAAATATTTACATGGATAGTGCCTGTAATCATTGCAGAACAGGCAAGGGAAATAATAAGTCATTGCCCAGGACACTGTCTCTTGAGTATCCAAAAGAGAAGAACTTTTTGGCAATTGAATTTATAGGGATTAAATGCTTTCATTGTAATGCTCGTTTCCTTATTCAAGTCATTAACTTCTGTTGGAAATATTGGGGGAACTCAAGGTAAATTGTTCAACATTGATGGGAATCTGGCATTATTTGCAAAGTGTCACAGAAGGCAGATCCAGAATATGAGACTTGATTTCTTCTTAGATATAACAATGGGGTTCTTCTGGGTCCAGCCCTTAAAAGAGTTTACCTTAAGAGATTCTACCCTTACATAGGCAGTGGAGCCATCATGTTTTTGAAATCAGAAAAGACTTATTTCATTTCATGCCACAAGTATGAGAAAGAGTTTTTCAAGCTTTCCTGAATACTTTTCCATATTTATTGCAACGATAGAAGACTATTCAAATTCACCTTATCTATTCAGGCATCTAACATCAATATATTCACATTCAGAGATAAAAGGAGGTTTTCTATTGAGAACTTATTCATTGTCCTTATCTAGTCAAATTTCACTAGGGAGACCACAGGAAGTTGTAGATCCTAGCACTTCTTAGATATTGGACTTTCTCCCACATCTCTGGGACCTACCAGCTGAGTTATTGCTGTCGGAGAATTATGCAGTGTGTCTGGGCTTTGAGATTATCTGATCAGCACAAGCACTGGTGAGTAAGGTTTACTTTCCTCCCAGCCAATAAATTATAAACTCAGAGTCTCAAGACTGGAAAAATCTAAAAGGCTATCTTACCTAACTTCTAGGAAATGTCTTCATCACTGCAGCATCATATTCAGTCCTGTAATAATAATAGAATAAAAATAAATTTCTTGAGTGCTTACTGTATACCAAAAATAATTTTGTATGCATCATCCATTTAATATTCAAAACATCACTCTGAAGCAGATGTTATTTTACAGATGAAAAAACTAAAGCTCACAGAAGATAGATGGTTTGGCCAAGGTCACATGGAAGTAGCAGGGCGAACGTTCAAACCCATGTCTGTCTGCAGAGCCCACACCCTTAAACACCAAACTGTCCCTCATAACTCAGTTATCTGGGATAACTTCAACCTCTAATATTCCATCACGGTGTTCTAAGAGTTGGCTCATACTTGTCAGACTATTCACATCAGTTTTAGATTCAGAAAAATTTGGTTATCATGCCTCTATCTTTTCATTTTTCCCTTTGCTTGTCCCAACAAAGACAAGAAACCTCCTTTGATTTTTTTTTAATTTATTGGGGTGACAATTGTTAGTAAAATTACATAGATATCAGGTGTACAATTCTGTATTACATCATCTATAAATCCCATTGTGTGTTCATCACCCAGAGTCAGTTCTCCTTCCATCACCATATATTTGATCCCCCTTACCCTCATCTCCCACCCTCCACCCGCCTTAACGTCTGGTAACCACTAAACGATTGTCTGTGTCTATGAGTTATTGTTTCTCATTTGCTTGTCTTGTTCATTTGTTGCTTTTGGTTTATATACCACATATCAGTGAAATCATATGGTTCTCTGCTTTTCCTCTCTGACTTATTTCGCTTAGCACTATACCCTCAAGATCCATCCATGTTGTCACAAATGTTCCTATATCATCTTTTCTTACCTCCGAATAGTATTTCATTCTGTATGTATACCACAACTTCTTTATCCATTCATCTATCGAAGGATATTTTGGTTGTTTCCATGTCTTGGCCACCATAAACAAAGCTGCAATGAACATTGTAGCACACGTGTCTTTATGTGTAGATGTTTTCAGGTTTCTTGGGTAGATACCCAGGAGAGGGATTGCTGGGTCATATGGTAATTCTATTCGTAATTTTTTGAGGAACCTCCACACTGCGTTCCACAGCAGATGCACCAGTTTGCATTCCCACCAACAGTGTATGAGGGTTCCTTTTTCTCCACAGCCTCTCCAACACTTGTTACTATTTGTCTTGTTGATGATAGCCATTCTGACTGGAGTGAGGTGATATCGCATTGTGGATTTTATTTGCATTTCTCTGATGATTAGTGATGTAGAGCATTTTTTCATATGTCTGTTGGCCATTTGTATGTCCTCTTTGAAGAATTGTCTCTTCAGGTCCTCTGCCCATTTTTCAATTGGGTTGTTTGTTTTTTTGTTGTTGAGTTTCATGTGTTCCTTGTATATTTTGGATATTAGCCCCTTATTGGAGGAACTGTTTGCAAAAATCTTCTCCCATTCAATTGGTTTCCTCTTTATTTTGTCGATGGTTTCTTTTGCTTTGTAGAAACTTTTAAATTTCATATAGTCCCATTCGTTTATTTCAGCTTTTACTTCCATTGCCATTGGAGTCAAATGATAAAATGCTCTTTGAACCCAAGGTCCATAAGTTTAGTACCTATGTTTTCTTCTATGCAGTTTATTGTGTCAGGTCTTATGCCTAAGTCTTTGATCCATTTTGAATTAATTTTGGTACATGGTGACAGAGAGCAGTCCATTTTCACTCTTTTGCACATGGCTTTCCAATTCTCCCAGCACCATTTTTGGAAGAGGCTGTCTTTCCTCCATTGTATGTTTTTAGCTTCTTTGTCAAAAATTATCTGTCCATATTTATGTGGTTTTATTTCTGGGTCCTCAATTCTATTTCATTGCTCTATGTGTCTGTTTTTCTGCCAATACAGTGCTGTTTTGATTATTGTTGCCGTGTAGTACAAGCTAAAGTCAGCGAGTGTGATACCTCCAGTATTGTTCTTTTTTCTTAAAATTGCTTTCGCTATTCGGGGTCTTTTGTGGTTATAAACAAATCTGATGATTTTTTCTTCTATTTCTTTAAAAAATGCCATTGGAATTTTCATGGGGATTGCATTAAATCTGTATATTGCTTTGGGTAATATAGCAATTTTAACTATGTTGATTCTTCCAATCCACGAGCACGGAATGCCTTTCCATTTCTTTGTGTGTTCTTCAATTTCTTTCAAAACTGTCTTATAGTTTTCAGTATATAGTTCCTTCACATCCTTGATTAAGTTTATTCCTAGGTATTTTATGGCTTTTTGATGCAGTCTTTAGGGTTTTCTATATATAGCATCATGTCATCTGCAAAGAGTGATAATTTAAAATCTTCATTCCCAATGTGGATGCCTTTTATTTCTTTCTCTTGCCTGATTGCTGTGGCAAGGACTTCCAACACTATGCTGATAGCAGAGGTTATAGGGGACAGCCCTGTCGTGTTCCTGAATGTAGAGCAAAGGAGTTCAGTTTTTTCACCATTAATTATGAGATTAGCTGAGGGCTTCTCATATATGGCCTTAATATGTTAAGGTATTTTCCTTCTATACCTATTTTATTAAGTGTTTTAATCATAAATGGATGTTGTATCTTGTCAAATGCTTTTTCTGCATCAATTGGTATAATCATATGATTTTTGTCCTTTATTTTGTTTATGTGATGTATCACAGTGATGGATTTGCGGATGTTGAACCATCCTTGTGCCACAGGGATGAACCCCACTTGGTCGTGATGAATGATCTTTTTAATGCATTGTTGTATTGGATTGCTAGAATTTTGTTTAGGATTTTTGCATCTCTATTCATCAGATATATTGGTCTGTAGTATTTTTTTTTTTGTTGTCTTTACCAGGTTTTGGTATCAGGGTAATATTGGCCACATGAAATGATTAGGGAGTACTGTCTCTTCTTCAATATTCTGAAAGAGTTTGAGCAGCATTGGTATTAGATCCTCTTTGAAGGTTTGGTAGAATTCACTAGTGAAGCCATCTGGTCCAGGACTTTTACTTTTGGGAAGGATTTGGATGACAGATTAAATTTCATTACTGGTGATCTGTCTGTTTAGATTTTCCAGTTCTTCATGGTTCAGCCTTGGAAGGCTATATGTTTCTAAGAACTTGTCTATTTTTTCTAGGTTATTGAATTTGGTGGCATATAGTCCTTCATAGTATTCTTGGATGATCCTCTGTATTTCTGTGGTGTCCGTGATAACTTCCCCTTTTTCATTTCTAATTTTGTTAATTAATGTCTTCTTTCTTTTTATCTTAGTGAGTCTAGCCAAGGATTTGTCAATTTTGTTAATCTTTTAAAAGAACCCGCTCTTTGTCACTTTAATTTTTTCTATTGTCTTTTTGTTCTCTATTTCATTTAGTTCTGCTCTGACTTTTGTTATTTCCTTTCTTCTACTGACCGTGGGTTTAACTTGTTCTTCTTTTTCTAGTTCTTTAAGGTGTAACTTGAGGTTATTTACGTGGGATTTTTCTTGTTTCTTGAGATAGGCCTGTTATGATATAAATTTCCCTCTTAAAACTGCTTTCGCTGCATCCCAGAAATTTTGGTAGGATGTATTTTCAATGTCATTTGTTTCTATGTATCTTTTGATCTCTCCTCTAATTTCTTCTTTGACCCAATGGTACTTTAATAGTATCTTGTTTAATCTCCATGTATTTGTGTTTTTTCCTGCTTTCTTTTTGCAGTTGATATCCAATTTCAAAGCCTTGTGATCAGAGAATATGCTTGGTATGATTTCAATCTTCTTAAATTTGCTGAGGCTGATTTTATGTCCAAATATATGGTCTATCCATGAGAATGTTCCATGTACACTAGAAAAGAATGTATAGTCTGATGTTTTAGGATGAAGTGCTCTATATATGTCAATTATGTCCATTTCATCTAATGTGTCATTTAAGGCTGCTATTTCGTTATTTATTTTCTGTTTGGATGATCTATCCATAGCTGTCAGTGATGTATTTAGGTCCCCTAGTATAATTGTGTTTTGGTCAATTTCTCCCTTTAGTACTGTTAGTAGTTGCTTGGTATATTTCGGTGCTGCCTGATTGGGGGCATAAATATTGATGACTGTTAGGTCTTCTTGTTGTATAGTCCCCTTTACCATTATGAAATGTCCATCTTTGTCTCTTCTTATCTTTTTCACCCTGAAGTCTGTTTCATCTGGTATCATTATGGCTACACCTGATTTTCTCTGGGTACCATTTGCTTGGAGTGTCAATTTCCACCCTTTCACTTTGAGTCTATGCTTCTCCTTGTAGCTGAGATGTTTCTTTTAGAGACAGCATATGGTTGGGTTTAGTTTTTTGATCCAATCTGCTACTCTGTGCCTTTTTATTGGTGAGTTCAGTCCATTTACATTTAAGGTGATTGATTATTGATATGTGAGGATTTCCTTTCATTCTATCTTTAGTTTTCTGGCAAGGCTGTGTCTCCATTGTTTCTAAGCCTTTTTGTTGTTGTCTATTATTTCTGTGTGGTGGTATTCTATGATTTTTCCCTCTGTTTCTTCTTTATTACAGTATGTATTTCATTTCTGGATTTTTCTTGAGTGGTTACCCTTAAGTTTAAGTAAAAGAAAGTTTGATATTTAGAGTATTCCATTTTCTTTAGCACGCTTACATTCTCCATTCCCATATTCTGGTTCAAGCCTTTACTCTCCCCCTTTTTATGTTTTGGTTGCCACAAATTGTCCCTGTTGATGGTGGTCCAATAGCTCCTTTAGTATTTCTTGTAGTGCAGGTCATGTATTAGAAAATTCCCTCATTTTCTGTAGGTCTGGAAAGGTCTTTATTCTTCCTTCGTATCTAAAGGATATCTTTGCTGGATACATTATTCTTGGCTCATAATTTCTCTCTTTCAATACTTTGAATATTTGGTTTCGCTCCCTCATGGCTTGTAGAGTTTGTGATGAAAAATCTGATGATAATCTAATGGGCTTTCCTTTGTAGGTTACCGTCTTCTTTTCCCTGGCTGCCTTGAGGATTCTTTCTTTGTCGTTGATTTTAGACAGCTTCAATACAATGTGTCTTGGGGAAGGCCTGTTGGGATTGAGTTAATTAGGTGTTCTATTTGCTTCTTGGATTCTAGGATACAGTTCTGTCCACAAGTTTGGGAAGTTCTCATCAACAATTTGTTTCAGTATATTCTCTGTTCCCTTCTCTCTTTCTTCTCCTTCTGGTATGCCCACTATTCTTATATTGCTCTTTCTGATGGAGTCAGAAAGTTCTTGTAGAGTACTTTCATTTCTTTGAAGTCTCAAGTCTCTTTCTTCTTCCATCTGTGTAATTTCCAGGTTTCTGTCTTCGATGTCACTGATTCTTTCCTCCATCTGGTCAACTCTACTACCTAAGCTGGTTATTTCATTATTTTTGTTTTTTGTTTTTTGTTTTGTTTTGTTTTGTTTGTTTTTTGGTTATTTCATTCTTAATTTTTTCTATTGAGTTCTTAATCTTCAGAAATTTTATTTGGTTCTTTTTTAAAATTTCAATCTCTTTCGTAAAATGCTCATGCTGTTTTTTGATTGCGTTTCTGAGTTTATTAAACCGCCTTTCTTTGTTTTCTTGCATCTCGTTGAGCTTTTTCAGAACTGCAATCGTGAATTCTCTGTCGTTTAAGTCACATATTTCCATATCTTTAAGTTCCTTTTCTGGGAATTTTTCACTTTCTTTCTGAGCTGTCTTGTTGCCTTGATTTTTCATGGCAATTACTGATTTATTATTTCTCTTCCTAGACATCTACAGGAGTGGCCTCTGCAACAGGTTGATAGGAAGAGGTCTTTCTTTTGTTTTCCAGTACTTGTTGGTAGAATGTTTTATTTTCTCTGACTGTAGCCTTCTTTTTCTCTCTCACACGGTAGTGCTATGTTTTCTCTGCACTATTCCAGCTTCTCACACAGTGGGGGATTCCCTGGGAGACGGGCTTCTCCTCTGTTAATAGGTCGCTTGGGTGTCAGGGCGCAGTGCCTGTGAGGGTATGCGGAGAGCTTTTGAAGTTCCAAAGCTCTTCTTGCACCAGATTCAGAGCCCGTATGTTTCAGCAGTTCTGTTTACTCCTGCAGGGATCCACCCAGATAGGTGGGGCCAGGGGCGGGGTGAGTTGTGAGAGGTGGCCCAGAGCAATGGTGGGGACCACCACTACCGCCGGTCCTGCTTCCACAGCTCCCTCCCCTGTGCCGGAACTAGTTGGGCTGCAAATCTGTGTCTGCGGTCCACAGTTCTCAGAACAGCAAATATTCTGTTCTTTTGATCTGACACTGCTACTGTTCCACTTCTACCACTTGACAGGTGGGGGGGGCGAGCTCTGGGAGGTTAGGGAGGGGATGGCTAGTCTCAGTGCCTAAGGCTTCCGTTGTTTGCTCAGCAGTGAGGGCTTAAACCACCGTTTTCAGCCTTCTTTCCTTAGTCTTTTCACCGACGTCTCTGCCGTGAGCAGTGCATGAGCAGTGGGTTCAGCTGTGTTATATGCTGCACCCTCAGCCCTGTGGGCCATAAGCGGAGCCCTAGCAGTCTGAGTTCTTCCCTCTCCCACAGCTGCAGTAGTCCCGGGATGCAGCGAGCTCAGAGCACTGAGCTAGGTCTGCGTCCTCTGCCCGGGGGTCTCTTTCTCCTGCACTTCTCCCTTCCCTCCTCTCATGCTAGCGCGATTCGCCCATCTTTCGGTGAATTCAGTAGTGGGCCTCTTTGTCTTGCCTGTCTGCTGTGCAGGGAGTCTTTTGTGGAGTTATTGTTGTTCGATTAGTTGTAAATTCCAGGGGAGCTTTACAGAGGCTCACCTAACGCCGCCACTTTGATGACCTTATTTTTTAATACAAGTTCATGGTTAGAGAAAAAATTGGTTAGCAATAAAATAAAACTGGTCATCAAATCATGAAATTCTAAAACAAAACAAAAGCCTATCTTGAAGACAATGCAGGAAATTTAGGATGAAAGATAAACCTGTCATAACCCATTATTAAGCAAATTCCTAAAGTTTCATTGAGTTCAAATTTCAATAGACTCTAGATCCCCTGGGCAAAATGAATCTCTCAAATTGTTCACTCAGTTCTATAACATAAAGTGGGAAGACTTGTTTGTCTAACTTGTTTAAAGATACTTGTATTCAGAGTTCCTCTCCCTTTCAACCTGCTGGATGATGACCACTTCCAGGGCAAGAACCATGTCTTTTATAAGGTCTGACAATTATGTTTACGTACTCATCCTAGAAAAAGTGCTGCATACCTCATTGCTGAATATCACTACAGTCAGCTTAAAAGTATTCCCCTTGGGAAGCTATGTACTGATGCCAGCACCTAATCCACTTTTCAAAGCAATTTTGGAACTATTTTTCTGGAATGGCCATCAGAGCTGTCATCATATTAACCTTGATTTCCTGAATGTCATCAAAATGTCTTCCTTTCAATATTTCCTTTAGCTTCAGGTAAAGAAAGAAGTCATTGGGGGCCAGATCAGGTGAGTAGTAAGGGAGTTCCAATACGTTTATTTGTTTGCTAGCTAAAAACCCCCTCATAGAGAGTGCGGTGTGAGCTGGTGCGTTGTCATGATGCATGAACCATGAATTTTTGGTGAAAAATTCAAGTCGTTTTCATCTAACTTTTTCACACAGCCTTTTTAGCACTTCCAAATAGTAAACTTGGTTAGTTGTCCAATTGGAACAAATTCATAATGAGTAATCCCTTTGATATAAAAAAAAATTTAGCAACATCGTTTTGACTCTTGGTTTGGACTAACGAAACTTTTTTTGGTCATGGAGAATTGGCTGACTTCTATTATACACTTTGACACTTTGTTCCAGGGTTATATTTCTACACCTATTACACCCATGTTTCATCACCAGTGATAACATGGCACAAAACATCATCTTGCTTTTCCAAAAGGTCTTGACAAACTTCAACTCTTCGTTTCTTTTGTTCATTGGTGAGCTCCTTCAGGACCATTTTTGCACACGCCTTTCTTATGCCAAGATTTTTAGTTAAGATTTTCCTGTTTCTCTATCTAAGTGTACTTGGTCTGTTACTCTTCTCACAGTCAGCCAATGATTTTGACACACAATTCGATGAATTTTTGCAATGTTTTCCTCAGGTCTGCTCATTACTGGCCACCACGATCTCTCGTTATCAGTGACACACTCTCTCCCCTCGTTTAAACATTAAAACGTTTTATCCATTTTCTTCATGGCATTGTCCCCATAAACTGGGACTAACATGTCCCTGATTTTGCTTCCAATCTTGCCAAGTTTAAGAACAAATTTAATGTTCATTCTTTGTTCTAATTCAAGCTCAGACATCTTCGGGATGGCACACAAAAACATGGAACAGCAATAATGAACGCCTCTCAGCAAGACACCGCCACACATCAACACATACACAGCTGTGAGACACTGATATACCAAGGGTATGAAACCTTACTGAGCTGTTTGTACAGTGCTGCCAATGTAAGCGCACGGAGGCAAGTTTGCTAACTTAACTGTCAGACCTCGTATTTATCTGTTTTTTTTCAAAGTATCTATTTATCTTAACAACATATATTGAGTACCCTTTTTGTCTTTGACACTGTACTGAGCACTGGATACACTTGACAAAAGATATTCGCTGTCTGGTCTAGTAAGGAAACCAAACTCTAAACCAACAGCTGAAATTTAAATCATGGAGTGCTTTAATAGAAGTATGTGCAGAGTACGGTAAGAACATAGCAGGTAGCACAGTGCCCTGCACATTACAGATATGCAATATCCATTTGTTAAATTTAATTTACTTAAAGAAAAGTCTAACTCAGTAGTGGGGGACCATAACCTGTGAGGTAGATCAAGGCCAGAAGAGGTGTCTAAAACCAAGTGTTTCACAGTGCAAGTTTCTCCATGCCTCCTAATTTCCCCAAATTAAGACCAGCACACAGAGGCTAAGGATATTAAAATATAAGAAGCCATTCCATATTCTTAGGTGTTTTTACCCCTGCATTTCACTCAGCAAGTTTAATCTTACAAGAGAATATCTTATTATTATATGGTTATGAGTGTGTTGGGACTAATAACAATAATGATAAAACTGATAGACCCCTAACTTTCCTGTGTTGGTAAATACTAAGGCTTTAAAGTTAGAGAAGGCAGGGCTGGAGGATGCTTACCATAGGTGTATAAAAATGACAAGCTAAAAGTAATATGAAGGTAAGAGCCCCTGAAAATTGGAAATAGACAGTTCTATAATGTTGACTGGTAGAGAAGAGTAAGTAAATAAATGGTGTTTCCAGCAGAGGTAAACAGTAAGCAGTATTAAGTAATTAATAAGAAGCTAATGAAAACCAATTTCTGAAGTAGACTAGGGGTTGTTTTGGATGGTCATTAGAAAAAAATTTCAAGTGGGATATCAGTGAGTAAGGGACAAATCTTGTATGACTGCAGGAAAAAAAGAGCTGGACATGCATGAGATTCTCTCATCTCCTCTCCATTCCTCCCTCTTTATCTCTCTGTACTCCCTTTACGCTTACATTTATTTCTTTCCTTGCACTCATCTTTCTCTTTGCTCCCTAATATCCATCTAACAAGTAGTTATTGATCCTTATTTTGTATAAAGCATTATGTCAGATAAAGCAATAAATGACACATGATTCCTGCCCTCAAGAAGCTTATATTCTAGGGAAGGAGATAAATATGTACTATATATACACAATTAACTACAATTTATTGAATAAAATGGCATGTACTTTAAAAGAGGAAGAAAAAACAAAATACTGTTCTGACTTGGGAGAAAAGCTTCATGGAGAGATTGAGTAATGAATGGCTAGAATTTTAATGGAGAGAATAAAGATGAAAAGACATTCTGGTCAGAGGGATGTGAACAAAGTAATAGAAGGTGGCATGTCTGGGGAATGGTGAATATGGAAAATCTATGTAGGCCAACTCACCCTAGTTTGCCTGGGATTTCCCAGGGTTTGGTACTGGAAGTCCTGCATCTCAGAAAACATCTCAAGCTTGGGCAAACAGAAACTGTTTGTCACCCTATATATGTATGGGACATCGGGTACATACAACACAGGGAATAAATAAATGAAGGAAAAACCAAAGGTCAGTGAACATAACTAATGAAAACTTAAGTTGAAGACAGGTAATGAAGGATGATGATGGGTAGTAAATGTAAGGCTAAAAAGTTATGACTTAATTTTGGCCAAGACATGGAAACAACCAAAACATCCTTCGATAGATGAATGGATAAAGAAGTTGAGGTATATATAAACAATGGAATACTATTCGGCAGTAAGAAAAGATGAAATAGGACCATTTGTGACAACATGGATGGATCTTGAGAGAATAATGCTAAGTGAAATAAGTCAGGCAGAAAAAGCAGAGAACCATATCATATGATTTCACTGATATGTGGTATATCAGTGAAAAAACAACAAAAAAACACGACAAACAAATGAGAAGCAAAAACTCATAGACACAGACAATAGTTTAGTGGTTACCAGAGGGTAAGGGGGGAGGGAGGTGGTAGATGAGAGTAAAGGGGATCAAATATATGGTGATGGAAGAAGAACTGACTCTGGATGGTGAAAACACAATGGGATTTATAGATGATGTAATACAGAATTGTACACCTGAAAACTATGTAATTTACTAACAATTGCCACCCCAGTAAATTTAATAAAAAAAAATTATGACTTAATTTTGTAAGCAGTGAAGAATGAAGCAGGGTTTTTGGATAATGGAGTGATATAATCCAAACATAAGATAACTCCAGCAAAATTGTCCAGGAGAGATGAAAAGGGCAAAAAACTATTTTGGAGCCTATTGCAGGAGCCCATGCAAGAGATACACAGAAGACATTGACAAGGGAATCTGTAATGGGGATGGAGCAGAGAAGCCACATTGAAGAAAGAGTGCAGTGATAACAATTACCAAACCTTAGTAACTGATAGGAAAACTTAAGGAAAGAAGTGTGATGATGAAGGTTACCAGCCTGGTTTACTGGGAAAATTCAGTTGCCATTTGTAGTAGTAGGGAAAAAACAATCACAGTTTTAAATAGGATGGTAACAAGTACATCTTTTTTATTATTATTATTTTAGTTTCCAACAGTCTGAGGCTTGGGAAGCCAAGTTGACATGTGACTCTTTTTTTTTATAATGTTCGTATTTTTTTATTAGTTTCAGGTGCACAAAACAATGTAATAGTCAGACATTTATCTTTTACATCCCTCACACAATGATAACCCCCCTCCCCATCCACTCTTCCTCTGACATCTCACACAGCCATTACATTTCCACTGTCTCTATTCCTAATGCTGCCCTCCGCTTCTTCTAAATATATATATAAAATTATAGGTGACGTTCATTATTGTTCAACTTCAGCTTCAGGTGTACAGTACAGTGATCAGGTATCTACATTATCCCTGATGTGGTCTCCCTAATAAGACAAGTGTCCATCGAATACCCTACAAAATCACTACAACATTATTGATTACATTCCCCAAATTGACTTTCATTTCCCCATGGCAATCTTGTGGTTACCAACTTGACTTTCTAATCCCCTCACCTTCCCCCTTATCCCCACCCCCCTCGCATCTAGCAACCTTCAGTTTTTCCTCTATGTCTCTGAAACTGTTTCTGGTTAGTTCATTCATTTATTCTTTTCTTTAGATTCCACATATAAGTGAGATCATATGGTATTTGTCTTTCTCTGACTTATTTCACTTAACATAATGTTCTCTAGGTCCATCCATATTGTTGCAAATGGTAATATATCCTTTTTCTTTATGGCTGCGTAACACTCCATTGTATAAATGTACCAAGTTTCTTAATTCAGTTGTCTACCAATGGGCATTTCTGTTGTTTCCATGTCTTGGCTATTGTGTATAGTGCCGCAATAAACATAGGGGTGCATATATATATATATATATATATATATATATATATATATATATATATATATATATATATATTTTATTTATTGGGGTGACAATTGTTAGTAAAATTACATAGATTTCAGGTGTACAATTCTGCATTACATCATCTATAAATCCCATTGTGTGTTCACCACCCAGAGTCAGTTCTCTTTCCATTGTCATATAGGATTTCCTTCTTTTTACAGCTGAATAATATTTCATCGTATGTATGTCACATTTTCTTTATCCATTCATCCACCAATGGATATTTAAATTGCTTCTATGTTTTGGTTACTGTGAATAATGCTGCAATGAACATGGGAGTGCAAATATCTCTTCAAGATTCTTATTTAAATTCCTTTGGGTGTATACCCAGAAGTGATATCTGTTTCAGAGATTTACTATATAACATAACTATTAACTATGCAGTTATCTACAGTATAGTGAACAATAGTGTGTTGTATAATTAACATTTTGCTAAGAGGATAGATCTTATGTTGTGTTCTTATACAACAATAACATAAATAAATAAATAAATGAATAAGGCAGGAAGAAACTTTTGGGGGTGATAGATATGTTATGGCTCAGATTGATTGTGGTGATGGTTTCACAGGTATATACTTATCTCCAAACTTGTTAAGTTTTGTATATTAAATATGTACAGCTTTTTTTATGTTAAACATACCTCAATATAGTGGTTTTTTTTTTTAAAGATGCACTAAGTTGAGGAGTTAACATGGAGTGTGGAAGTGGAGGTAAGTAAAAGGATACCATAGTTAGAAAATTGGTAATGAGGAGAATTTGCTTAACAAGTGCCTTGCCTCCCTTTTGATAAGCATGGCCCCTTCTCTCTCTTTCTATCTCTCTTTGCTTCCTCTCTTCCTCCATATTTTCCTAGTTTACCTCCCTGGATCTCTTGTTCTCCTAGATCTGCCTTTTCTATACTGCCTTCTTCTATGTCCCTGTTTCTTTCTGCCACTTCTTCCCTTTCATAATTATGGCGTTGTAGGTTACCACACTTTTATAGACTGGGCTTAGTTCAGCCTGTGGCCCAACACAGGACATCCCTCTATTGTATTATTGACCTGGCTGAAATAGAATGTTGCTTCAGTAAGGGAGTGAGCTCACTAATTCATGAAACTGCTTATTTCATCATATTAGATAAGTCTAGATATCTAGACAGAAAACTAGTCCTCCTACTCAGCTGAGATCTGTTTTCTTTTAATTTTCTTCTTGTTTTAGTTCTACCCTCCTATGCCACAACAAAATCATTCTCTTCTGTTCTTCATTTTTTTCTTATTAAATTGTTTTGGGTGACATTGGTTAATAAAATTATATAGGTTTCAAGTGTACAATTCTATAATACATTACCTGTATATTGCATTGTGTGTTCAACACCCAAAGTCAAATATCCTTTCGTCACTGTATAATTTATGCCCTTTACCCTTTTCTACTTCCCCGCTCTCTCCTTTCCCTCTGGTAACCACTAAACTGTTGTCTGTGTCTATGAATTCTTCATTCTTGATACTGGTGGTCTATTTTCTTTCTGCCTGCTTCCCTCCATTTGTCATTCTCATCTCACCTTCTGTTATCTCTGTGATGACCCTGAATCACAAACTAAGCATTAATTTCATGCTTAATAACCTTAGTTCCATCAAGTAGTTGAATAAATTTGCCTCATTGTTTGAAATATATGTATATATAAGTATTTGTGAGACTTATTTATTCAGAACATCACATTTCTAGCTATGCAAACATCTTAGATTGTGTATTTAAACTATTTCTGTGCAGGAAGATTTCTATAAAGAAGTATTAGTCTTCTTTTTTTAAAAAACATGTCTTTAAGTTCACAAAGAAAAATTTAGGTTGAACATTTTAAAATCATCTTCTTTTCTTCACAAATAAAACCATTAAAGTTTTTAAAGTTGCTTTTACTTCTATATGGCCCCTGACTGATATGTGGGCGTCAAGTCAATTATCCTCAGTAGGAAAAAGCTTCTCAAACCTAATTTAGATAATTTCCAAGATGATAGACCTATGTGGTTCGATTAAGAGACTAAAGGAGCCTGAAGGATATCGCCCAGCACTGCACTTCCTTAAACTCTCCTCCATGTTCCTGTCAAATGCTGAACCCTTAGCTTGAATGGGTTATTCTGATGCTCTTATAAGGACTTGTTGACAGGAACAGAGATGGTTGGAAATCAATTCCAACACTTAAAGAAACTGTTTATAAAGCTCTTCTCTGAATATTTTTTCTAGTATAAGATAAAAGAAGGTGCTTATAAATGCAACTATAGTGGATTCCTAGACTCCCTTATACAGTGAAAAGAGAAAAGACGGGAATGTGGGGAAATCTTGGTTGTATTTCTTCTTCTGGAAACAATAATCACTTATATTTGCATATATTTATAATTTTCACAACATTTCCCAGTCCATTATCTTATTGGATCTTCACAAATCTGTGAGGTACAAAGACATGCATTTTTCCTCGTTCTATAGGTAATGAAACTGCAGCTCACTTGGGCCACACAGAAAGTCAAACCAAAACTAAAATGCTCTTAATTTGGTACTCTTTCATATGAGTCACACTAGCTCTTTGAGTTTTAATTCAGCTATAGGATAGTATAGTTATGCTGGCCAAGGATTGCATGCAGTTTCTCAGGAAGCAAGACCCAAAATTAGTAAAGAGCTGCCTTCAGCACATTCATGACTCTTCTTCATGTTCAAATTCTTTTTCTATTTCCTTGAGTTCTGTGACTAGATATTTAAGTTCTACTTTATTTTTACCCTCCTGTACCTAAGAAAATGTTCTCTAAAGACAATAGGTGCTCAAGACCTGAAATCTGACTAGAAGCAAAATAATTTTGATTTTATTACCTGGGCAAAGACAAGGGAAATGTTCTATTTAAGATTTGAGTTTCCTGTCCTAGCATTTGATAGTCTCTAGCATTATTCTGGGTCAAGTAAATGTTTTAATAAGTATAGAAATCCCTTCAAAGGGCTGTATTTTACCATTAAAGCACTGATTAAAGATGTGGAATCAAGTATAGCCACCCAAACAAATATCTATACAAAAACACCCCCTTTAAAAACAAATAATCTATAAGAAGGGTGTAGTCCTGCCTCTTCTAGTTGACTGCTTTGAGTGAGAAGATGAAGAGGTAAAAACAAGTCTCATTGACCTAACCACAGCTATGAGAAGAACCAAAGGATTATGGTTAGAATGGCATAAACTGTTGTTATTGTTGTTGTCGTTTGTTATTGTTTTTGTTTTCTCATTCTAGTGAAGTTCTTCTTCATCATTCTGCCCTGTGCTTTCTCTAATGCCTTCTTAGGATTACATCATTTTTTCATACTTTCTTACATTTTCTCTTCATAGAAAGGATGATGATTTCCCCAAATGAGGAAAATGATACAAATGTGATGGAATTCATTCTGGTGGGATTATCCAGATAGACTGCAACTCAGCTTGTCTTCTTTTTGCCAATGTTGTTCATCTACTCTGTCACCCTAGTGGGTAATAGTCTCATCATTGTCATTATCCAGATTGATTGCTGTCTTCACACCCCCATTACTTCTTTCTCAGCCAGTTATCTTTCTTAGATGTCTGCAGCACCCATTGTTCTGGTGAATTACTGGAAGAATCTTTCCACTATATCGTATAGTGCCTACTTGTTCCAAATGACCATCTCACTTTACATGGGAGTGATGAAGTGTTTCCTTATTGCTGTTATAGCCAGTGACAGGTTTATTGCCATTTCAAAAGCCCTGTGCTACCCACTCATTATGAATAGCAAGGTTTGTATCTGGATAGTGGGAGGAGTTTGGGTGAGTACTTTCTTAATGGCTGTAACTCTTGTTCTAGCCACACCAATCCAAATTTGTGGTGACAATACAGTAAATCACTTTACATGTGAGCTCTAAGTAATCTTCAAATTCACTTGTCCTCGTGTACTAGTAAACGAGATCTTGATGTTTGCTAGTGGTGTATTAGTACTGTTCCTGCCTTTTGGATTCATTTTGCTCTCTTATCTATGTATTGTTGTGGCTGGCCTGAAGATCCACAGTATAGAAACCAGACACAAGGCATTTTCTACTTGTGGCTCCCACTTGACAGTGGTCATCATTTACTATGTGATAGCAATTTTCATATACATGTGTCCACACTCTCAGTCTTCCCAGGATGATGATAAGATCATTTCAGTGTTGTATGGGGCAGTGACACCCAGGCTGAACCCACTCATATACACTCTGAGGAACAAGGATGTGAAATAGGTCCTGATGAAGGTGATCAAAGAAAGGATAATGATCTGATGGCCTTAGGAATCTTGTTCAGCGTCCTTGCCTATGAGTCACAAATCCTTTACTCTTTCACAATTTTCCACAAAGCAGAATTGAGTAAAAGAAATAGCTATCAAGATTTTGGTGGGGATTGCATTAAATCTGTATATTGCTTTGGGTAAAATGGCCATTTTAACTATATTTATTATTTCAATCCATCTTTCCGTTTCTTTCCACACAAAACATCTTTCCATTTCTTTGTGTCTTCTTTAATTTCTTTTAATAATGTATTTCAGTGTATAGGTCCTTTACATCCTTTGCTAAGTTTGTTCCTAGGTATTTTGTTATTTTTGTTGCAATTGTAAAAGGAATTGTTTTTTTTTTTCATTTCTTTTTCTGAAATTTCATTGTTACTATATAGGAACGCAATGGAATTTTATACATTGATTTTGTATCCTCCAATCTTACTGTATTTGTTTATTGTTTCTAATAGTTTTTTTGGTGCAGTCTTCAGGGGTTTTCTGTATAAAGATCATGTCATCTGCCAAAAGTGACAATTTGATTTCTTCATTCCAATTTGGATGCCTTTTATTTCTTTCTCTTGTCTGATAACTCTGGCTAGTATTTCCAATACTATGTTGAATAATAGTGGTGAGAGGGAGCATCCTTGACTTGTGGTGCTCAGTAAGCAAACAATAAATGTGAGCTAATTTTACTATAATATAATATCAATATTTGTAATAATTATATTCAAATATGGGGAAAAGTTTAAATTATATTTACTCTATTAATAAAGGAAAAATGTGAATAAAACAGTTTTAAAAGGTCCATCAATTGCCATTGAATAAAATGGATGCTGAGGCTTAATAACCCAGCTTTAATTACCAGACTAATAACAAAAATTATATATATATATGTATATATATATATATATATATATACATATATATATATATAATCAGACCCATAAAAATGAGCGTCAGTTACTGTCAAAAGACTTTTTTCATGACAGTTTCATCTTTAAGAATGCACATGCTGGACTTGCAATCAAAATGGCGGCATGAGGTGAGCCTCTGGAAATATCCCCTGGAATTTACAACAAATTGAACAACTATAACTCCACAAAGGACTTCCTGCACAGCAGACAGGCAGGACAAAGGGACTCACTGTTAAGTTCACCTAAAGGTGGGCAGATTGTGCGAGCAGGAAAGGAGGGAAGAGAGATATGCAGAGATGGAGCCACACGGGCACAGTATGCAGACCTAGCTCAGTGCTCCAAGCTCGCTGCATCTGGGAACTGCTGCAGCTGTGGGAGAGGGAAGAACTCGGACTGCGAGGGCTTGGTTTATGGCCCACAGGGCTGATGGGACAGCATGTAACAGAGCTGAACCCAATGCTCATGGCAGAGACCTTGGAGCAAAGACTGAGGGAAGAAGGCTGAAAACAGTGGTTTGACCCTCACTGCCACAGAGAATGGAATCCTTAGGCACTGAGACTACCCTCCCAGAGTTCACACCTCCCCCACCTGCCCAGTGCTAGAAGCGGAACAGTAGCAGTGTCAGATCAAAAGGGCGGAGTGTTTGTACTTCTGAGAACTATGGTCTGCAAACACAGATTCGCAGCCCAACTAGTTCTGGCAAAGGGGAGGGAACTGTGGAAGTAGCACCGGCTATGGTGGTGCTCGCCACCATTACTCTGGGCCACCACTCATAACCCACCCCGACCCTGTCCACACCTATCTGAGTGGATCTCTGCAGGAGTAAACAGAAATGCTGAAAAACAAGGGCTCTGAATCTGGGGTAGGAAGAGCTTTGGAACTTCAAAAGCTCTCCGCATCCCTACAGGGTTGCAGTGCCCTATGACCTAGGTGAACTGTTAACAGAGGAGAAGCCTGCCTTCCAGGGAATACCCCCACTGTGTGAGAAGCTGGAATAGTGCAGAGAAAACATAACACTACAGTGTCAGAGAGAAAACAAGGTTGCAGTCAGAGAGAAAATAAAACACTCTACAAACATGAACTGGAAAACAAAAGAAAAACCTGTTCCTATCAACCTGTTGCAGAACCCACTCCTGTAGATGTCTAGGAAGAGAAATAATAAGTGATTAATTGCCATGAATAACCAAGACAACAAGACAACTCAGAAAGAAAATGAAAAGTCTCCAGAAAATGAACTGAAATATATGGAAATATGTGAGTTAAATGACAGAGAATTCAAGATTGCAGTTCTGAAAAAACTCAATGAGATGCAAGAAAACACAAAAAGGAGTTTCATAAACTCAGAAACACAATCAAAGAACAACATGAACATTTTACCAAAGAGACTGAAATTTTAAAATAGAACAAAATGGAATTTCTGGAGATTAAGAAATCCATAGAAGAAATTAAGAATGAAATAGCCAGCTTAGGTAGTAGAATTGACCAGATGGAGGAAAGAATCAGTGACATCGAAGATAGAAACCTGGAAATAACACAGATGGAAGAAGAAAGAGATTTGAGACTTCAAAGAAATGAAAGAACTCTACAAGAACTTTCTGACTCCATCAGAAAGAGCAATATAAGAATAATGGGCATGCCAGAAGGGGAAGAAAGGGAGAAGGGAACAGAGAGTATATTCAAACAAATACTTGAATAAAACTGCCCAAACTTGTGGAAAGAACTGGATCCTCGAATCCAAGAAACAAATAGAACAACTAATTACCTCAACCCAAACAGGCCTTCTCCAAGGCACATTGTATTGAAGCAGTCAAAAATCAACGACAAAGAAAGAATCCTCAAGGCAGCCAGGGAAAAGAAGATGGTAAGCTACAAAGGAAAGCCCATTAGATTATCATCAGATTTCTCAGCAGAAATTCTACAAGCCAGGAGGGAATGGAACCAAATATTCAAACTATTGAAAGAGAAAAATTATGAACCAAGAGTAATATACTGTGAGGACAGAGCCCCAGACAGCAGTTTCCAGGCTCTCGGCCTCACATAGAAAGTTGCTGGCTCGGGTAGTAAATGGCCATGGACTGTGATCAAATGGCCATCAACTGTGGCTAGTTGGCCATCAGCTGTAACCAGTGAGCCATTGGCCATAAATATAACTGCTGTGGCTACGCTAGCAGAAAATGGGGGCTAGCAAGAAGATGGTGGCTGGCAAGCACAGATTGCTGTTAGGTCGGTGGGTTGCGGACAGAGTGGCTCCTGCTTCCTGTGTCTCCAACTCAGCTGCCAGTGAGAATATAGTGGTATGACTTCCCTACCTATGGCTCCGTTGGTGTTCCTTTTTGGTCTCACCTTGTCCTGCGTTCTTATGTGGGGAGTGGGAGCAAAGACCCCGCAGGCCGCCCTACACGACAAATGGCGCAGCGAGCAGGGTACGGTGCCAGCCAAAGCTCTCCAAAGGGTGGTGGAGCAGTTTGTACATATGAACACTCAGTCACAGGAAGACCAGGAGGAGCAGCTGCCGGAGAGCTGGACCCCCATGGATAGGTGGGAAGATGTGGATGGTTCCCCAACCAGCAGAGGCCAGAGAAAGGAAAGGTTGTTGCGGCCCTGTGAGCTGGGAAGTGCTTGCTGAGGCAGCCCGGATGCAGGACTTGTAGTCCCAGGAGGAAAGGCTTGCTGAGTCCTCCATGGGAGATGAGGGTGAGGTCAAGGTCATCCCTCACCCCCAGGACAGCCCTGGAGAGTGACTATGGACTATGGGGAATTGCCTTCCATCCCTAATTTAATGGACCGCTTGACTGTTTAGGAACATACCACCATGTAGTGGAACTGGCGAATGTTTGCTTTTGTGTCTTGACAAGCTGCCATTGAGAATATGTAAGCACTTTGACTGTGAGTCTCTGTTGTTCCAGCACAATACCCTGAGAGGCCCAGAGAGAGTGGCAGAGCCCTGAGAGCCCTGGCTGAGTCCAGGAAGTCTGGCTGTGCCCAGAGAGAGTGGCAGTGCCCTGAGAAGCCCTGGCTGAGTCCAGGAAGTTTGGCTGTGTCCAGAGAAGAGAGTGGCAGTGCCCTGAGAGGCCGTGGCTGTGCCCAGGGAGACTGGTGGCACCCTAAGAAGCCCAGGAAGTCTGGCTGTGCCCAGAAGAACTGGTAGTGCCCTGAGAAACCCTGGCTGTGCCCACAAAGCCTGGCTGTGTCCAGGAAATAGCATTCACCTCCAGGTTCCTCGCACAGGGCCCCTGGGGAAGACGCTTGTCGCATAGATTGTGAGGCGAGAGCCTGTAGGTGTGGAGTGTGAGGACAGAGCCCCAGAGAGCAGTTTCCAGACTCTCTGGAAGGTAACAAGAGACAAAGATGGACATTTCATAATGGTAAAGGGTATTATACAACAAGAAGACATAACAGTCATCAATATTTATGCTCCCAATCAGGGAGCACCAAAATATACCAAGCAACTACTAACAGAACTATAGGGAGAAATTGACCAAAACACAACTATATTAGGGGACTCAAATATATCATTGACAGCTATGGATAGATCATCCAAACAGAAAAATAAATAACGAAATAGCAGCCCTACATGACACATTAGATGAAATGGACATAATTGACATTAATAAAGTACTTCATCCTAAAATATCAGACTATACATTTTTTTTTCTAAACTACAAGGAACATTCTCAAGGATAGACCACATGTTGGGACATAAAATCAGTCTCAGCAAATTTAAGAAGATTGAGATCATACCAAGCATATTCTCTGATCACAAGGCTTTGAAATTGGATATCAACTACAAAAAGAAAGCAGGGAAAACCATAAATACGTGGAGATTAAACAACATACTCTTAGAGAACGACCAGGTAAAAGAAGAAATTAGAGGAGAGCTCAAAAGATACATAGAAAAAAATGAGAATGAAAATACATCCTACCAAAATTTTTGGGATGCAGTGAAACCAGTTTAAAGAGGGAAATTTATATCATTACAGGCCTATCTCAAGAAACAGGAAAAAAAAACCAAATAAATAACCTCATGTTACACCTTAAAGAACTAGAAAAAGAAGAACAAATGAAACCCAAGGGCAGCAGAAGAAAGAAAATAAGAAGAATCAGAACAGAAGTAAATGAAATAGAGAACAAAAAGACAATAGACAAAATTAATGTGACAAAGAGTTTCTTCTTTGAAAAGATTAACAAAATCTTTTGGCTAGGCTCACTAAGATAAAAAGAGAGAAGCCACTAATAAACAAAATCAGAAACGAAAAAGGGGATATTATAATGGACAACACAGAATTACAAAGCATCATCCAAGAATACTATGAAGGACTATATGCCACCAAATTCAATAACCTAGAAGAAATGGACAAGTTCTTAGAAACATATAGCCTTCCTAGGCTGAACCATGAAGAACTGGAGAATCTAAACAGACCAATCACCAGTAATATAATTGAATCAGTCATCCAAAACCTTCCCAAAAGCAAAAGTCCGGGACCAGATGGCTTCACTAGTGAATTCTACCAAACCTTCAAAGAGGATCTAGTTGACGTCATAGGAATAGCGGCCAGCAGGGCGCAATTTCTGAGTTCTCCGGATCTTCTTGCAAACAAGACCTATAACACATCAAGGAACTTTTTGCTCATTGCACAGAACAGCGGGGAGATTCGTGGTTTACTTGAAGCTAAGCAGTACTTGAAGGAGCGCTAATTGGGCGAGCAGGGGAAGGAAAAAGAGGAGCGGAGTGAAAGCACCCGGCCGACAGTGGCGGGAGATCCCAGCCCGCAACGGAGCCTCGGCTGGCGGGGGTGAAAACCAAGAACCGAGGTGAGACCCGCTGTGCCGGGCACGCACAGGAGCCCAGGGCGGAGCGGAGAGCGCAGAGACCGGGAGGTGGGCTCTTTCCCTGCATCCCATGGCTGATCTCTCCTGCCAGGAGGGAGGAGGGAGTCGCCCGAGGGCAGACAAAGAACACAGCCTCCATACCTGGGCCCCTCCCCCGCCCCGCTCTTCCAGTCCTACCCCGCCCTTCCAGAGACTTGGACTGGAAACCGCGGCTGCGGAACCTGCTGGGCCGGCACGCACGGGAGCCCAGGGCGGAGCGGAGAGCGCAGAGACCGGGAGGTGGGCTCTTTCCCTGCGTCCCACGGCTGATCTCTCCCGCCGGGAGGGCGGACGGAGTCGCCCGAGGGCAGACAAAGAACACAGTCTACATACCTGGGCCCCTCCCCCGCCCCGCTCTTGCAGTCCTACCTGCCCTTCCAGAGACTTTAGCCGGCCCCTGAACTAAGGAGTGGCGGCAGATTGCAGAGGAGCCGTGAAGCTCAGACTCTGGGAGGCCTGGCGGGCAGCCCTGGCCCAGGGAGACTGGGAAGTGTGTGTGATTTTGGCTGCGCTGCGAGAGAAGAGACTCTTCCACCCCCAACCACCACCTTTTCTGGCCTGCGGGAAGAGGGCGACGCGCGGCTGGGTTGGGAGAGTGAAGACCCCTCCATCCCCAGCCCCCACCCTTCCTGGCCTGCCTAGGGCGGGGCGGATGCCGCTGCAGAGACACACCGGGAGATCAGCAGTGAGGCAGGCACAGCTCTGGGTTTTCAGCAGATCAGAAATCTCCCGCCCGCACTCACACACACACACTGAAGAAGGGCTCTGAGACTCAGGAGTACTGGACAAGGGGCTGGTGGGGCTACTCTCAGTGTGCATACGTGCACACAAGGGCAGAAACGGCACTGACTTTGTAAAAACTATCATCCAGATCTCTCAGGCCCACGCATTTAAGTCTGCAGTCCCAAAGTCACTCTGGGCACCAGGTGACCGGCTCTGCCTGCGCAATAAGCAGGGGGCTCTTTGGTACAGCAGAGAGCAACCTGGACATTGCTTGGTGGGCTCAGGCCGAGACTGTCGCTGCTTTTTGTTTTGCTTTGTTTTGTGTTGTTTTGCTTTGTCTTTATATCTTTGATATCTTTGCCTGTGACGAGTGGGGGTTATCGGGTGTTTTTTGCATGTGAATGTATTTGATTTTTTTCTTTGCTGTTGTCGTTGCTGTTGTGCTTGGTGATTTGCTTTGTTCTGAAACTGCCCTGCCGGGGCCCAGCTTGAGAGGCACGGGATTCAGCATATCCAGGGGCCAACTCCAGACCAAACCGGAGTGCTGCCGGGTTTGACCTGCAGGTCACACACCCAGAGGGGGTTCTCTGCAGGCACTGGACCCCATAGAGGACAAACCACATTTGGGTGGTCAACCCTCACGCAGCAGAGCACCCTGCGGGGGGCAGAGCCAAGTCTCACAACAGGTCAGCCCAGGAGTTAACCCCACCTACTCACAAGCAAAAAGCAATTAAAGAACTTCTTGAATGGGACAGTGTACACAACACAAGAGTCACCTTTGGAGCACACACAGAGGAGGACGACGTGGTGCGAGTCAAATATAAAGGACACATACTACATAAGATAACCTAGCAAGAACTAAGAACTCTAGGGGATCTACCTAATATATCAATATAAATACAGTCAGCCAGAATGGGGAAACAAAGATACACGTCCCAAATAAAAGAACAGAAGAAGCCTCCACATCTGGAACGAAATGAAGCAGACGTAACCAACCTTTCAGAGACAGAGTTCAGAACACTGGTGATAAGAATGTTTAAGGAGCTTAGAGAAGACATAAAGAAGGATGTAGAAATCATAACAAACGAGCTTAGAGAAAACATAAAGAAGGATGTAGAAATCATAACGAACAACCAGTTAGAACTAAAGAACACAATTACCGAAATTAAGAACTCACTTGAAGGAATTACCAGCAGGCTAGATGAAGCAGAGGATCGAATCAGCGACTTAGAAGACAAGGTAGCAGAGATCACCCAAACGGAACAACAGAAAGAAAAAAGAATAAAAAACAATGAGGATGGCTTAAGAGACCTCTGGGATAACATCAAGCGCAACAACATGCGCATCATAGGAATACCAGAAGGTGAAGAGAGTAAGCAAGGGATTGAGAACATATTTGAAGTAATAATGTCTGAAAACTTCCCCAACCTGATGAAGGAAACCAACATACAAGCCCAGGAAGTGCAGAGAGTTCCAACCAAGATCAACCCAAACAGGTCCACACCAAGACACATTATAGTTAAAATGGCAAAGCTTAAAGACAAGGAGAGAATCCTAAAAGCAGCAAGAGAAAGACGGAGGGTTACATACAAGGGAACTCCCATAAGACTATCAAAAGATTTTTCTACAGAAACATTGAAGGCCAGGAGGGAGTGGCAGGAGATACTCAAGGTGATGGAAAACAAAGGCCTACAACCTAGATTGCTTTATCCAGCAAGGCTATCACTTAAAGTTGATGGAGAGATAAAGAGCTTTCCAGAAAAAAATAAGCTAAAGGAATTTATTACAACCAAGCCAGCATTGCAAGAAATACTAAAAGGACTTCTGTAAATAGAAGAAAGATCAAAACAACCTAACTACAAATTTAAAAATGGCAATAACTATGTACCTATCAATAATCACTTTAAATGTAAACGAAGTAAATGCTCCAATCAAGAAACATAGGGTGGCTGACTGGATAAGAAAGCAAGACCCTTGTATATGCTGTATACAAGAGACTCACCTCAGAACAAAAGACACACACAGGCTGAAAGTGAAGGGTTGGAGTAAGATATTTCATGCAAATGGAATCGAGAAAAAAGCTGGAGTTGCAATACTTATATCTGACAATATAGACTTTAAAATGAAGAACATACTAAAAGATAAAGATGGACACTATATAATAATAAAGGGATCGATCCGACAACAGGACATAACCCTAGTAAACATCTATGCACCCAACATAGGAGCACCTAAATATATAAAACAGGTACTGACTGACATAAAGACAGAGATCAACAGTAACACGCTTATTGTAGGGGACTTCAACACACCTCTGACAACAAGGGACAGGTCTTCCAGACAGAAAATCAATATGGAAACAACAGCCTTAAATGATACATTGGACCACTTGGATTTAATCCATATTTTCAGAACATTTCACCCCAAGGCTGCAAAATACACGTTTTTCTCAAGCGCACATGGAACATTTTCCAAGATAGACCATATGTTAGGCCACAAAACAAGTCTTGATAAATTTAAGAAAATTGAAATCATACCAATTGTCTTCTCTGATCACAATGCTATGAAATTAGAAATGAACTACAGGAAAAAAATTGGAAGACACACCAATTCATGGAGGCTGAATAACTTTTTACTAAATAATGAATGGGTCAAGCAGGAGATCAAGGAAGAAGTCAAAAGATATCTCGAGACAAACGAAAATGAAAACACGACGACACAAAATCTATGGGATGGCGCGAAAGCAGTCCTAAGAGGGAAATTCATAGCTTTGCAGGCCTACCTAAAGAAACAAGAAACATCACTAATCAACAGTTTATCTTCACATTTAAGGGATTTGGAAAATGAACAGCAAAATAAGCCCAAAGGGAACACAAGGAAGGAGATAATAAAGATCAGAGCAGAAATAAATGAAATAGAAACCAGAAAAACAATACAAAAGATCAATGAATCCAAGAGTTGGTTCTTAGAGAAGATAAACAAAATCGACAAACCTTTAGCCAAACTCATTAAAAAAAAAGAGAGACAGGACCCAAATTAATAAAATCAGAAATTTAAGAGGGGAAGTGACAACGGACACTGCAGAAATACCAAAAGTTTTAAGAAGTTTCTATGAGCAACTATATGCCAACAAATTTGACAATTTGGAAGAAATGGACAATTTTCTAGAGGCGTACAACCTTCCAAGGCTAACTCAAGAAGAAACAGAAAACCTGAATAGACTGATTACCACCACGGAAATTGAATCAGTAATCAACAGTCTCCCAACAAACAAAAGCCCTGGACCAGATGGCTTTACAGGTGAATTTTACAAAACGTTCAAAAAAGAATTATCACCAATTCTCCTCAAGCTCTTCCAAAAAATCCAGAAGGAGGGAAGACTCCCAAACACTTTTTACGAAGCCACTATCACCCTGATCCCAAAATCAGAAAAAGACACCACAAAAAAAGAAAACTACAGGCCGATATCTCTAATGAACATAGATGCAAAAATCCTCAACAAAATATTAGCGAACAGAATTCAGCAATACATTAAAAAGATCATTCATCACGATCAAGTGGGATTCATCCCTGGTATGCAGGGGTGGTTCAACATCCGCAAATCTATTAATGTGATACACCACATTAACAAAATGAAAAATAAAAATCACATGATCATATCAATAGATGCAGAAAAAGCATTTGATAAAATCCAACAGCCATTTATGATAAAAACCCTTAAGAAAGTGGGAATAGAGGGATCATATCTCAACATAATAAAGGCCATATATGACAAACCCACAGCTAACATCATACTCAATGGGGAAAAGCTAAAACCATTCCCCCTAAGATCAGGAACAAGGCAAGGTTGCCCACTATCTCCGTTTCTATTCAACATAGTGGTGGAAGTTCTGGCCACAGCAATCAGACAAGAAAAAGAAATAAAAGGCATTCACATTGGTAAGGAGGAAGTAAAATTATCATTGTATGCAGATGATATGATACTATATATAGAGAACCCTAAAGACTCCACCAAGAAGCTATTAGAGCTGATAGATGAATTTAGTAAAGTAGCAGGATACAAAATTAATATTCAGAAATCAGTTGCATTTGTATATACCAATAATAAAACATCAGAAGGAGAAATTAAAAAAACAATCCCATTTACAATCGTTCCAAAGACTATAAAATACCTGGGAATAAATTTAACCAAAGAAGTAAAAGATCTATACTCAGAAAATTATAAGACACTGAAGAAAGTAATGAAGGAAGATATAAATAGATGAAAACACATATCATGTTCATGGATAGGAAGAATTAATATAGTTAAAATGTCCATACTGCCTAAGGCAATATACATATTCAACGCAATTCCTATCAAACTACCAATGTCGTTTTTCACAGAAATAGAACATATACTCCTAAAATTTATATGGGACCATAAAACACCCCGAATAGCAAAGGCAATCTTGAGAAATAAGAACAAAGTGGGAGGTATAACAATACCTGACTTCAAATTATACTACAAGGCTACAGTAATCAAAACAGCATGGTACTGGCATAAAAACAGACACATAGATCAATGGAACAGAATAGAGAGTCCAGAAATAAATCCACGCCTATATGGCCATTTAATCTACGACAATGGAAACAAGAATGTACGATGGAGTAAAGACAGTCTATTCAATAAATGGTGCTGGGAAACCTGGACAGACACATGCAAAAAAATGAAGCTGGACCACCTCCTTACACCATATACAAAAATAAATTCAAAATGGCTAAAAGACTTAAGTGTAAGATCTGAAACCATAAAATACCTAGAAGAAAATATAGGAAGAAACTTCTCAGACATTACCCGGAGTAAGATTTTTACTGATATATACGCTCGCTCGAGGGAAGTAAGAGAAAAAATAAACATGTGGGATTATATCAAACTAAAAAGTTTTTTCACAGCAAAGGAAACCATCAATAAAACAAAAAGGGATCCTACTGAATGGGAAAAGATATTTGCCAATGATATATCTGATAAGGGATTAATATCACAAATCTATGAAAAACTCACTCAACTCAACTCCAGAAAAACAAACAACCCAATTAAAAAATGGGCAGAGGACTTAAAGAGACATTTTTCTAAAAAGGACATACAGATGGCAAACAGACATATGAAGAAATGCTCAACCTCACTAACCATCAGAGAAATGCAAATAAAAACCACAATGAGATACCACCTCACCCCAGTCAAAATGGCTATCATCAATAAATCAACAAACAACAAGTGCTGGCGCGGATGTGGAGAAAAGGGAACGCTTGTGCACTGTTGGTGGGATTGCAGATTGGTGCAGCCACTATGGAAAACAGTGTGGAGGTATCTCAAAAATCTGAAAATGGAACTACCCTATGATCCACTAATTCCACACCTAGGTATCTATCCGGAGAAATCCAAAAATCCAATTCAAAAATCTTTATGCACTCCTATGTTTATTGCAGCACTATACACAATAGCCAAGACATAGAAACAACCAAAATGCCCATCGGTAGATGACTGGATTAAGAAACTGTGGTACATTTATACAATGGAGTATTATGCAGCCATAAAGAAGAAAGAAATCTTACCATTTGCAACAACATGGATGGACCTAGAGAACATTATGTTAAGTGAAATAAGTCAAACAGAGAAAGATAAGTACCATATGATCTCACTTATTTGCGGAATCTAAAGAAAAGAATAAGTGAATGAACTAACCAGAAACAGTGTTGGAGACAAAGAGGAAAAACTGAGGATTGCTAGATGGGCGGGGGGGGGGGGCGGGTGAAGGGATTGAAGGGCAGTCGGTGACCACAGGATGGCCACGGGGTTTGAAAATTAATCTGGGGAACGTAATTTAGCGGTTACCAGAGGGTAAAGTGGTTGGGAGTGGGAGATGAGGGTAAGGGGGATCAAATATACGGTGATGGAATGAGAACTGACTCTGGGTGGTGAACACACAATGTAATTTATAGATGATGTGATATAGAATTGCACACCTGAAATCTATGTAATTTTAGTAACAATTGTCACCCCAATAAATTTAAATAAAAAAAAAAAGAGGATCTAACATCAATCCTGCTCAAACTCTTCCAAAAAATTGAAGAAGAGACAATACTCCCTAACTGATTTTATGAGGCCAACATTAGCCTGATACCAAAACCTGGTAAGGACAACACAAAAAAGAAAATACAGACGGATATCTCTGAAGAATACAGATGCAAAAATCCTAAACAAAATTCTAGCAAATCGAATGTAACAATGCATTAAAAAGATTATTCATCACGACCAAGTGGGGTTCATCCCAGGGGCACCAGGATGGTTCAACATCCGCAAATCCATCAATGTGGTACATCACATAAACAAAATAAAGGACAAGGACGCATATCCTAAAGATGGTTCTTCAGTACATATCTTTATTCCTCACTGATTATAATCATAACTGAGGAAAAGAAGGTGCTAGATCATGGAGTAGATCAGTCTCTGTGATATCACATAAGGAGGATAATTTGGCTTTTATATACAAATTAAACAGTATGCCCTTGCTTTTCCACTTTCCCTTCCCAGAGAAGGAATAGCCACAAACACTTGTGCCGCTATCCTACTAATAACAACAAATTTTACACACTGTTTCTGAAGTAGCTAGGTAGCTATGGTGTTCACTAATGGTGAAAAAGATATGTAATGAAGGCACACTCTCCACATTCTCCCTGATATTTAATTTTCTTTCTTTTTCCTCCAACAATTTTGTAATTTCCAGAAGTAGATCACAATGACTTTTGGACTAGCTATTGCTTTGCTTACCCTAGCACCTCCTTGCCTACATACAGAAATGAGAATCCATGTAGTAAAGTGAGAGCTCTGTTTATCTTTCAGAAGCTTATACTCTGAAAATGACCAGATAACTGCTAAAAAACTAAGACTAGAATACCAAGAAATAAAACAAGACTTAGATCTGATGTGGATGTAATCTAGGTAACTTTTATAGTACTGCAAAATTGTCTCTCTAACTCCCAGGATGTTGGCTTGGACAACCCAGTAGTGCCTGTGTTGAATGGGGATGGATGTAGGATTGGTTTCTGAGGAGGTAGAGCTGTAATATATACAGTATATATTTATATACTGAAAGCAACAGTAACACCAAGTTAGTGAGTCAAATCAACATGCATAAGGAAAAGTGGAATTTGAGACACTTGGGGGAAAACATACTACAAAGAAAGGCAACTCCCGAGGGCAAGAATCAGGGATAGATGTAAGGATCCTAAAGCAAAGTAGGGAAGGGCATATGAATTAGAGCCTAGGTAGTTAAGAAGATTGAAGTGGGTTGACTTAAAAGAGCAGGTTAGTGTAAAACCCTGGTTTTCATACTTTATTATTTGGGGTATCTTGATGAAATACAGATTTTTATTCAATAGATCAGAGTTAAAATCTGGAATTCTGGATTTCTAGCCAGCTACCAAGTGATTTTAATATGCTGCTAATATGTGGACCACATCTTTAAGTATCAAAAGTGTGAACAATCCCATCTTGAAAACACTGATATGTTTTTGTTTCTTTATTTGTTTATCTTGTTCTTTTGTTGCTTTCAGATTTATATCCCACATATGAGTGAAGTCATATGGTTCTCGACTTTTTCTATCTGACTAATTTCACTTAGCATAACAATCTTAACATTTACCCATGTTGTTGCAAATGACAGTATTTCATCTTTTCTCATGGCAGAGTATATATACCACATCTTTTTTATCTAATCATCTATCGAAGGACACTTTGGTTGTTTTCATATTTTGGCCACTGTAAATAATGCTGCAAGACCCAGACAACAGTTTGGTGGTTAGCAGAGTGTAAGGGGAGAAGGGGGATAGTAGAAAAGGATAAAGGGAGTCAAACATATGGGGATGAAAGGAGAAATTACTCTGGGTGGTGAGCACAAGATGTGATATGTACATGATGTATTATAGAACTGTACAGTTGAAACCTATGTAATTTTACTAACCATTGCCATCCCCATAAATTTAATTTAAAACAAGAAAAGAAAACACTGATATGGTAATATGTGTATAAGCAACACTTTAATGGGGATGGGCAAGAGAAATATTTACATACATAAAATTACACAGAAGTCCTTAAACATTTAGACATTTTATTTTATAATTGTTGTGCTGTTCTATAACACGGAGAATGAAGAATAAAATTTTCCACAGAAAACATTTCTGCCATAGATATCATTCAGGACAGTATAGCTTGCATGAAATGACTCAGTGATGCTTTTCTAAACCCTTAGTGATGTTCTTTACAAAATGATATCTATCTTGGGACTTCCCCAGAGGATAACAAGACATTTGCTGCATACACAGGGGCTTGTAAGCTGTATTTTTTGGCATTAGGCTGGAAGAAAGAACAAAGCAGTGGCCCAGTAACCTACTAAGATCACAAATGTATACAATATGTCCAAGCTGCATTAAACTAACATTATTGCATTTGTGTCATGTGCAAAATTTAATGTAAATCATATATAAGGAGCTCTGTTCCCCCTTAACACTAAAGATATTTTCTTGTAATAATAACTAGTATTTGCATAACATTTAGCAATATACAAATTGTTTTCACATATATTATCTTATTCCATACTAACAGCAAACTTATGAGGTACATAGGACAAATATTAGCCCCATTTTCAGAATAGAAAAGAGACTCAGAGAAATCAGATAACTCACTAAAGGGTACAATTTACAGTCAGGTGTCTTGATTATAAATCCAGTGTAGTTTCCATCGTATATTTAAGATTTTGTCTTGAAGTAAATTGCTGTATGATAAACTCCTGATTATCATTCATTTTGATGGCATATTCAAGAAATCTCATCAAATAGGTGAAGAACAGCATATCGGTCATATTGTGAAATGCTAAATTAAGAAACACGGGATCTGCACGAGGAGTATATTACTTGTTCAGGACACCTACCAGGAGGGTCATCAGGTGTAGGAACTTTTTCTTGTCAATTTCTGTGTCATTCTCAGTCTTTGGTCTTTGAAATACTTTTTTCCACATAACAAGAATCACTTTGCCTACTTGTCTACATACTAAGACTGATCCCAAGTTCAGTCTTGAATATATGCAAGGGGTAAATAAGAAACTCTAAATACTTCTGTGATTCAGGATCAGAACATACAACTTCCTTTTCATATTTGCCCCGATGTCCCACTTGAAACTCCTCTACTTCTTTTCCAACTAGATTTTTTTTTTAATATTTATTTATTGGGGTGAAAATTGTTAGTAAAATTACATAGATTTCAGGTGTACAATTCTGTATTACATCATCTATAAATCCCATTGTGTGTTCACCACCCAGAGTCAGTTCTCCTTCCATCACCATATATTTGATCCCCCTTACCCTCATCTCCCACCCCCCACCCCCGTTACCCTCTGGCAACCACTAAACTATTGTCTGTGTCTATGAGTTCTTGTTTCTCATTTGTTTGACTTGTTCTTTTGTTGTTTGTGGTTTATATACCACGTATCAGTGAAATCATATGGTTCTCTGCTTTTTCTGTCTGACTTATTTCGCTTAGCATTATACTCTCAAGATCCATCCATGTTGTCACAAATGTTCCTATATTATCTTTTCTTACCGCCAAATAATATTCCATTGTGTATATATACCACAACTTCTTTATCCATTCATCTATCGAAGGACATTTTGGTTGTTTCCATGTCTGGGCCAACGTAAACAATGATGCAATGAACATTGGAGCACATGTGTCTTTATATGTAGATGTTTTCAGATTTTTTGGTAGATACCTAGGAGAGGGAGTGCTGGTTCATATAGTAATTCTATTCATAATTTTTGAGGACCCTCCACACTGCCTTCCATAATGGCTGCACCAGTCTGCATTTCCACCAACAGTGTATGAGGGTTCCTTTTTCTCCACAGCCCCTCCAAAACTTGTTACTACTTGTCTTGTTGATGATAGCCATTCTGACTGGGGTGAGGTGATATCTCATTGTGGTTTTTATTTGCATTTCTCTGGTGATTAGTGATGTTGAGCATTTTTTCATATGTCTATTTGCCATTTGTATGTCCTCTTTGGAGAAATGTCTCTTCAGGTCGTCTGCCCATTTTTCAAATGTGTTGTTTGCTCTTTTGTTGTTGAGTTTCATGAGTTCCTTGTATATTTTGGATATTAGCCCCTTATCGGAGGCACTGTTTGCAAAAATCTTCTCCCATTGAGTTTCTTGCCTCTCTATTTTGTCGATGTTTCTTTTGCTGTGCAGAAGCTTTTAAGTTTCATATAGTCCCATTTGTTTATTTTAGCTTTTACTTCCCTTGCCTTTGGAGTCAAATTCATAAAATGGTCTTTGAACCCAAGGTCCATAAGTTTAGTACCTATGTTTTCTTCTATGCAATTTATTGTGTCAAGTCTCATGCTTAAGTCTTTGATCCATTTTGAATTAATTTTGGTACATGGTGACAGATAGCAGTCCAGTTTCATTCTTTTGCACGTGGCTATCCAATTCTCCCAGCACCATTTATTCAAGAGGCTGTCTTTTCTCCATTGTATGTTTTTTGCTTCTTTGTCAAAAATTATCTGTCCATATTTATGTGGTTTTATTACTGTGTTCTCAATTCTATTCCATTGGTTTATGTGTCTGTTTTTCTGCCAATACCATGCTGTTTTGATTATTGTAGTCCTGTAGTAGAAGCTAAAGTCAGGGAGTGTGATACCTCCAGTATTGTTCTTTTTTCTTAGGATTGCTTTGGCTATTCGGGGTCTTTTTTGGTTCCAAACAAATCTGATGATTTTTTGTTCTATTTCTTTAAAAAGCCATTGGCATGTTCGTGGGGATTGCATTAAATCTGTATATTGCTTTCGGTAATATGGAAATTTTAACTATGTTGATTCTTCCAATCCATGAGCACGGAATGTCTTTCCATTACTTTGTGGCTTCAATTTCTTTCAAAAATGTCTTATAGTTTTCAGCATACAGGTCCTTCACATCCTTGGTTAAGTTTATTCCTAGGTATTTTATTCTTTTTGCTGCAATTGCAAAAGGAATTGTTTTTTGTTTTTTTGTTTTTTTGTATTTCATTTTCTGAGATTTCATTGTTAGTATATAGGAATGAAATGGACGTTTGTACATTGATTTTGTAGCCGGCAAATGTACTGTATTCGTTGATTGTTTCTAATAGCTTTTCGGTGGAGTCTTTAGGGTTTTCTATATATAGCATCATGTCATCTGCAAAGAGTGATAATTTAACTTCTTTATTCCCAATTTGGATGCATTTTATTTCTTTCTCTTGCCTAATTGCTCTGACAAGGACTTCCAACACTATGTTGAAAAGCAGAGGTGATAGGGGACAGCCCTGTCGTGTTCCTGAATGTAGAGCATAGTGCTTCAGTTTTTCACCATTAATTATGAGATTAGCTGAGGGCTTGTCATATATGGCCTTTATTATGTTAAGGTATTTTCCTTCTATACCTATTTTTTAAGTGTTTTAATTATAAATAGATGTTGTATCTTGTCAAATGCTTTTTCTGCATCAATTGATATAATCATATGATTTTTGTCCTTTATTTTGTTTATGTGATGTATCACATTGATGGATTTGTGGATGATGAACCATCCTTGTGCCTCGGGGATGAACCTCACTTGGTTGTGATGAATGATCTTTTTAAAGCATTGTTGTATTCGATTTGCTAGAATTTTGTTTAGGATTTTTGCGTCTGTATTCATCAGAGATATTGGTCTGTAGTTTTCTTTTTTTGTGTTGTCCTTACCAGATTTTGGTATCAGGGTAATGTTAGCCTCATAAAATGAGTTAGGGAGTACTGTGTCTTCTTCAATTTTTTGGAACAGTTTGAGCACGATTGGTATTAGATCCTCTTTGAAGGTTTGGTAGAATTCACTAGTGAAGCCATCTAGTCCCGGACTTTTGCTTTTGGGAAGGTTTTGGATGACTGATTCAATTTTATTACTGGTGATCGGTCTGTTTAGATTTTCCAGTTCTTCATGGTTCAGCCTAGGAAGGCTATATGTTTCTAAGAACTTGTCCATTTCTTCTAGGTTATTGAATTTGGTGGCATATAGTGCTTCATAGTATTCTTGGATGATCCTTTGTATTTCTGTGGTGTTCGTGATAACTTCCCCTTTTTCATTTCTGATTTTGTTAATTAGTGTCTTCTCTCTTTTCATCTTAGTGAGTCTAGCCAAGAGTTTGTCAATTTTGTTAATCTTTTCAAAGAACCAGCTCTTTGTCACATTAATTTTTTTTTATTTATTTTTTAATTTATTGGGGTGACAATTGTTAGTAGAATTACATAGATTTCAGTTGTGCAATTCTGTATCACATCATCCATAAATCACACTGTGTGTTCACCACCCAGAGTCAGCTCCCCTTCCATCACCGTACATTTGATCCCCCTCACCCTCATCCCCCACCCCCCAACCCCCTTACGCTCTGGTAACCACCAAATTACGTTCCCCAGATTAATTTTCAAACCCCGTGGCCATCCTGTGGTCACCGACTGCCCTCCAATCCCCTCACCATCCCCCCCCACCCCCCACTCCCCCCGCCCATCTAGCAACCCTCAGTTTTTCCTCATTGTCTCCCAAACAGTTTCTGATTAGTTCATTCACTTATTCTTTTCTTTAGAATCCGCAAATAAGTGAGATCATATGGAACTTATCTTTCTCTGTCTGACTTATTTCACTTAACATAATGTTCTCTAGATCCATCCATGTTGTTCCAAATGGTAAGATTTCTTTCTTCCTTATGGCTGCATAATACTCCATTGTATAAATGTACCACAGTTTCTTAATCCAGTCATCTACCGATGGGCATTTTGGTTGTTTCCATGTCTTAGCTATTGTGTATAGTGCTGCAATAAACATAGGAGTGCATAGAGATTTTTGAATTGAAGTTCTGGATTTCTCCGGATAGATACCTAGGAGTGGAATTACTGGATCATAAGGTAGTTCCATTTTCAGAATTTTGAGATACCTCCATACTGTTTTCCATAGCGGCTGCACCAGTCTGCAATCCCACCAACAGTGCACAAGCGTTCCCTTTTCTCCACATCCGCGCCAGCACTTGTTGTTTGTTGATTTATTGATGATAGCCATTCTGACTGGGGTGAGGTGGTATCTCATTGTGGTTTTTATTTGCATTTCTCTGATGGTTAGCGAGGTTGAGCATTTCTTCATATGTCTGTTTGCCATCTGTATGTCCTTTTCAGAAAAATGTCTCTTCAAGTGCTCTGCCCATTTTTTAATTGGATCGTTTGTTTTTTTGGAGTTAGGTTGAGTAAGTTTTCCATAGATTTGTGATATTAATCCCTTATCAGATATATCATTGGCAAATATCTTTTCCCATTCAGTAGGATCCCTTCTTGTTTTATTGATGGTTTCCTTTGCTGTGAAAAAACTTTTTAGTTTGATATAATCCCACATGTTTATTCTTTCTCTTAGTTCCCTCGCGCGAGGGTGTATATCAGTAAAAATCTTACTCCGGGTAATGTCTGAGAAGTTTCTTCCTATATTTTCTTCTAGGTATTTTATGGTTTCAGACCTAACATTTAAGTCTTTAAGCCATTTTGAATTTATTTTTGTATATGGTGTAAGGAGGTGGTCCAACTTCATTTTTTTGCATGTGTCTGTCCAGGTTTCCCAGCACCATTTATTGAATAGACTGTCATTACTCCATCGTACATTCTTGCTTCCATTGTCGTAGATTAAATGGCCATATAGGCGTGGATTTATTTCTGGACTCTCTATTCTGTTCCATTGATCTATGTGTCTGTTTTTATGCCAGTACCATGCTGTTTTGATTACTGTAGCCTTGTAGTATAATTTGAAGTCAGGTATTGTTATACCTCCCACTTTGTTCTTATTTCTCAAGATTGCCTTTGCTATTCGGGGTCTTTTATGGTCCCATATAAATTTTAGGATTATATGTTCTGTTTCTGTGAAAAACGACGTTGGCAGTTTGATAGGAATTGCATTGAATATGTATATTGCCTTAGGCAGTATGGACATTTTAACTATATTAATTCTTCCTATCCATGAACATGATATGTGTTTCCATCTATTTATATCTTCCTTCATTCCTTTCATCAGTGTCTTATAATTTTCTGAGTATAGATCTTTTACTTCTTTGGTTAAATTTATTCCCAGGTATTTTATAGTCTTTGGAGCGATTGTAAATGGGATTGTTTTTTTAATTTCTCCTTCTGATGTTTTATTATTGGTATATACAAATGCAACTGATTTCTCAATATTAATTTTGTATCCTGCCACTTTACTAAATTCATCTATCAGCTCTAATAGCTTCTTGGTGGAGTCTTTAGGGTTCTCTATATATAGTATCATATCATCTGCATACAATGATAACTTTACTTCCTCCTTACCAATCTGGATGCCTTTTATTTCTTTTTCTTGTCTGATTGCTGTGGCAAGAACTTCCAGAACTATGTTGAATAGAAGCGGAGATAATGGGCATCCTTGCCTTGTTCCTGATCTTAGGGGGAATGGTTTTAGCTTTTCCCCATTGAGTATGATGTTAGCTGTGGGTTTGTCATATATGGCCTTTATTATGTTGAGATAAGATCCCTCTATTCCCACTTTCTTAAGGGTTTTTATCATAAATGGCTGTTGGATTTTATCAAATGCTTTTTCTGCATCTATTGATATGATCATGTGATTTTTATTTTTCATTTTGTTAATGTGGTGTATCACATTAATAGATTTGCGGATGTTGAACCACCCCTGCATACCAGGGATGAATCCCACTTGATCGTGGTGAATGATCTTTTTAATGTATTGCTGAATTCTGTTTGCTAATATTTTGTTGAGGATTTTTGCATCTATGTTCATTAAAGATATCGGCCTGTAGTTTTCTTTTTTTGTGGTGTCTTTGTCTAATTTTGGGATCAGGGTGATAGTGGCTTCGTAAAAAGTGTTTGGGAGTCTTCCCTCCTTCTGGATTTTTTGGAAGAGCTTGAGGAGAATTGGTGATAATTCTTTTTTGAACGCTTTGTAAAATTCACCTGTAAAGCCATCTGGTCCAGGGCTTTTGTTTGTTGGGAGACTGTTGATTACTGATTCAATTTCCGTGGTGGTAATCAGTCTATTCAGGTTTTCTGTTTCTTCTTGAGTTAGCCTTGGAAGGTTGTACGCCTCTAGAAAATTGTCCATTTCTTCCAAATTGTCAAATTTGTTGGCATATAGTTGCTCATAGTAACTTCTTAAAACTCTTTGTATTTCTGCAGTGTCCGTTGTCACTTCTCCTCTTTCGTTTCTGATTTTATTAATTTGGGTCCTCTCTCTCTTTTTTTTAATGAGTCTGGCTAAAGTTTTGTCGATTTTGTTTATCTTCTCTAAGAACCAACTCTTGGATTCATTGATCTTTTGTATTGTTTTTCTGGTGTCTATTTTATTTATTTCTGCTCTGATCTTTATTATCTCCTTCCTTGTGTTCCCTTTGGGCTTATTTTGCTGTTCTTTTTCCAAATCCCTTAAATGAGAAGATAAACTGTTGATTCGTGATGTTTCTTGTTTCTTTAGGTAGGCCTGCAAAGCTATGAATTTCCCTCTTAGGACTGCTTTCGCGGCATCCCATAGATTTTGGGTCGTCGTGTTTTCATTTTCATTTATCTCGAAATATCTTTTGATTTCTTCCTTGATCTCCTGCTTAACCCATTCATTATTTAGTAATAAGTTATTCAGCCTCCATGAATTGGTGTGTCTTCCAGTTTTTTTCCTGTAGTTCATTTCTAATTTCATAGCATTGTGATCAGAGAAGACAATTGGTATGATTTCAATTTTCTTAAATTTATCAAGACTTGTTTTGTGGCCTAACATATGATCTATCTTGGAAAATGTTCCATGTGCGCTTGAGAAGAAGGTGTATTTTGCAGCATTGGGGTGAAATGTTCTGAAAATATCGATTAAATCCAAGTGGTCCAATGTATCATTTAAGGCTGTTGTTTCCATATTGATTTTCTGTCTGGAAGACCTGTCCCTTGTGGTCAGAGGTGTGTTGAAGTCCCCGACTATAATAGTGTTACTGTTGATCTCTGCCTTTATGTCAGTCAGTACCTGTTTTATATATTTAGGTGCTCCTATGTTGGGTGCATAGATGTTTACTAGGGTTATGTCCTCTTGTCGGATCGATCCCTTTATTATTATATAGTGCCCATCTTTATCTTTTAGTATGTTCTTCATTTTAAAGTCTATTTTGTCAGATATAAGAATTGCAACTCCAGCTTTTTTCTCGTTTCCATTTGCATGAAATATCTTACTCCAACCCTTCACTTTCAGCCTGTGTGTGTCTTTTGTTCTGAGGTGAGTCTCTTGTATACAGTATATACAAGGGTCTTGCTGTCTTATCCAGTCAGCCACCCTATGTCTTTTGATTGGAGCATTTAATCCATTTACATTTAAAGTGATTATTGATAGGTACATAGATATTGCCATTTTTAAATTTGTAGTTAGGTTGTTTTGATCTTTCTTCTATTTACAGAAGTCCTTTTAGTATTTCTTGCAATGCTGGCTTGGTGGTAATAAATTCCTTTAGCTTATTTTTTTCTGGAAAGCTCTTTATCTCTCCATCAACTTTAAATGATAGCCTTGCTGGATAAAGCAATCTAGGTTGTAGGCCTTTGTTTTCCATCACTTTAAGTATCTCCTGCCACTCCCTCCTGGCCTTCAATGTTTCTGTAGAAAAATCATTTGATAGTCTTATGGGAGTTCCCTTGTATGTAACCCTCCGTCTTTCTCTTGCTGCTTTTAGGATTCTCTCTTTGTCTTTAAGCTTTGCCATTTTAACTATAATGTGTCTTGGTGTGGACCTGTTTGGGTTAATCCTGGTTGGAACTCTCTGCACTTCCTGGACTTGTATGTTGGTTTCCTTCATCAGGTTGGGGAAGTTTTCAGACATTATTACTTCAAATATGTTCTCAATCCCTTGCTTGCTCTCTTCACCTTCTGGTATTCCTATGATGCGCATGTTGTTGCGCTTGATGTTATCCCAGAGGTCTCTTAGGCCATCTTCATTGTTTTTTATTCTTTTTTCTTTTTGTTGTTCCGTTTGGGTGATCTCTGCTACCTTGTCTTCTAAGTCGCTGATTCGATCCTCTGCTTCATCTAGCCTGCTGGTAATTCCTTCAAGTGAGTTCTTAATTTCGGTAATTGTGTTCTTTAGTTCCAACTGGTTTTTCGTTATGATTTCTACATCCTTCTTTATGTTTTCTCTAAGCTCGTTTGTTATGATTTCTACATCCTTCTTTATGTCTTCTCTAAGCTCCTTAAACATTCTTATCACCAGTGTTCTGAACTCTGTCTCTGAGAGGTTGGTTACGTCTGCTTCATTTGGTTCCAGTTGTGGAAGCTTCTTCTGTTCTTTTATTTGGGACGTGTATCTTTGTTTCCCCATTCTGGCTGACTGTGTTTATTTTGATATATTAGGTAGATCCCCTAGAGTTCTTAGTTCTTGCTAGGTTATCTTATGTAGTATGTGTCCTTTATATTTGACTCGCACCACGTCGTCCTCCTCTGCGTGTGCTCCAAAGGTGAGTCTTGTGTTGTGTACACTGTCCCGTTCAAGAAGATCTTTAATTGCTTCCCGCTAATGAGCAGGTGGGGTCAACTCCTGGGCTGACCTGCCGTGAGACTTGGCTCTGCCCCCCGCAGGGCACTCTGCTGCGTGAGGGTTGACCACCCCAATGTGATTTGGCCTCTATGGGCTCCACAGCCTGCCGAGAACCCCCTCTAGGTGTGTGACCTGCAGGTCAAACCCGGCTGCACTCCGATTTAGTCTGGAGTTGGCCCCCAGATATGCCGAGTCCCGTGCCACCCAAGCTGGGCCCCGGCAGGGAAGTCCCAGAACAAGGCAAATCACCAAGCACAGCAGCAACGACAACAGCAAAGAGGGAAAAAAAAAAAAAAAAAAAAAACAGCCGATAACCCCCGCTCGACACAGGTAAAGATATCAAAGATAGAAGACAAAGCAAAACAAAACCAAGCAAAGCAAAACAAAGCAAAACAAAAAGCAGCGACCGTCTCAGCCTGAGCCCACCAAGCAATGACCAGGTTGTCCTCTGCTGTACCAAAGAGCCCCCTGCTTATTGCGCAGGCAGAGCCGGTCACCTGGTGCTCAGAGAGACTTTGGGACTGCAGACTTAAAAGCGTGGGCCTGAGGGGTCTGGATGATAGTCTCCACAAAGTCAGTGCAGCTTCTGCCCTTGTCCGCACGTATGCACACCGAGAGGAGCACCACCAGTCCTTTGTCCAGAGCTCGTGAGTCCTAGGGCACTCCTTCAGTGTGTGTGTATGGGTGCGGGCGGGAGATTTCTGATCTGCTGACCGTGCCTCACAAGCTGGGCCCCGGCAGGGCAGTTTCAGAACAAAGCAAATCACCAAGCACAACAACAACAACAACAACAAAGAAAAATATCAAATACGTTCACATGCAAAACCACCTGATAACCCCACTCGACAGAGCCAAAGATATCAAAGATATAAAGACAAAGCAAAACAAGACAAAACAAAGCAATACAAAAAGCAGCGACAGTCTCGGCCTAAGCCCACCAAGCAATGTCCAGGTTGTTCTCTGCTGTACCAAGGAGCCCCCTGCTTATTGCGCAGGCAGAGCCGGTCACCTGGTGCCCAGAGAGACTTTGGGACTGCAGACTTAAAAGCGTGGGCTTGAGGGGTCTGGATGATAGTTTTTACAATGTCAATGCAGTTTCTGCCCTTGCCTGCACAAATGCACACTGAGAGTGGCACCACCAGATACGTGACCAAAACTCTTGAGTCTTAAGGCACCTCTTCAGTGTGTGTGTGTGAGTGCGGGCAGGAGATTTCTGATCTGCTGAAAGCCCAGAGCTGCGCCTGCCTCACTGCTGATCTCTGGGTGTGTCTCGGCAGCTGCACCCACCCCACCCTAGGCAAGCCAGGAAGGGTGGGGGCTGGAGATGGAGGGGTCTTCACTCTCCCAGCCCAGCCGTGCGTCGCCCTCTTCCCGCAGGCCAGAAAAGGTGGTGGCTGGGGGTGGAGGCGTCTCTTCTCTCCTAGCGCAGCCAAAATCACGCACACTGCCCAGTCTGCCTGGGTCAGGGCTGCCCGTCAGGCTTCCCAAAGGTGAGCCTTAGATACCACTTCTCGGTTCAGGAGCCGGTTTAAGTCTCTGGAAGGGCGGGGTAGGATTGGGAGAGCAGGGCGGGGAGGAGGGGCCTAGGTATGGAGACTGCGCCCCCCCGTCCGCTGCAGGGCGCGCCGCCTTCCCGCGGGAGAAATCAGCCGTGGGAGCAGGGAAAGAGCCTACCCCCGGTCTCTGCGCTCTCCGCTCCGCCTGGGATCCCGTGCGTGCCCGGCTCCGTGGTTTTCACACATTAATTTTTTATAGTGTCTTTTTGTTCTCTATTTCATTTAGTTCTGCTCTGATTTTTGTTATTTCCTTTCTTCTGCTGACCTTGGGTTTCACTTGTTCTTCTTTTTCTAGTTCTTTAAGGTGTAACATGAGGTTATTTATTTGGGATTTTTCTTGTTTCTTGAGATAGGCCTATAATGATATAAATTTCCGTCTTAAAACTGCTTTCGCTGCATCCCAAAAATTTTGGTAGGATGTATTTTCATTGTCATTTTTTCTATGTATCTTTTGAGCTCTCCTCTAATGTCTTCTTTGACCCAGTCGTTCTTTAAAAGTATGTTGTTGAATCTCCATGTATTTGTGTTTTTTCCTGCTTTCTTTTTGCAGTTGATATCCAATTTCAAAGCCTTGTGATCAGAGAATATGATTGTATGATTTCAATCTTCTTAAATTTGCTGAGGCTGATTTTATGTCCCAATATATAGTCTATCCTTGAGAATGTTCCATGTACACTAGAAAAGAATGTATAGTCTGGGTAGATAGGAATGGCGGCAGCAGGGCGCACTTTCTGAGTTCTCCTCCGCATCTTGTTGCAAACGGGAACTATAACCCATCGAGGAAATTTTCGCTCACCACACAATATAGTGGGAAGATTCGTGGATTGCTTGAAGCTAAGAAATTCTTGGGGGTAAGCTAACTGGACGGAGCAAGGAGAGGAGGAGGAGAAGCGGCGTGGGAGCGCCCGGCCGGCAGCGGCAGGAGAGCCCAGCCCCCAGCGGAGCCTCAGCTGGCGGGGCGAAAACCGAAAACCACGGAGCCGGGCAGGCGCGGGATCCCAGGCGGAGCGGAGAGCGCAGAGAGACCGGGGTAGGCCCTTTCCCTGCTCCCACGGCTGATTTCTCCCGCCGGGAAGGCGGCGCGCCCTGTGGCGGTCGGGGGCCGCAGTCTCCATACCTGGGCCCCTCCCCCCCCTGCTCTCCCAATCCTACCCCGCCCTTCCAGAGACTGGGACTGGAAACCGCGGTGCAGCCCCGCTGTGCCGGGCGCGCACAGGAGCCCAGGCGGAGCGGAGAGCGCAGAGACCGGGAGGCGGGCCCTTTCCCTGCTCCCGCGGCTGATTTCTCCAGCCGGGAAGGCGGCGCGCCCTGCAGCGGACGGGGGGGCGCAGTCTCCATACCTAGGCCCCTCCTCCCCGCCCTGCTCTCCCAATCCTACCCCGCCCTTCCAGAGACTTAAACCGGCTCCTGAACCGAGAAGTGGTATCTAAGGCTCACCTTTGGGAAGCCTGACGGGCAGCCCTGACCCAGGCAGACTGGGCAGTGTGCGTGATTTTGGCTGCGCTAGGAGAGAAGAGACGCCTCCACCCCCAGCCACCACCTTTTCTGGCCTGCGGGAAGAGGGCGACGCACGGCTGGGCTGGGAGAGTGAAGACCCCTCCATCTCCAGCCCCCACCCTTCCTGGCTTGCCTAGGGTGGGGTGGGTGCAGCGGCAGAGACACACCCGGAGATCAGCAGTGAGGCAAGCGCAGCTCTGGGCTTTCAGCAGATCAGAAATCTCCTGCCCGCACTCACACACACACACTGAAGAGGTGCCTTAAGACTCACGAGTTTTGGTCACATATCTGGTGGTGCCATTCTCAGTGTGCATTTGTGCAGGCAAGGGCAGAAACTGCACTGATATTGTAAAAACTATCATCCAGACCCCTCAGGCCCACGCTTTTAAGTCTGCAGTCCCAAAGTCTCTCTGGGCACCAGGTGACCGGCTCTGCCTGCGCAATAAGCAGGGGGCTCCTTGGTACAGCAGAGAACAACCTGGACATTGCTTGGTGGGCTTAGGCCGAGACTGTCGCTGCTTTTTGTATTGCTTTGTTTTGTCTTGTTTTGCTTTGTCTTTATATCTTTGATATCTTTGGCTCTGTCGAGTGGGGTTATCAGGTGGTTTTGCATGTGAACGTATTTGATATTTTTCTTTGTTGTTGTTGTTGTTGTTGTGCTTGGTGATTTGCTTTGTTCTGAAACTGCCCTGCCGGGGCCCAGCTTGTGAGGCACGGTCAGCAGATTAGAAATCTCCCGCCCGCACCCATACACACACACTGAAGGAGTGCCCTAGGACTCACGAGCTCTGGACAAAGGACTGGTGGTGCTCCTCTCGGTGTGCATACGTGCGGACAAGGGCAGAAGCTGCACTGACTTTGTGGAGACTATCATCCAGACCCCTCAGGCCCACGCTTTTAAGTCTGCAGTCCCAAAGTCTCTCTGAGCACCAGGTGACCGGCTCTGCCTGCGCAATAAGCAGGGGGCTCTTTGGTACAGCAGAGGACAACCTGGTCATAGCTTGATGGGCTCAGGCCGAGACGGTCGCTGCTTTTTGTTTTGCTTTGTTTTGCTTGCTTGGTTTTGTTTTGCTTTGTCTTGTATCTTTGATATCTTTGCCTGTGTCGAGCGGGGGTTATCGGCTGTTTTTTTTTTTTTTTTTTTTTTTTCTTTCCTCTTTGCTGTTGTCGTTGCTGCTGTGCTTGGTGATTTGCCTTGTTCTGGGACTTCCCTGCCGGGGCCCAGCTTGGGTGGCACGGGACTCGGCATATCTGGGGGCCAACTCCAGACCAAATCGGAGTGCAGCCGGGTTTGACCTGCAGGTCACACACCTAGAGGGGGTTCTCGGCAGGCTCTGGAGCCCATAGAGGCCAAATCACATTGGGGTGGTCAACCCTCACGCAGCAGAGTGCCCTGCGGGGGGCAGAGCCAAGTCTCACGGCAGGTCAGCCCAGGAGTTGACCCCACCTGCTCATTAGCGGGAAGCAATTAAAGATCTTCTTGAACGGGACAGTGTACACAACACAAGACTCACCTTTGGAGCACACGCAGAGGAGGACGACGTGGTGCGAGTCAAATATAAAGGACACATACTACACAAGATAACCTAGCAGGGACTAAGAACTCTAGGGGATCTACCTAATATATCAAATAAACACAGTCAGCCAGAATGGGGAAACAAAGATACACGTCCCAAATAAAAGAACAGAAGAAGCTTCCACAACTGGAACCAAATGAAGCAGACGTAACCAACCTCTCAGAGACAGAGTTCAGAACACTGGTGATAAGAATGTTTAAGGAGCTTAGAGAAGACATAAAGAAGGATGTAGAAATCATAACAAACGAGCTTAGAGAAAACATAAAGAAGGATGTAGAAATCATAACGAAAAACCAGTTGGAACTAAAGAACACAATTACCGAAATTAAGAACTCACTTGAAGGAATTACCAGCAGGCTAGATGAAGCAGAGGATCGAATCAGCGACTTAGAAGACAAGGTAGCAGAGATCACCCAAACGGAACAACAAAAAGAAAAAAGAATAAAAAACAATGAAGATGGCCTAAGAGACCTCTGGGATAACATCAAGCGCAACAACATGCGCATCATAGGAATACCAGAAGGTGAAGAAAGCAAGCAAGGGATTGAGAACATATTTGAAGTAATAATGTCTGAAAACTTCCCCAACCTGATGAAGGAAACCAACATACAAGTCCAGGAAGTGCAGAGAGTTCCAACAAGGATTAACCCAAACAGGTCCACACCAAGACACATTATAGTTAAAATGGCAAAGCTTAAAGACAAAGAGAGAATCCTAAAAGCAGCAAGAGAAAGACGGAGGGTTACATACAAGGGAACTCCCATAAGACTATCAAATGATTTTTCTACAGAAACATTGAAGGCCAGGAGGGAGTGACAGGAGATACTTAAAGTGATGGAAAACAAAGGCCTACAACCTAGATTGCTTTATCCAGCAAGGCTATCATTTAAAGTTGATGGAGAGATAAAGAGCTTTCCAGAAAAAAATAAGCTAAAGGAATTTATTACCACCAAGCCAGCATTGCAAGAAATACTAAAAGGTCTTCTGTAAATAGAAGAAAGATCAAAACAACCTAACTACAAATTTAAAAATGGCAATATCTATGTACCTATCAATAATCACTTTAAATGTAAATGGATTAAATGCTCCAATCAAAAGACATAGGGTGGCTGACTGGATAAGACAGCAAGACCCTTGTATATGCTGTATACAAGAGACTCACCTCAGAACAAAAGACACACACAGGCTGAAAGTGAAGGGTTGGAGTAAGATATTTCATGCAAATGGAAACGAGAAAAAAGCTGGAGTTGCAATACTTATTTCTGACAAAATAGACTTTAAAATGAAGAACATACTAAAAGATAAAGATGGGCACTATATAATAATAAAGGGATCGATCCGACAAGAGGACATAACCCTGGTAAACATCTATGCACCCAACATAGGAGCACCTAATATATAAAACAGGTACTGACTGACATAAAGGCAGAGATCAACAGTAACACTATTATAGTCGGGGACTTCAACACACCTCTGACCACAAGGGACAGGTCTTCCAGACAGAAAATCAATATGGAAACAACAGCCTTAAATGATACATTGGACCACTTGGATTTATCGATATTTTCAGAACATTTCACCCCAATGCTGCAAAATACACCTTCTTCTCAAGCGCACATGGAACATTTTCCAAGATAGATCATATGTTAGGCCACAAACAAGTCTTGATAAATTTAAGAAAATTGAAATCATACCAATTGTCTTCTCTGATCACAATGCTATGAAATTAGAAATGAACTACAGGAAAAAAACGGGAAGACACACCAATTCATGGAGGCTGAATAACTTATTACTAATAATGAATGGGTTAAGCAGGAGATCAAGGAAGAAATCAAAAGATATTTCGAGATAAATGAAAATGAAAACACGACGACCCAAAATCTATGGGATGCCGCGAAAGCAGTCCTAAGAGGGAAATTCATAGCTTTGCAGGCCTACCTAAAGAAACAAGAAACATCACTAATCAACAGTTTATCTTCACATTTAAGGGATTTGGAAAAAGAACAGCAAAATAAGCCCAAAGGGAACACAAGGAAGGAGATAATAAAGATCAGAGCAGAAATAAATGAAATAGAAACCAGAAAAACAA